>NC_133666.1:21122123-21722123 GCF_037893015.1 Macrotis lagotis
ACTTTGTAAGGAAATGGGACCTCCCTTCATTGAATTCAAACACTTACCTGCTGTCAAATGAGACTTCTCCAGGAATGACATGAGTGCTGTCTTTGCCAATGAGGAATTTGATTCGGTCATAGAAGAGTCGTGGAGGATGCTGGGAGAGCAGGGGCTGACTCTGCTGAATGAGGTCCAGGGGGTCTGGAGATCCCTGGCAGAGAGGGGTGATGTAGCAGTTGCTTTGTTGGCAGCAGTCAGGATCTACACAGTCTGTCAAACCATCTGAAAAAGAACAATTTAGTATTAAGTGGAGGAAAGAGAAGCCACTTTAGAAGAACTTGATTTTGGTTTCAGAGAAATGGAGATAATGTAGTTCAAAATGACTATCATGATTTGATTTGAAAATATGATGCATTTGCCTGTTTTTCAGAACTTCTCCTATCACCTTACAGAGAGTATTTCTGAGGAACTTCAACTACAGCATGCAGAGATTTTTCCTTCACCTGAACTCCTTTGATACAAATGGACTTTTCCAGACCATGTACAAGAGGCAATGCAGAATGCTGGCTGGTGTTCTAGATTGAGAACCAAAAGATTCAGTTTCAAATCTCAGCTAGTCCCCAAGGCAGTCTGATCTTGGGGAAAGTATTTCATATTAGAAAAATGAGGCAGACTACCTTGAAGGGCTCTGTAAACTCCTAATCTTATTCAGACTGATGTTTTGTTGGTTAATCCAGTCATTCATTAACTGAAACAAATGTTTAATATACAGTCCCCTTGCTGGGCCCTTCAGTGAAACAAAGAGAAACCCTTTTCCCCAAAGCCAGAGACCTCAAAAAGATTGCCATTCAGTTTTTTAATACTTACATGGCTTGTGTTTTTTAAAGTTATATTGTATTTACCTCATAGGCTCATAGATGGAACTGGAAGGGACCTTAGAGAACAACCTTCTCATTTTGTAGGTGATCTGAGGTCTATAGAATTTAAGTGACTTACCCAGGGTCACATAGAAGCAACTGAGTCTGGTTTCAAACTCAGACCCTCTAATTACAAATCCAGCATGTTTTCCTTATTTTAACATGCTGCTTTCCTAGGCCAATTAAGTATAAATCTATAAACTAGATGAGGCTGGTATAAATTTCATTGACAGAAATTGGGGACCTAGCTATCTATTTATCTATCATCTACCTATCTGTTCTTCTCCAGAAAGTTATGTCTAAATATAAGAAAAAAAATAGTTATTTTTCTCATAGAAGATACTGTATTCTATGTTAAGGCAAGTGAGTATTTATCCTTTTTCTTCCTCCTCTCTGTTGACTCCTAAAAGGAGACAACGTAATACAATCTGGATAGGGAGTCGTATTTCAGCTCTTCTATTTCCTAGCTGAATGATCCTGAGCAAGTCTCTTCCCCTATCTGGGTCCTAGATGCCTCATCTGTAAAATGTAAGTATTAAATAAGATGACCTCTGAGATCTCTTGCACGAAAGGCTCAACAATCCTTTTTTTTCGGATGGAAAGCAAATCCCTCTCTCCCTCTGGATTTCCTCTAGGCCCTCATTCATCCCTGTTAGGTCATCAATCTTTAGTTTATCTTCTTCCACTGGCTTCCCCACCAACGTCCCTCCCTCCTCACATCCGGATTGCTGAACCAGCCTTCCTCCTCAACCTTTTTTTATCGGACTTCTCTCCTACTTTTCACCATTAAACTTCTTGAAAACGTATGGTAAACCCAATTTCTCATTTCCCTTTGTATTTGTTCTTCCTTTATCCCTTGAAATCTGACTTCTGCCCTTACCAGTTTACTGAAACAGTTCTCTCAAATGTGCACAGAAACCTCTTTCCACCTTACTAAATACAATGGCCTTTTCTTAGTTCTCATCCTTCTTAATCTTTTGCTAGCATTTCACATTGGTGACCCATTAGCTTAATTTTCCTAGGTTTTTTGAAATACCCAAGTCTCTTCCTTTTCTCCTCCTCTAACATGACACTGCCTCTGGGACTTCTTCACCACACTCCAACTTAAGGTAAGTGTCCCCAAAGTTCTGTTCTCAGTTGTCTTCTTAACAGTCTTCTCTGCTTTAAGAATCATTCTCATTCATTCCTTGGTTTCCATAGGACGTCTCCTAAACCTGAATACTGGGATCTGATCTTTCCCCTCATTCCACTAAAGCTCGAGACTCACATCTGTAGGTGTCCAATGGAACCTTCAGCCAGATGTTTCGGTTACCCAGCAAATCAAATTCAACATGTCCCCAAGTGATTAGCTTTTTCCTCAAAACTGCTCATTCTCCCAACTTCTCTATTAGCTATCAGTGACACCAGACCTCACCCAAGTGAGAAATCTTGGCATTTTAATTGAATAATTCTTTATCCTTCATCTTTCACATTCTAATAATTAACCAGGTTCTGTTGATTTCATTATTCAAAGTCTTTTGCAAACATCTCCTTTCTGTTCCCACTGCCCCTATTAAGCATACATCTTAATGATGTCTTCCCAATGTCTACCAAAGTACACAATTCTCACTTAGCATTCAAAAATTACTGAATAATTTGACAAAGTTACATGACAACTGGTGAAGGAGAGGGTGTGGGCATTCTATTAATGATGCTCAGAAGCGATTACTGCTCCATCTTCCTGTAGCCCTTGAGAAATCAGGGAGGACTTGTTTCTGTCCTATGTCTTTTATTTCCTTTCAGTTCAATTTCTGTGAGAATTTACGGGTATCATCCCTTGCCCAGCATACCACAAAGAGGAACGAAGAGTCATCCTGAAGACTCTTAAGGAAAGAAGTTAGTAACCCTAATCTGAGAGTTTCACTGGCCTCGGTACAGGGCTATGGATTCTAATTACCATTGCTCCCTGCCCCCCCAAAAGACATGGATCAATGGCATAGCTATGGGTTTCATGCATCTCTGTCTATCTGTTTCCTGCTGCTTAGCTGTAGGGAGAGACATCACAGCTGGGGACTCTGAGAGCGAGGATCACCAGGAGAGGAGGTGTTTGTAACAGCAGCCCTAAGGCCCCCAGGAAATACTTTTCCCCACATGGCGTCCTTTAAAATTCCCTATACCACAGATCCAGCTTTGATTTAAAATGCAGTTTGCTTTTTTTTACTGCTCTCTCTGTTTGTTCAATGTGTTTTTGCTCTGACTCTCTCTCTCTCTCTCTCTCTCTCTCTCTCTCTCTCTCTCTCTCTCTCCCTCCCTCCCTCCCTCCCTCCCTCCCTCTCTCACCTCCTACATATAGTATCTTCCAAGACAACAAATTTTTAAATGCAGATTAATAAAAATAAAATTTTAGTTTCTTTCATTCCCCCTGTCCCAATCAACAAAGACTGATAGATTTTCTATAGGTTTAGACTTCACCACATTTCCAAAGCTTTATGATCCATCTCAATAGCTTACTATCTCTTTGCTTTTCTATTGGAACATGTGGCTGCAAGGAAAAGCAAGTAAAGAGATGGGGCTTTGAAAACACTGCTCTGATGTCTGGAGTAAAGCACACAGCAATGAAAAATTGGTTTTTTAAAAGGTCAGTTACTTTTATCATATTTTCCACTCTTTGTAAGAAAATTGGGAATAAGAAAATTGGGTTCACACATGTACCAACCTGCCAAGTATTCAACTTTTTTTTGAAGAAAGAAGAGAACATTAAAATAAATAAAAAATCAAAGTTAGTTAAGACAAAGGACCCCAAAATGAGTCATATGAAAAATCATTCAAACTGAAGACACCAATTCTCCTCTTGTTCTACTGCCATTATAAATTCCAAGCTAATGTTTCTTATTTAATAATTGCCTATTATATGGGGTTGGACCTCTATTTGCTGAGAAGACAGCAAGGCTTCTGTCAAATTTTGAAAGGCTATAGGCAGGGAAAGTAATAATGGCATGCAACCCCCAAATTGTAATTCATATATGAGCCCAGTATGTGGCAAAGATCTACTTAGCAATTATCACATTGGATAACACCCAATGCAGCCTGTCTATACTGTTACAGAGAGGTGCAAATGAAATTCACATTGGGTGTGGGTGGTTTTTTGTTATTAACAGTTCGTTTGTTGTCTTGAATTAGAAACTGTGGTACTCTAGTGACAGCCTGGCTCTGTGTAGCAGGTATGGACATAACAAATGGAAGCATACCCTACTTTTGTTCCTCATACCCTTTACTAGATGGAAACACACACACTCAAAAGTGATAGTGAAGATGAGGAAAGTTTGGTGGCCTTGGCAATGGTTCCAGCTTGGCTAGTTAATGGGAATGGGGACAGCAAATGAGAAGTAAATGATGCTGAGATTGTAACTCAATGGATAAATCAAGTTAATTTTCACAGCAACCAAGTGCATTCCTGGGTTGTATTAGCAGCTGTGCTCATGTATGACCTTGTTTAAAGAGGAATCCTGGTCAAAGAAGAGTGGAGAAGTCAGTGCCAGTCTGACTCTATTCTGGATCACATAACTCAAAAGCATGTGTTCTTTGGGTAATGACATAACTGCATCTTCATGCATATGCTTGGTTAATGTTGAGGTAGGAATGTCTCTAAGTCTCAGTACCACAATTTAACAAATGGGGGACCTAATGTGGATTTGTACTATAACAGCATTTATGTATGAGACATAATGTATCTTTCAGTGAAGAAATGATCTTGCAACAAAAAGGTTGTGATTGTTTGTCCTTTACTCTTGAAGAGGACCCCAGCAACACAAGCAGTTGATATAGAAACACCTTGCTTCTATCAGGAGCATAGGATGTTATATAAGGTGCTAATTGGACATGGTGTCATCACAAGAAATAGATAAGCATTTAGAATACAAAAGTTAACTTTTCTTCTCCAAGGAATGATGGTGAGTGGTGTTAGAAATGAGCTGGGAGCTGGAGTCAAGAGAGACAGTTACAGATGAAAAGCAGGACAGTAGTCAAATTCATGACAATGCACGTACCATTCCTTGGGAAAACAAGGGAAAGGCCAAGGAGCTGTGAATGTTTCTGTGGAAGGGATGTGGGGGCAGAAAATGAAAACCTGCAGCTACCAAGAATTCTCTATCACATAGTACTGACTGTAGTCAAGGGGATTATTGAGGCCAAGGGCCCAGAACAACAGCTTAACAGACTCTTGCCCTTCTGCACTGGCTAAAGGATGATAAGGCATTTATGCAGGATGCTTAGTTCATTTGAATGTGTCCATTTTGTGGCACCCATGAACAGGAGAGATCTGTGGTAGGTAAAAAACCTATGGGACTCAGAGTGGAACAGGAGTTTTCATTAGTGCTGTAGCGAAAGCTTATCCATTTGAATGCCAGAGTTTCAGAATTTAGAATAATATGGTCAGAAGTGGAAAGAAACATGACTTCCATGCAAAATGGTTTCCTGAGCAAATTAATAGTCTTAAATAAAATTGTAGGAGGAATGTTCAAACTGCTTTCAAACATTTGTAAAACAAGCAGATTAATTATAAATCACTCACAACTGTTCACCAAAATAATTCCCTTAAGGCCCTTAAAAGGCAACAGTGTTACCTTAGTTCTAATATTTTCATGTACTTGAAAGTAATAAAACTGTCTTCCAATTATATGTCACATAGAATCTCCCTGCCTGGCCCCCTCTCCCTTATCCCAGGGTACAGTAAATCTGAATTAGGGAGATCTGATTAATTGGAGGGCCAAAGTTAAGGTGAACCAAGGACTTCCTCAACTCAGACTACTGTTAGGGCTCTTTCTTTATACATTCTAGATACTTTTCTGGACTTAAATAGTTCGATTTTAATTTTTTTTCTGTTACAGATTATGTGTCCTAACAGTCTTATTGCTAATAATACTTCTAAATTTGTCTGGAGATGAATGAGCAAATGATACATTCAAAAAGTTTAATAAACCATTAATAGCCTCTTCATTGATAGCACACCTTTCTCATCTACTTGAACCTAAATTACTAGATTTCAAACATGATCTCATTCTTCTTCTTCATTGTATTTCTATGATATACTAATGGCAATGATTACTAGCTTCATTTGACATACAGATGGTACGAGGACAGGGATGTAAAAATGCTGTGCAATATTACACAGTAACAGGGTGGGGAACCTAAAATTTAGATTGAAAAACTCATTTTGCTTCCTTCAGAGCTATTTTTAAAGTGATACTATGTCATTAAATAGGATGGCTGAAAATGACACACATGTTTGGGGAGAGATGAAAATGAGAGGAAAGGAATTAAAAGTGAAACTCCAATTGGAACTGAAGAGCAAATGGACACAAAATCTTTGACTCTTAGCAGGGGTAAATTCTTTGCTATTCATTGCTGGTTCTAATTCCCCCAACTTATTACATACTAAAGTGTGCTGTGAAATAGCCACAACATGAACTGGCATGTTCATCATTCGCTCATGTGACTCACTTCTAGAACTCAACCTTAAGGAAACAGGACTGTATAATAGGTTTCCAAATGGCTACTTGCCCTCAATGAGTAATGATTTGTGCCAGACTAATTATGAAAGATTATTCCTTTAACTTAATACTCTGTTTACATTTTTTTTCTAGAACTTTCAAAAGCCCAGTTTTAGGCCTTATTCTCTCACTAATTTCTGAGTGACCTTGGGAAAGTTTCTTTTCCACTCTGGGACTCAGTTTCTTCCTCTGTAACATGAAGATTTTGGACTAGATGACCTTTATAGTCCTTTCCCATTTTGACATACTAAGATTCCATTATTTTGAAAATTAATATGAACATCAATTACTAGGGGTCTCTATGGAACTTGGAAAACCAAAAGTTGTTTAATACCAGAAAGAAGGAAATGCAAAAGCAGAGGAATAAAGTTTTCTTGATAAACCATAGTTCACTCTGAGAATATCAGTCTCCACTGCTTCTGTTTAATTAGTGACTTCTGAATTTTGGTGGAGCTGTGATATCATCAGCATGGAGGCTCTCTTCAGTGGGAACAATAGCCCAGTCTAAGCTCTTCATTTTGTGAAACTTTCATTTCTGTTCTCCTATAAATCTTTTATGTGGTTGCACCTAACTCTTATGTTGAATGGATATAAATGGAGCAAGTGGACTGTCAGTCAGTTATTATGACTCTCTCACCACTTAACTGGCCCATCTATTTTTCTTTTCTCTTTGAATGACATCCTTTATACTATTTTTCTTGTGCAATCCTTCATTAGTTGTATGTTATGATGTTCTCATGTCCACCATGCATCTCTCCAATGCTTTTTGGGTGATCCTCCACTTAAATGTTCATGACTCCCACACACCATCACCAAAAGAAGATTGGTATTAAAAAGATGGGCATCTATTTGATGAGAACCTTTTGGTCATTAAAGGTATTGCATAATGTCCCAGAGATAATTCAAATTAATCTTCTCCTCCTATCAATTCTGGACCCAGTGAGCATCTGCAATATATATATATATATATATATATATATATATATATATATATATACACACACATACACACATACACACATACATACATACTGAGGCACCTGATTTGTGGGATATCCAAAAAATAGTATATTATTATCTGAATGGGCAGGCTTTATCCAGTAGGTTTTCCTTTTGTGAACATGCAGGTTAAGTCCTTGACTGATTATAGATTTTAATGAGGAAGTTTTGCACTGTTTCTGGACTTAACCCCATCAGTGAAATGTTATTCACAAATAGGGCCTTTGGAGGAGCTAACAATATTTTTGGAATTTCTCTTCCATTTGGACATTCTGCTAGACATTCCCCATGGTACCAGCAAATATCTTTGATGAGCAAAGCTCTTTGTTATATGCTTTGCTTGATACTGATAACAAGGGTCATCAAAAGTGGTGACAACTTTCCTAAAACACCTGAGGCTGCTTTCCTTCCCTAAACGGATTTAGGCTAGCATTTTGAACATTTGCTTGGGTAAAACGTGTAGAAAATGAGATGGAATGCATACTCATCCCTAAACATATTCATCTAAACTTCATCCCATAAAATTCTACCTTTGAGATTTGATGCCCCAGGAAACAAAGTATTGCAGCATTAAATCTGTTAGACGGGACTGTCTTCTTAGGACTTGCCTCTTGTCTCAAAATAATGTGCGCTACTTGAGTTTACGGTTGTTATTTGTCCTTCATTATAGAAGAGGATCATGACATCGAGAAGGTGATGTCATGATTTGTAAATGTTTCAGATCTAAGTGGGGGAGGTGTGTGCAAAGTCCAATGACTCTCTCACTCTCTCCTTCAGAACCATTTGGGTCCAGTGGCAAGATAAAGATTAAGACAATTAGAGATGTTTCCAGATGCAGTGGGAAATGTAGGTTCAAGTTAAAACAAGTCTTCTGGTACTACTCGGCTTTGAGAACAAGGGAGACACAGACCAGGTACTAAGATAAGATTTGCAGAACAACTAGATTACAGACTACCTAATTTATAAGGAGATTGATTCATTACAAAATGCCTCCTGAGCATTGTAGTGCCCCTGAGCACAAACTGGACATTTAAATAAAAATCAGTAAAATATTACTAGGGGGAGAATGCCCTAAGAATTTCTGGGAGAATTGGGAAGCAGTTCAGCAGAAGCTAGGATCATATCAACAGCTTACACTACATAAGCTACCTAAGCTTGAAATATTAAAAATTACAGTTTATAAAATAAAAAAATTAGAAGAGAACTACATTAGGTACCTTTTTCTGTTTATGGTTAAGGGAGAATTCTTAACCAAATAAAGAAATAGCCACAAAAGATAAAATGGATAATTTTGATTAAATGAAATTGACAAGTGTTTGTAGATCCAAAGCATCCAGGATAAGAAAGGAAAATCTTAGCACCAAATAACTCTGCTGATAAAGGTTTCATCCCCAAGAAACTAATACAAATAGATAAGAGTAAGAGCTATTCCCCAGGAGATAAATGATCAAAGGAGATGAGTAGGCAGTAAGAAGAATTCAAAATACAATCAATGATATGAAAAACAGCTTTGAATTATTAAAAAAAAAAGATAAGTAAAACAAAACAATTGTGAGATTTTACTTCACACCTAACTGGTAAATATGACAAAAGATAGAAATGGTATTGGAAGGTCTGCCAGAAGACAGCTACGCTGATACACTGTTGGGAGAGCTGGGATAATGGTTAAACTTTTCTGTAAAATAAATTTGGACTTATGCAATCAAAGTTAATAAGAAAGTCACACTTCCTGACTTAGAGATTTTGCTGCCAGGTTTATAACTACAAAAAGTAAAAGACAAAATGCAAGAAAGGTTTCCTATGAACCAAAATATTCATTAGCAGTTCTTTATTTCTGTGTAAGCAAAGAACTAGAGACAAAGTTCCACAGACTGGGGAATGAACAAACAAATTTTGGTACATAAATGTCCCATAAAAAACGAATATGAAGAGTTCAGGGACATATGGAAAGACATAAGAACTGATGAAGGAAGTAAGCAAAATCAGGAAGAGAATATATGGAATAACTACAACCATGTAAATAGAAGAACAACAGTAACAAATGCAAATTCCCTCAAAATGAATTCTGTCATTTCAATGAGCAAGCCAGTCCCCCCCAAAAGGAATGAGGCAAGGTGCCTCTCTCCCTTCTTTTCAGAGGTGGGAGACTATGGGTATAGAACACTGCATATGCTATAAGATTTGGCTGATGTGTTGGTTAGTTTTGTTGAAATCTTTTTCTCCCTTTTAATATTTCTATTTTATTTATAAGAAATTTGGGTAATAGAAAGAGGAGTGGTATACTTAGAAATGAAGGTGATGTTAAAAATAAAAGAGATAGGGACTGATCCTGTAATTTAATTGCTATAATGAATTTCTAGATAAGAAACTCCTTCAAGAACAAAACAAAACCAAGAAAAATTTAAATTTTTAAAAAAGAAAATATATGATTAATAAAGATTTGATTTTACAGTTTTTCAGAAGCATAATGACTTTTTACCAGACTAATGATTTTTGTTTTAAATAAGATTTTAGTAGTCTTATTTTTATATTGGCAAAATCCCCCCCCCCCCATTCTTCTTTCCTACTTTCAAAGAGCCACCTCAGAAATAACACATTGGATTTTTTTAAAGCTAGGTGCCTCAGTGGATAGAGTACTATAGCATCTACGCCCAAGGACTGTTTTATGAACCAAATGAAATGATATTTGTAAAATGCCAACTACAATGCCTGGCGCATGATAGGCACTTATATGCTTTGTTTTGTTCCTTCTGCATAAGATTAATGAGTAGTGAGCACATGTGTGTATGTGAAAACATTTTCTCAGATCATTTGAATGACTGATCTTAGCATGGTAATTTTAACAGCCAAAGGAAAATCATCTAGACCAATACTTTCATGTGACCCTGAAGGAATTGAAGAGGCCTAGAGAGGTATATTATGACTGAGAGACTCAGGGAGGATAATGGGACAGGAAGAGATAGAACAGTCATATTAATGAATTGGCAAAATGATTAGAATGCACAAATCTCTGCCATTCTTTAAGGACCAGCTATAATACAGAGTAATCAGACAGCAGCTACTTGAAACCAGTGCTTCTAAATTATTATTATTTTTTTGATTTGGAAAATGAAAAAAAAATGAGGGTTCCTCTTTTTTTTTTTTTTTTTGCAAAGAAGTTCAATTGGCACTTTCTAGCTTAAAGAAAAGCAAAACAATCTAATCCACGATGGGAATAATTTGCCATACTCAGTTAAGCAACTTCTGCCATTTTGGATTGAGAAAATAGTCCCAAAATCTGAACTTTAAAATGAAGTGCAATGAGGAATCACCAAATCTTCATGATCTAATCTATGTAATCCAATTCTCAAGGATAGACTGTGCTGAATCCTCCCTTCCCTTTGTTTATACTACACTCAAAGATGTCTGTAGGAAGAGATAGCATGCATTTCTTTATACAGAGCTCCTCCCAATAACCATTTTTGCATAAAGTCCTGTGATATAATTTCCATATCTTTTTAGTTGATGAAAGAAATTCAAAGAGAGAAATATCACATCTTCAAAAAGTTGGAAGGAAAATGGATCCTCACTGGAAAGGATGCTGGGCAGACTGTAGTTTAATACAACATCACTGCTTGTTTTAGAAACCATAGTATGTAAAAACTATTGAAACAAGAAAGTCTCATAAACTGATGCAGAGTGAAGAAAGCCTAACCTGGAGAATAAACAATGACTTTCTTTTGGTTTACAAACTTTGTAGAAACTCCATTAAAGCCAGTTTGGCAACTATTCTGCAGATACTAGCCCTAGAGAGGTATCTAGAGCTTTCAGAAGTTAAAGGACCTGTTCACAGTTACAACATTAGTGTCAAGGGATGAAATTGACTCCCAGACTAGTGGCTCTCTGCTCTCTATCCAATACACAATGGAACTTTCTAAAAGGTGGAAGAAAGTGAAAGAAAATAACACAATAAGACAGGTGAACTTAGATTAAAGACAAAGGTTACTGTTAGTACCAGAAGTCATAAATACATTTCTCCTCTCATGGAGATAATGAACATTGCAGATGAAGAAAGATAGAATCACTGTATTTATTGCCTTTATTTAACTGTTTTTTTTTTTTTATCACCTGGGAGTGTTTGTGTACAATGACTGAATGGATGTGTATGTATCAAGATATGACTGGTTTTTGTCCTTTGTTCCTGAAGAAGACCAAAATGATGTTAGAGGCGAGTTACAGTGTGTCTGACAATGGCTAGTCAGACCAATGTGAACTCAGAATGTTCAACCACAGGTCAGGCACAAATAGTCTATGTGAACATCTAGGATATGGTTATGGT
Organism: Macrotis lagotis; assembly: GCF_037893015.1. Classification (NCBI taxonomy): domain Eukaryota; kingdom Metazoa; phylum Chordata; class Mammalia; order Peramelemorphia; family Peramelidae; genus Macrotis; species Macrotis lagotis. The sequence continues at coordinate 21,133,868 of NC_133666.1, forward strand.
ATCAAACACTCAAAGACAACGATAAGAAGCTTGAATCACTACCAGTACATAACTATACTATGTCACTATATTACTTTCATGATCCCACAAGAGTATAACTTCAATTAACCAAAATTTAACTAACAAGAAACTTTATTGGGATTTTCTTTCCTCTACTCATAGGAGAGAGATGTTCAAGACAACACAAAAAAACACATTCATCTTATAGACTATCTTAAGGAAAACAAGGTATTTAAATGGTAGGTCCCTAGGGCAGAGAATATCTAGGCTAATCTCTTGCATCTTCCAACCTCTATGTACAATTTTGGACTTTGAACCTTGAATAATGACCTTTACCATCAAAGACATTTTCACTCATGTTCACTCTGGTGGATTTATAAATGAAGGGGGAAATTAAAAGTCAGATGATTTTAGACATAATGGGACAAACAACCAGGAGCCTATACTGAAGGCAATCGCAGGTCCACTCTGGTAGTGATGTGCCATAAGGACTAGAAGGGGGACAATCTTGATTTTGCAGACAGTTTTAAGGATATTACTACAGGATCACAGTAACATAGGCCCAGAGCTACAACGGGCTTGAGATATTATCTAGATCAGTCAATCCATTTTACAGAGGTTAAGTGACTTGCTCAAGGTCTTAGAGAAAGTAAATTGCCAAGCTGAAATTCAGTCCCAGGTACTATGACTCTAGGACCAGAATTATACCACCCTGTCAATCAGGGTGGCAGGTGATGAGAGCCTGGGATAAGTTATGAGAAGGAGACACTATAGAGAAGTATTTTGAAACCAATACTATAAGATTTGGTGACTCATTGGGTATGGGATATGAAGAGAGAAGAATCAAAGATCTCTTAGTTGCCAAGTCTAAAGGTAAATTCTTGTTCCTCATTCATCTTAAACATCTGCAGTCTGACACTGTCAATCACTCTTTTCCCTTGATGATCCCTTTTAGGTTTTCATAATATTTCTCTCTTCTAGTTCTCTTCTTCTCAGTCTCCTTGACTGGATCTTTGTTCTGGCCAAGCCTAGTAACTATGTCTGTCTCCCAGGGCTCTGACGTGGCCCTCTTCTCTTCTCTGTCCATCTTGATGATCTCTTCAGTTTCCATCCATTTAATGACCATTTGTATGTGATTTTCAGATCCATTTATCTAGTCCTAACTTCTCTCCTGAACTCAAGTTTCTGAGCATCTCTTAGACATTTCAAATAAATACCCTTTAGACATCTTAAATGCAAACCTTCTCTTCCTCCCCCAAAACTCCCCTTTTCCAGAACTTCCCAATTATCTTTGAAGGGGTCACCATCTGTTCAGTTATTTGGTGTCATCTTTTACTCCTTCCTATCATACCCTTTATTTCCAAGTAGTATCCATGTCCTGTCATTTTTACCATTACAACATCTTTCCCATGTACTAGCTTGTTTACTCTGACACTGCAACCACCCTATTGTAGGCCTTTAGTTCTTCATAATTAAGACTATTTTAATAGCTTGCTGATTGGTCTCCCTGCCTCAAGGAGCTCCTTACTCCAATCCATCCTTCTTCCAGCTGTCAAAGTGCAAGTTTACATCATTCTGTGCTCCACTCAAAAAACTCAAATTGTTCTCAAAGCAGAACAGGCTGTCCCAGAAGGTCAGATATCTAGAGCTGGGAAGGACTTTCGATGAGGAAAATGAGGTCTAGGGAGCGGAAGTGACTTGTCTAAGGTGACAAATAGAATAAGACACACCATTTTGGAAGGGAACTTAGAAGTTACCTAGTCCAATTTCTTCTTTTACTGAAAGCATTCAAGGAGAGTATGGTTGATCATTTGCTGTGTGTGTGTGTGTGTGTGTGTGTGTGTGTGTGTGTGTTTGAGAGAGAGTGGGGGGGATTTATTTTGGGTAGGTGGAGATAGACTAAATTGGCCACTGAGCTTTTTCAAATTCTGTGCTTTTGTGACCTTTTTGGCCCATTATTCAAAGACTAACTCTAAAGTTTTGCTACAGAAAAGAATCAAGTGGAAAAACACATTCCCTTGGAATATAGGACTCACCCATGCTAATTAAATAACTGTTCTGATCACAGAATCCAGTGAATAGGGCAAGATTATTTGGAGTCAGAAAGATCTGAGATCAAATCCTTCCTCAAATGTGCAATAATCCATTTTCAGAGAAGGTTTTACTTTCAAACTCATTCCAGCATCCACATTACTTATACATACTAGTTTTAATAACCTTTGAAAGTGACATGGAAAAAAGAAGATTCCTACACCTTGTTTGATGCTAAATCTACCATTATTCTCTTATCTTATTGAGTCTTTCTATCCCAGGCTAAATAACAGTGAAGATAAACTCCAAGGCAGATGCAGAAGGTGAGGGAAACCAAACTGAACAATGTATTTCATTTTAATGTTATTATTTGGAGGAATTCAAATAGCCAAGTTCTTTGTGAATGTCACGCTCCCTGGAGCATGAAATGTAAGGAGAAATTGCCAGAGATTTGTCCTTTCCCACTACCTCACATGAATAGCCCTGGGGGTTGGTGTCAGGCTTAGTGGCCACCATAGTAAATGATCCTGCTCAGTTTCTGTTCCGCTAGACCTGGGATGGCCAAAGCAAAACCCAGAGATCACGAGCAGCTTGTCAGAGATTCACCTGATGCCATCTGAGCCAGCATGAAGAAAGAACAATCCATGATCTGCATAAATATTGCCATTAAAATTGGTTCTCTGAAAGGCCTAAAATATTACAACTCAAGAGACATGGGAAAATGCTTTAGTCTACTGGCAGCAGAGCAATATGCCTTCATGATAAAGACTATAGAATCTACATTATCATCTGATCTCCCTTTCTGGTCTCAAAGTACTGAACTTGGACTCGGAGTACTGGATTCAAAATCAAATGCTCATATATTAACTTATTTCCCTTCTCTAGATCTTGGGTTTCTTATCTGGAAAATAAAGGGGTTGGTGATTTCAAAGCCCCTTCACTGATGAGATCAAAGATTCTTACTCTTTTGAATCAGGGATCCCTTTGACAGTCCAGTGAAGTCCATGGAGTTCTTCTCAGAAAAAAAATGCTTTGTTGTCAACATTAGAAATCAAAGGAAATACTAAATTTCAGTTTTAAGATAGTGAAAATAAAGATGCAAATTTTTTCCCATCCAAATTCATGGGCCTCCTGGAATCTATCCTTGAACCCCTTGGGAGGAGTTACTAGAACACAGTTTATAAACTTCTCTTCTAGTTCTCTGAATCTAGTATTTTTTGTATTAAAAAACCAGGCTACTTTAATGCATTTTTTGTAATGTAAAAACAAGGGAACCAAGGAGGTTGTCAAATACTGCTGATCACCATAAACAAAAGACATTTGCAAACCATCCTTTTTGCAGGTCTTTTGTATGGCAAGTCTTGATTAGATGGGATAAGATGTTCATGAATTAAAATATAGTGACTTTGGATGCAGTGCAGTGTGTGCTAGGTAAATGTTTAACATGTAGCTCTCCAAAAATGCACAAAACACTTTGAAAATTAATTGACCTTTTTTTAAAAAACATTTTCTCCATCCTTTCTTAAATCCTGACAATGAGGGAAACAATAAATCAAGCTCTGACTTGTAGCATTTGTCCATTTCTGAAGTGTAAATGTTAATACTGAAAATTTAACAATCATCTCTCTTAGAAGTCAGTTTGAGCTGCCTCAAACACACTCCTGGATAGAGGGCTCTGGAGGACCTGCAGTTTGAATCCCAGACTCTCATCTAGTCTAACTTGTAAACTTGTATCTGAGCAACCTGTGTTCACTACCACCAGGGGCTCAACATGGGACATCTTATTTGTTTGGGGTTTTATTTTAGTTCTGGTGCTTTGGCAATTTCTTCTCTAAAAAGTAAAACTATGTAGAAAAATAAAACAAACCAGATTCTGCATGCAGATGAAGTCATTGGCACTTCTATTCAACACAAGTGAATCAGCTATTACAATTCAGAAAAAAAAATTTCCCTATTTCAGTCCTTTGTCGATGATACTGGTTCCTACTCTTGGTCAGATTGGTCACTTTCATGTTATTATGTTGTAACTGGAAGGGACCTTTCCCTTATAGACCTTAAGGAAGTGAGATAGAAAAATAAAATACCTCCATCATTGTCCAGGCTGTCTCCACAAACCATTTCCATGACAATGTTGCATCCTGAACCACTCCAGCCCACCTGACATACACAGTGCCAACCATTCTGATCCAGGGTACATCTCCCATTTCCAAAGCACAGCCCTGGGCAACCATCTGGAAAAAGAGCAGAGGAAACAATAACCAAGATGTCTGAATGGTACTGGCCAACAATGATCTATCTGCCTATGGGGATATGGCTTATCATGTGGGCTCCATTAAAATGAAGTATTGAATAAAAAGAAAAGCATCTTGCTCACTTGCAAAACCTTCCCAGGGAACTTGTTATTCCTTACTCTGCAGTACTTTCCCTTGGAGATCTAATTAAGCATTATTAATGCTACCCCCAATTCCCAATATATGATTCAAATTGGATGAAAACTGTGGCAGGAGCAAAAATAGGTTTTTTAGTTTCTTTTTGAAAACTCATCTCCTCATTTCATTCAAAATTGGATCAATGAAGTTAAGTCTGGTTATGGTTAATATGTCGGAAAAAAAAAAACCCAGTCACTTCTTTCAACAGTTACCTCCCTCATGTGGCTCACCCATCCCTGGCCTTCCTCTTTCTTTGTGTTGCTTCAACCCTTTGGTCGATCTCGTGTTCACACAACTAGTCATATGGATATAGATGTTGCCTTGGAATTATGTGAATCTTGTTTCTTGACCCTTTGCCTCATCTCGCTAACAAGACTGTCAGTTACTTGCGGGGAGATTTGTATCTTCTATCTCCGTGCTACTGAGCATCTAGCATAAAGATTTTTATGCTAAGAGCTGTGCTCAAGGAATCATTATATGCTGAAAGAATATTTAATTTCAATACTAATAGTTGAACGGGATAGCCAGAGTCAAATGTGAATATCTTTGTCATCACTCCTTTCTAGTGTTATCCAGGAAACTCTCCAAGGAGTATCTTTTTATCTCTTCTCTAGGAAGTCCCTAGTATGGCTCTCCTTTTTGTTCCAGCAGTAATATCCTTCCACTGGGAAACTTTCTATCTTTTAATCCCAAGATGTCAGCTAGGAATTTGCTCCTACCCAGGAGCCCAAATGTGCTTTTCAGGGAAGAAGGGAAATGTGAGGGAGGGAAAGAAGGAGGGTAGAAGAAACAGTGTCATATTGCTGGAGGAAATTTTTCCTTGTCTCCTTGCAACAAGGAAATGATTCTGAATTATTTTTGGAGAGAGTCCAACCACTAGTGACTTACTGAACATTTTAGTCTTCAACAGATCAACATTTATCTATCCACAGATGAAAATATAAGACCATAAAAGAAGAAAGAAGACCCGAGGTATTGTGGTCAGTATAAGTAACACAGGAGCCACTTTCCTTTCAAGCATCCTTTCAAGCATAGGGGACAAAGGAAGACAAACTTCCTTAAAGAAACATTGAAAAAATAAAAAGGTTAGTTGGGGACAAGATGAAGATAGTAAGGTGGATATGTAGTACTCCCAAAAGGTGATACAGATTGAAAATACATTTAGATATTTTGGATGTGCTTAGATAGCTTCATGGTTGAGAAATTCATAGCAAATTTTTAAAAGGATACTTCAGATATTTTAGGTGTCCTCCTTAACATTTTGATGTTGGTGTTTGGGAGACTGCTCTACCCCCCCCCCCACTACACCAGAGAATGTTTCTTTGTGTCCTCATAAGTAACAGAAAGGAGTTGGGAATGCTCCAACTGGGCAGCAGAGTATATAAACATGTTTTAGCTTGTTAAGAAAGGATCCTAAGATCTACTTAAACCTCAGTCTTTGAGTTTGTCCCTTGCTGTTTACAACATCTGTGTTTCTCTCTCACCCAAATAAAGAAGAATGGTGAGACCAGATATGGGACTCTTCTGTTGCCAATCAGACCATAATTTGCTATGGCAAACACATGTCTTTTTAATCTTGGAAAATTCAGATTCCTTTTTCGGTGTATCTCACTCAGTCTTATAGCTTGAACCCAGAAAAACCACAGGTTGCTGCAAGTGAAAGGTTCATGCATGTTTTCTGTTATGGTACTGGCAAGAAAAATCTTACCTCGGACAGCATCTAAGTAATGAGCTAAAGCAGGAAAAAACAAAAAAAAGAAGAATAGTTGAATAAATTTCTGAGAAATCACTGGTGTGTGTTTGTGTGTGTGTGTATATCTGTGTGTGTGTGTCTGTATGTTCTAACGGTTTACCATCTGTTGCCTTGTAGGAGAATTGTAAACTGTGAAGTACTGAAATGCTGACTTGTCACCCGTGGGTGCTGATGCTGGGCTATGTGTGGGGTGGGGGAGGGAAGAGATGAATGGTATTTAGGAAAGAAACCCAATTAGATTTCCTCAAAATGTCATATTTCATTAAAAATGTCATCTTAGTTATATCTTTTGGGTGATAGCTTTGGGAAGGAATATTTATGAAAACAACTTGGGACTTAAATCTCAACCTTCTTCATGATTTTAATCAATCTTAAGTGTTTTCTACAGTCATCACAGATAAGGGTTACCATACCTTTAAGTAGAGAGGAAATTAAGTTTAAGATGTTATACATCTTATATCGTGTGTGTTTGTGTGTGTGTGTGTGTGTGTGTGTATGTGTGTATTAAGGGACTCAGGACAAACCATTCTCCCTACTTGAAAAATAATTTAAACAATTTTCCATTGATGGAGGGTCTAGACTAAATTTCATCTATCTTAAAAGGCAACATATCAATATGAACACTTCACACTTAATTTAAAGCCGTCCTTCCCAATGAAATACCCTTGGTTTTTCAAAAGCGAAAAAAGTGAGGACGTTTTACCTTTGTAACAATTCTATTGATTAAGATACATGAAGAACCCCAAACACTTTAAAAATGGGGACTGGACTATTAAGGAGTGCTGAAGCTCTGAGATAAGAAATATTCTTCTCAAGTGTCAATAAGAATATGCTAAACGGGAGCTTCAATTCCCAGAACTCATAAAACTTTCCATGGGACTGGGATTTAATGAGGAAGATTGGCTTATTGTGTTCTAAAGTATTCTGACACTTACCAATAGTACAGTGGTCTCCTTCCCATCCTGGGCTACACTCACACTTTCCGTCTCTGCAGTGCCCATGCTCAGCGCAGTGAGAAGGACAGGTACGCTCTTCACAGGTGGGTCCTACCCAACCTTCTTCACACTGGCAAATCCCCCTGGAACAGACTCCATGGCTACCACAATCCATGGTGCAGAGCTCTGTTGAAAATTCAAATAAAGATATACTTTCAACCTGATCTACTTCAGTAAAATCAATCTTGATTTCAACTCAGAAAGACAAGTAGTACTGGGCAAATGAGGTCATGCCCAGGATATTGGCATGGGAAGGATCACTTCCTCTACCTACCTCAGTGTCTGACATCTTCTCCACATAGGTTTCTACCTACCCATGCACGAAATGCAACCCTCCCCCCCAACAAGTCACCTCAGGGTCTGTTTTCAGGGCCTGCCTTTTCCCCAACACTGATGAGGGGATAAAGGGAATGGACCACTTCTTCTCTGAAGACTGAATCTGCTATGAAATGGTCTTCTGGACTGCTCTCTCCTGCTAAGTTTGTCCTGAGGTATGATAACTCTTGGATATAGCACTGTTTCCATTCCTCTTTAAAAGGAATTATGATTTTCCAAGACTCCATGATGTATGTATAACATGGAAAATTTCAACAATCTTGCAAAGAACCATAGCAGTCAGGTGAACTTACCAAAGTGCTCTCTCTGTATTAGAAGTTATAGCTCTAAAAGTCAAATAAAATCTGAAATCCAAACTGAGTTGGAAAAGTTGGGGAAATGATAATAACACTCAATGCTTAGCAATGAAGCTGATGCCAAACAAACATCGAGTGAGTTTCATTAAAAATTCATTAAGAACGCCAAGCAGGGTGCAGGGAGTTTATGATGTTACAATAAATCATTGAAAAAACAGGAAGCACACCCGATACTTCATTCAGGAAGGCAAGTTGTACAATGGAAAAGATGTTAACTTTTTAATAAAATCCACCAAATACAATAGGTGAAGCTGTCAATGATGGCAATCAGCCTGTACCTAATAACAATATTTGCATTTAGCTTAAACATTTAAAATGAGTCCCAAGTGATTAAAAAACTCCCAGACTTCTTATCTGGAAATGCCCTTCCATAAAGAGTCAATGTCCTCACAGGGGGTACTAGAACTCTGGTGGTGACCTCCTCTTTTCCCTTGGTTTATTTTCACTCCTGTTCATCGAAAATCGGAATAATAAATCAGGATAGTTTCTAGTCTGATGTACCTAATGCTGGAGGATGATAGCTGCCATGGAAACTTGTTCAAAAATGTACCAATCCTTGGGTACACTGAATCATACCGTTTTGTATGGAAGAGGGCAAGCTGGCTACTTTTCATAGTTTTGGGCTGAAAGGGGAAAGGAGGGAGGGAAGAAGTATTTATATAATGTCTTTCACCTAATTTCACCTTAAAATGTCCTCAGAATCATTTTGCTTAGTTGGATCTCTCACCAAATTCATTGTAAACTTGATTTTCCTTCTATTTCTTGTCACTGTTGTGTGAGACTCTATTGTTAATAATTTTCCACCACTCTGCCCCCAGACCAAAATAAAAAAAGAAAATCTCTATAAAGGTTGTGATAAACTCTTCTTTCAACAAAGAAAGCAGTGACCACATTTAAATTCCAACATCAAAGTCCCTCAAATGATACATAAGGAGGGAGAAACATCTAATCCACATGCATGCAGAACATTTTGGATAATGATGGGAAAAGACAAAAGGTAGGCTTTAGAAACGATATTCCATGAGCAATCTCTTTAGAGCCACAGACTTGGCTGAAAAGTAGAGAGAATATTGGATTCAGCTGCTCATTGTTTGGTGCTTTCTATTCCGTTAACTATACCCTCTAGGTAGAGAGTTCCTAAATTGGTATTTTTATATCAAATTTCTCTCTTGAACTCCAGATTCACATTTCTAATGTGAACATCTTAACCTAAATGCCTTGCTTGTTCCTTTACCTCAGTGATATCCTAGATGTCATGATAATTCAAGGGTCACAACATCTCTAGATAGTTTAGAAACCATCAAGGCAATTACTATTTGAACAAGAATCACCTCCATAACAATTTCTTCCATTAAGTGAGTATCCATTTTCTGGATGAAGATTTCCAAAGGAGAGGCAATTCCTCCACTTCTGAGGGCAGTCCACTGTACTTTGGAATTTACTCTATTTACTCTAATTATTCAGCAATGTGTTGGACAGATAGGATGCTGGCAAGATCCGGGTTCAACTCCACCTGTAAATCTTCCTAGATGTGAGACCATGGCTAACTCACATAACCTTTCTTCATGTCAAAGTGACTTGTCTGAAGTCACAAAGATAGTGGTACAGCCTCTAACTTGAGAGCCTTTCTAGATTTTCCTTCTATTTCTTGTCACTGTTGTGTGGGACTCCATTGTTAATTTTCCACAACCCTGTCCCCACAGACCAAAAAAAAAAAGAAAATCTCTATAAAGGTTGTGATAAACTCTCAACAATGAAAGCAGTGACCATATTTAAATTCCAACATCAAAGTCCCTCAAGTGATATATGAGGAGGGAGAAACATCTAATCTACATGCATGCAGAACATTTTGGATAATGATGGGAAAAGACAAAATGTAGGTCTTTTCTTTTCTATAAAGACATAGCTGATTGGTTGGTGGAGGGAGTTTCTTAAGTTGATAAAAATCAGAGATCTATGGGGAAGTAATGGTAAAGAAAAAATTTTAATGTAAGACCTGTATTTGGCAGGGCTTCTGAACTTGACTGGAGGAAGTCAGATAGCTGTGCTGAGTCTATTCCAATTTATTTCAGACATTCTTCTACTTAGCCCTTTCTGCAACAAACCAATCCACTGACACATGTACCAGAGTACCTGTTTAAAGACTTCTCTCTTCAAGTTATTTATATCATTTCTTCCCACTTCCTCTTAGGAGAGCACTTTGTCTCAATTTTCAAAAAGAAACTGAAGCCATACATAGTGAGCTCCTCGTCTCCCCACTCCATACCTCAGACAACCTCAGTATTATATCTCCTCCTTTCCTCCTTTTCTTCAGTTTAGGAAGATGAGATATGATTCTCTCCTTGCCAGTGTCTACCTTTCTCCTTGATATTTGTCCTTCATTCATGAAGAAGACCATGACATCAGGAAGGTGATTGGATTTGAGTGAGGGGGTGTTAAGTCACCAGCCTCACTTTCTCTTCCAGAGTCATCTAGTTCCAGTGATCAGATATTGATCAGGAGGACTGGAGATGGCCCTGGATGGGAGGCAACTGGAACTAAGTGACTTGCCCAGGATCACACATCTAGTAAAAGTCAAGTGTCTGAGACCAACTTGAACTCAGGTCCTCTTGACTCCAGGGCTGGTGCTCTATCCACTGCATGATACCTTACTGCTTAAGCCTTCCATCCCATTCCCTCCTGTCTGCTTACCATCCTCTTAGGATACTGTCCTATGTCTCTTCTTTTCATAGTCAAATTCCTAGAAAAAGCCATCTACACTCGAGTCCAACTTTCTAGCTTCCCACTCCACCCCCTTATAAATGAGCTTTTGTCCAAAACTGCTTTGAGATCACTGTGATCTCTATTGCAAAGTAGAAGGGCTTTTTCTTGGGTATTATCTCTCTTGAGTTCTGGGCAGTATTTGCCCCATTGCTCTTCTGCTCTGCCACCAAATGTCTATCTGACCCTTTTTGGTCTTCCATGCAGGATCAACTTCCATAGTCCGTTCTCTATTCATGGAAACGTTCTAGGGATTTATCCTCGGCTCTTTCCTCTTCTCTTTTTATATTCTCCTTGAATGGGTGAATTCATTTGCTTCCACAGATTCAACTATCATATTTATTCATATCATTCCCAAATCTACATATGTCACTACCATATTTCTCTTGAACTCTGGTATCGCATGTCCAACTTCCTGCCAGACACCGATACCTGGCTTTCCTATAGGTAACTCAAACTCAATGTCCAAAACAAATAATTATCTTTCCTCAAAATCTTCCTCATAATATTCTCATTTCTGTCATGGGCAAAAACTCTGCTTGGTGTTGGTTCTAGACCTCTTATCTTTTAGGATAAAATATAAACCTTTCCATTTAGCATATAGAGCCTTTTAAAATGTCTAGCTCCCTTTAAGTCAGAACTTAAGCACTATTTCTTTCTAGAAGTGTTTCCTGATTCCATCTAAATTTAGACCATGATCCTTCATTCCCCACCAACTCTATGTAATTATATATATGGCCTGCATTCATTTCTGTCTGTAAATATGCCATGCCCTCTAAACAGAATGTAAGGTTTCTTGGATCCTTACCTTAGCATCTCACACAGTGCCTGGCACACAGGAAACACTTAATAAATGTTCATTAAGTGATTTACCATTGTGGTGGCCTCTTCTGAATATTCTCCAGCTTGTCAAAATTCTTCCTAAAACATGGGGGTCAGGAGTGAACTTGATATTATAGAAATGTTCTCACCTGGCCTGAGGAGGGTGAAACGAGAACCCAATGGAATATTCCTTACCAGGCCATGGTGGGCAATTACCCATATATTATGAATCGAGTACCATATCGTTTAAGCTGAGAAAGGCATGAAATTCATTTCATGATCAGCATTGTTGTTCAGTCATACTAACTCTGTGACCCCAATTGGGATTTTCCTGGCAGAGATACTGGAGTGGTTTCCCATTTCTTATTCCAGTTCATTTTACAAATGAGGAAACTGAAGCAAACAGGATGAAGTGACTGGTCCAGGGTTGTGTGGCCAGATTTAAAGTGAGAAAGATGAATCTCTCTGGTACTCTATCCAATGCAGTGCCACCTAGCTGCTTTATTAAAGTAAGAGAGAATGTGTGTTTGTGTGTGTGTGTGTGTGTGTGTGTGTGTGTGTGTGTGAGAGAGAGAGAGAGAGAGAGAGAGAGAGGAGGCTACTGGGGCTGGGGAGGGGAGTGGAGGTGGATCTAAAATAAGAGAAATAAAAGAAGGATGTCCCAATTTTCTCACTGTTATTTGACATAATTTTAGAAATGCTAGAGATAACAATAAGACAAGAAAAAAGTTAAAGCATAAAGACTCGCAGAGACAAAATTATCCCTATTTGCAGAAAACACAATGGTTTGCTTAGAAAACCCCTAAGAATCGATAAACAGATTAAGTGGAAAAAACAGCTTTAGTAAAATAGGATGATACAAAATATAAAAATAATTATTGGTCCTTTTCTCACTAGTTAAAAACAAAATTCAGGAGAAAACAATAAAAGAGAAATCCCATTCAACAAAACTACAAAATGTTGAGTCAAGCTACCAAGATACACAAAGACATATAACTCCAACTAGAAAACACAGCTTAAAGAAATAATTAAAAAATATACTGGGGGGAGTTAGTCGTTGTATACAATAAGGTCACGATTATGCAATAAAAAGCTGATAATAATGAATTTAATTTACAGATTTACTTCTAATTCAGGTAAGGTCAAAGAGGCACTTTATTTTTTTAGAATATAACTTTTTAAAATTTTTATAAATAAACTTATCTGTTACAAAGACAGTTTGTCCATCTAAATCACAAAACCATCAACTCAAGATATCCAAATTAGGTTTTATTAATAAAATAGGTAAAAATTGATTTATCAATCTTCACATAGAATTGCAGATGAAGCTGAAAAAACAAGGCCCAAAGAGGCACTTTGTAAAATTATGTCAAAATTTATTTGGAGGAACAAAAGGGATGAATGTCAAGGGAAATTTTTTTTTGAAGTATGGAATGAAAGATAATAGTACTTCTAGATCCTAAATTATATAGTAAAAGCAGTAATCATCAAAACTATTTAGCAATGGTTAAAAATTTTGTAAAGCAGGTCAATGGAATGGACTCAACAAAGAATAAAAAAATTAAACTAAATAATTCAATATTTAATAAATTCAAGAATATCATAAGCTTCATGGAAAAGAACTCCCAATCTGACCAAAAGTGCTAGAAAAATTGGAAAATTATTTTTGATGCAAATTAGAGTCTAAACAATATCTTCTACCATATACCACAATAAACTAAAATGGATTTTTGAGGTAAATGTACATGGTCATATGATATTTTAAAAATTAGAAGAGAATTTCACAGATGTGGTATAAGGGGAGGATTCTTAACCTCAAAAATGGATCTGGGAGTTTATAAAGATAAAATAGATGATTTTAATTATAAGAAACTGAGAAGTTTTTATGTGAAAAAATAAACGAGACACAAATACGAAGGAAAATGTTGAATGGGGGAAAATATTTGCTTCAAATTTCTATGACAAGATCTTGGTATCTAAGATATATACTGAACAAAGACAAATATACAAGATTAAAAACCATTGCCCAGTAGATAACTAGTCCAAGGAAACACTTTTTTTCAGAAGATTATAATTAATAAAATCATCCATGAAAAGCAGCTCCAAATCACTAGAAAATAAATGTAAATAAAAAAATTCAAGGTTTCACCTCACACATCAAATTTGAAAAGATAAAAAAATGGAAATAGTTCATTTTTGAGGGTCTGTGAGAACACAGAAATTACTGATACATTGTTAGGACAACTGAGAAATTAATCCAATGATTCCCGAAAACAATATGGAATTATGCTAGTAATGTGACTAAAATTGAAGTTAATATTCATTTACTGGGATTAGCTAAAAACTTAAGATATATTAATATTATGGAATATTATTGTTTTAAGAAATGAAGATTATGAAAAAACAGAGAAGTACATAAACTTTTATGAAGAGGGAAGGAAAAAACCAATAAAACCATATACAAAATGAAATGATCACAAAAATATAAGTTAAAGAATAATAATAAAAAATTCAAAACTGAACTCTGAAAAAGACTTGAGAAAGATACAAATATGAAAAATTATGTATATGAAATATTACATATCATTAGCAGATATGTTTAATAAGCTGCATAAACCAAAGATATCAATAAAATAAACATTTTTAAAAGCAGAATTAAAAAACTAATTTTAACTCCCTTATTCATTCTTCAAAAATTTTGGGTTATTATTCTATTGTTCTACTATTCTATTGTTGGAGAATCAAAGGAAGACTAGATCACCTAGTCTTTTGTACTTCAAGCAGACTGTCATCAAAATTTTAGCAAAAGAAAATCTGAGTATTTGAGGACCCCTAGATTTTCATTCCCATTTTAGGGAAGGGATTCTAAATTTGATTAAAACAAATGTTAGATTTCATTTTAGAGAAACTTGGCTAAATATTTTTCCCATTATATAGTAAGCAGGGTGGTGCTGTGCATAGATTGGAGACAGAGAACCTGCTTTCAAATCCTATTTTTTTCCAGGTACCTTGGGCAAGCCACTATCAATTTCAGTTTTCCTCAACTGTAAATTGAGATGGCTGAATTAGATGATCTCCAAAATTACTTCTAGTTCTAGAAATCCCCTTCACAAACCTAGGAACTATGTTTCTCTTAATGCAGCCTGAGATTTCAATGTTTAGTTTTGACAGGCATATTCCACTTGTGACTTAAACTAAAATTGCAGTTCAGTAAAATCTTCACATTATCTTTCAGATATAATGTAGTCTAGACAAGCCTCCCCATTTTGTACTAGTGAAGTTGATTTTTTGAACCAAGGTTGAGACTTGACATTTATTCCTCTTGACTTTATTCTTATTTGATTCGATTCAGTGTTTTAAGACATCCATATTTTTTTTTCAATCATGACTGTCAATGATATTGGGTCTTACTCTCTCCCAATTTTGAGTCATGTGCAAATAGGCTATATGTATAATGGGCTATACCTTTAATTAATTCACTGATAAAAGTATTAAACAGGGCAGGACAAAGCACAGACCTCTTGGATCTACGTTAGCTTCAGTCATTCAGAAAGGTACTGAATATATCTAAATATATTATTATCTTTATAATCCACACCTCTCCATCTTTCTCCCAAGAAGAGTATGTCAAAGACTGTCAAAAGTTTTTTTTTTTAAATCTAAGTAAATTATAGTTATGGAATTCCCCTGACATACCAGTCTAGTAACTTGTCAAAATAAGAAATGAAGTTAGCTTGCCATGAATTGTCTTAAATGAAGCCATTTTGGCAGCTATGATTGCTTCTTCCTTTTCTAGACTAACCAATATTTCTGCATTGTGTTCTAGAATTTTTCTAGACATCTAGGGAAAGTTTACTAGCCTGTAATTTGCAGCTTCTATTTTCTTCCTTTTCCTTAAACATTCCAATTTCTGTAAGACATGCAGTTTAATAAAATCTTTTTGAACGAATAGATATAAATTCAAAAAAATTTGCTGAATTAATGTGTGGATAAATGGAACTGGAGAGAAGAATTAAAGCTGTATAGTGATTCTTGGGAATAAAGTGACTTACATCAGATGACTATTTGGTCTTTGTAAAGCAAGAGATAAAAGGGAACCTGTGAAACATCAGAGGAGAGGAACTAAATAGTTTAAGAGAACTGTGTTTAGCAACAGACTTAGGGTAGTGTGTCATGATTATAGAATGAATCACTAACTTTAAGCAGGCATCTCATAACAATGTATCCCTGCTCAGAGGGCAGACTACATGAAAGGGTATGGAGAGACTAGCACAAATCCTTTCCCATTCCCAGCTCAGAGTTTTGTACTATTGACAGTGGGCTAGGATAATCATCTTATACAAGGATTGACATATAAGTAGATGGTTGGGTACTAAAACCATGTTACTAGGTCTACCTAGCTGCTCGGGAGCTCTCTGTAGCAGAGCTAGCCTGTGCAAAGATATTCCGCTGTTGCTGCTGTTATTGTTGATGGTGGTGGCGATGGCGATGAAGATGACAATGGTGATTCTGTGTGTGTGTATGTGTGTGTATGATGCTTTACGAGGCAGAAGATCTGCGCTGGAGGAGTCTTCAGGAGCAATCACTAACAGCTATGGTAAACAATAGGAGTTGACCTTACTAGGCAAGGCATTTCAGGCAATGGTGGGCCAGTGTTAGCGAGGACTATAAATAGGAAGGAATCTGGGACAAGTGAGCTGGGTGCTGGAAAGAAAGCTACTAAGAAAAACCAATGGTATAATGGTTCTTCTAGCCTCATGCTGGGAGGTGACCTTGGGGCCAGAATCTGGGACTCTGATACTATCTGGGGAGTTTCTAGAGAGTGGAGATGAGAAACTTTTTTAGGAGTCCCAGCAGTTAAGATCTTGACAGATGGCAGTAATGCCCCTGGTGTTCATTTGTTCTTTCTGTCTCTGTCTCTGTCTCTGTCTCTGTCTCTCTCTCTCTCTCTCTCTCTCTCTCTCTCTCTCTCTCTCTGTAGATGGGTTTGACTTGGCTGTATAGATGGACTGCTCCTGGCATATGTGGGTACTGGGTCAAGCCCCTGCTTGAATCCTTTCTTCAAAGGTCCATGATAAATGAGACATTGGAGGACTATTGCAGTGATTAAGCACAGGGAGTGAAATTCTAACTCACTTATATACCAATTTCCCCTCAACACAAAGCCTGTGCCAGGGTGTAAGGAACAACTCCAATTGTGAACACAAGCTTCAAAGTAATAAGTACCCAGATAGGAAGCTGATTTTCTGTAAATGAGGGATTCACCTGAGAACACAATATCATTAGATAAGAAACAAATATTTAACAATGAACATTTCTCACTCTTAACAGTGATACCCCTCCACTGTTTCCAGTCCTGAATGGTGTTTCTGCTCTAGCTAGAAACTGTTTATCCATCACAATCTTCTTTTCCATTTGGGGTCGGGGTCGTTGTTAGAAAGAACAAGATAACAGATGTTGACAACTGTGTGATATACAGCGGGTAAAGTCGAATGGTATTGTGTTCTAATGTATTTGTCTCATGAATAGTTCTATTCCTCTTGTACTATTTTCTATCTGGTTGAAAATATATTAACATTACTGGGCTGCAAAAAATGACAAAAGAATACTAAAATATAAACATTCTTCTCTGAAAACATATTGGAAAGGAACATGAAAAATATAAGCAGACTTTAAAGTTCTATTGAGACATTTCATTTTTAATAAGTTTCTTTCTCCATGCCAACAATGAACAACACTTGTATAAATTGAACTTGGATATAACAGGAGCATTTCTTTGTTGCATGCTGACAAAGAACAATTTGATTAAACAGTAAATCCTTCAGAGTCCTGCTCAGAGACATTTCTCTGAGATTTACTTTTTAGACAAAAATATCCTAGTGAAGTAAATTCTTTACCTTGTGCCTTCCTAGCACATTGGCAGGGCTCAGTGTTAGGCAGCAATGGCAAAAATATTGGGGCACAAGAATAAGTTTCTAAATAAGCAAGCTTCTAAGAAATACATCTACATAAATACTTCAAATAGATTTTATTTTTTCCACATTAGCCATGTTGTAGAAAAAGTAAGAAAAAGAATGAAAGAGAAAAAGGTGTGCTTCAATCAGCACCCTGTGTTTATCACTTTTCTACTGGGAGGTAGATAGCATTATTCATGCAGGAGTACTTTGCAACTGTGGTGGGTCAATGTTTTGATCAGAAGAACCAAATCTTTCACAGTTGATTACCTTTATCATATTGCTATTATTGTGTAAATTATTCACCTGGTTCTGTTCATTTCACTTTGTAACAGTTCATACAGATCTTCCAAGGTCTTTCTAAAATCATCTCCTTTAACATTTCTTATATCGCATTAGTATTTTATCACATTTGTCTACCATAACTTATCCAGCAATTTCCCTCATTGACGGGTAGCCCTTTGGCTTTTAATTATTTTCCACTACAAAAAGAGCTATTATATATTTGTATATATGGGCCCTTTGCCTTTAATTTAATTGAAGAAACAGCTGTAGTAGCAAAGGTATACATAGTTTTATAGTTCTTTGAGCATAGTTCCAAATTATTTTCCAGAGTGGTTGGACTAGTTCACAGCTCCACCAAAAAGTATACCATTGGTGAGCCTATTTTCTCACATTCCAGTTAGCATTTGTCATTTTCCTTTTCAGTCATCTTATCCAATCTAATAGGTTTGAAGTAGTATCTTAGAGTTCTTTTAATTTTGCTTTCTCTAATTATGAGTGATTTAGAGTATTTTTATATGACTACTGATAGCTTTAAATTCTTTTCTTTGGAAAAATTGGCTATTCATACTCTTTGACCACTTATCAATTAGGGAATTGATCTTAGTTTTACAAATTTGGCTTAGTTTTCTATATAGTTGAGAAATGAGACCTTAGAGAAAATTGCTGTAAAAATTCATTTCCCAGTTTCCTGCTTTCCTTCTAATTTAGGATGCATTGGTTTTGTTTATGCCCAAAACTTCTTAATTTGATGCAATCGAATTCATTTTATCTTTCTTGACCCTCTGAAGAACCATTTTTCATGTGTGTGCTACAAGTACAACATATTAAACATGGCCAAAGAAAAATTCCAATGAGTAAAGTGGCCGAAGGTAATGTCAGGGTCTAAAAGAGATCAGGTGTTACCTCCAGGAATTCAGGCGGGAAGCCTGAAGAGAAATAGGAAGCAGAACCCGGTGGAATGAAAAAGATTATTCCTTACTTTTTTCATTCCTATTTTAGTAGAGTTGTTGGGGGGGGACTCTAGGAGTTATTACCCTATTCTATGTGGTAATATAGTAGAAAGTGATAATGATCAGGGTGACACTGCTAATTACAGGCTGGACCAAGGCACGTAAGACTTAAAGGACTTAGGAAAATACTAAAGGCAACCAATGTGATATATTGTGGGTTTGGGGGAGGAAAAGAAAGGTCACTTGTTCTGAACTGAAAAGCTTTCTTCACTAATTTAATAAGAGAAGAAATAAAAATATTCATTATGTTATTAGATACCCTTACTCAGATGCAGAAGAAAATATGCTAGCTTATTATTAGCTCTGAAGAAGACAGGCTCTGGCTAGATCTTCACGTAGTAGGATACCTATACTTAGAAGTAGACACAGGTTCTGGGCTCCAGCCTACAGATAACAAGTGTGTGACCTTATTTATGGAAACCTGAGCTTCAGATTCCTCATCTATTAAATGGGATACGCTAATACTTCTAATCGACTCAGAAGTATGATCTCTAGTAAAATATGATACTGAGCATTACAATCACAAAATTCTAGGTAAATAGAGGTGATTAATAGTTGAACAAAGAATCTGCTCTTAATAAAATGACTTCTTCCTATCCCCTAATTATAATATGACTTAGCACTTAGATAATGCTTTAAGGTTTGCAAAGAGTTCTGAATATATGATCTCATTTGATTTATTTGTGCAATGTGCAAATAATCAGTTTTCAAAACTGATTTAACTCCACTGTAACCAACACATTTGCTTTCACAGTGACGCGTTCATTTATCCCATAGTCTCACAGGAAGCTAAGGATGTGGAACACAGGTGTTCCCTTTGGCTCTTACGGCCAACCTTGTTGGGCTACTGTGTTGAACCTCAGGAGGGTCGTACGTGTTTTCTGCTTGTAAAGCTCTCAAAATCTTATCTACCCCTCCTAGCTTGAATTTTTTTTGGCAAGCTATATTTAAACAAAAATCAAAAGCCTTGGATTAAAACAACTTGATGTAGAAGGCAATGAATAAAAACTAAATGGCAACTACTCCAATTTTCAGTAGGTCCCCCACCCCTCATTCTTCAGGGCTCTTAAATAACATATATACCACAACATGTTCATCATGATGATCCCTTCACTGTCAGAATTTCCTTGGAGGGTATGAAACTGTAATATGCAGTAGGACCAAGATTCAAGAGATGGATGGTCTACGTGTTATTTTGCTAGGCAACAAATATTAAGAAAGTCAGGTGACTTCCAATAAAATGGATGGATTATCTATGGTTGATTAATGAAAAAATGAACAAAGACTATTGAAAATGAACAAAAATGAACAAAGACTGAGAAATCTAGAATTGAATCATATTAGATGTTCAAGATGGCAATATAGCTAATGTTTCATGAACCCCGGTGAATACAAGGTCTGTGATTTTCTTCAAAAAGTGATTGGTTTTGATTTTGTAATTCTGAAATTCCCAAATGTTAACAGCAACAACAACAAACCCTAGCCTGGTTCACTGATTTCTGAATCCAAAAAAACTACTCAGTTTGCTTTTTCATGATACAAAGCCTGAAAATAGAAAAGAATTTGCTAAGAGGATTGTTGATGATGTAGTGACCCAAACCACATAAGGGGTCTGTGGTGTACGTGTGTGTGTGTGTGTGTGTGTGTGTGTGTGTGTGTGTGTGTGTGTGTTTATGTTCCCTTAATCCTGATAAACTATTTTTTAAGACCAAACCAAAGTGAAATGGCTCACAAAGGACTCAAGCACACGACCTTGATCTTTAACTCCATACTCTAACCACCAATAATCTGGAAGCACATTTTCTCCAGATCGTAGGTTCCCAGAGAATCAGCTTCCCATAAAAAGGACAGTATGTGTGGAGTATCTTCAATTTGTTCCAAACCGAAGACTAACCCAAGGAAATTCCTTCTGTCTTTTTTGCTTCCTGCTTTTCTTTCTCACAGGGAAATGAAAACGACTAATACGTGTTCTCCCCCTCCCATTGGTCACATCTCTTCCTCCAATAAGCCTCAGAACTGACCACAGAATTCCATATGTGTCCAGAAGCTCTGAGAAGAGAAAAAGGGAGGAGGCTTGGGAGAGCTTAGGGTTAATCCATCTGAGCTTCAAAACACATCTGCTTGTATACCTCAGTGCAGAAGCAAATATCGTTTGTAAAAAGGACATTTTATATTTAATATAATGCTAAATCCTATTGCTTTGAGTTAAAGTGAGCTCCATATGTTTGGGGTTTTTTGGGGTATCATCAGGAAGGCTCCTGTGCTCCTGCTTCGGTCCTTGGCACAATGACAAACCTACAATTTCTGTCCCACTAGCTACAAGAGGCAGAGGGATGTAGTGGAGAGGGATGAATTGAAGTCGGGAAGCCCTGGCCTCAAATCCTACCTGTGACACTTAAGAGCTATTTCACTATGGGCAAGCTCCCAAATTCTCTGTTTCTCAGTGACTTCATCTGTAATACCAGAATAAAGTAGGTTAATTTTACAGGATTATTGTGAGGATTATAATTTAGGTAAAACATAAAACCGATATAAATCCTACTGAGAAATTTCATCTCTGCCAACCTCAGGAAACCCTATCAGGCTGTAATTAATCAGTAGGTCAAGGTAATAGGCAATTGACACAGAAATGTCAGTTAATATCACTATTTATTTTTACTTTCTTAAATTTTTGCTTTTATTATTCAGATTTGTGATTTCCTCAGCTTATAGGGTGGAAGCTTCCAATAACCTTAGAGAGATGCCCACAGTGAGAGGCTAAGTCAAAAAGCTATGAGGTGGCAGAAGCTCTCTGCCCACTATGCGACACAAAGTCTGATCCTACAAAGAAGGGGATAAAAATCAACATGCCAAGAACTTCAAAGAATGGTAGCAGAAGCACTAGGGTAAAACCAGCAGTATATAACTGTTCCAAATTATGTTACCAGTCAAGCAAAATGAGCATTTTCCCTCAGAATTTTATGGGAATTCTTAAGCTGCAATCTGTGAATTACAAAAAAACATTTTGATAAGTATAACTGATTTCCTTGTTAATCATATGTATTTTATTTAGTGCATGTGTAAACATACAGGTAGGATAGAACACTGAGTTCTGGATTCAGGAAAAGTCAAATACAAATCTGACTTCAGACTCTGATTAGTTCTGTAACAAACGCAAGCCACTTGACTAAGTTTTCTCATCTGTGGAATGAGGATGAGAATAATATATACCTCTCAGGGTTATTGTGGGGAATAAATGATATAATTATTATTAAGTCCATTAAAAATCTTAAAAGTATTATATAAATTCTATCATTCTTATTCCTATTTTTCTGAGAAGAGGTCTATAGATTTCACCTAAAGGGCTGCAAAGTTCCAGCTGACTGCCGAGAAGGTATAGGATTTGGAAAAGCTTAAGATCTCCCCTCCTGTATAGGAAAATTCTTATAATGGAGTAGCAGAGAAGTGGAACATGAGCACATATAGATCACAACATGTGATACTGTCAGAATCTCCATGGAGGGCATGATGACTGCAATATGTAGTAAGACTGAGATTCAAGAGATGGATAGTCTACATGTTATGTTGTTAGGCAACAAATATTAAGAAAGTCAGTTGACTTCCAGTAAAATGGACGGGTTCTCTATGGTTGATTCATGACAAAAATGAACAAAGACTATGCAAAATAAGAAGGCATGAAAGGATTGATGGGCACTGTTGGAGTGAATGCCATGGAGATTACAGAGTCATCTTATTATTAAGATGTTAAGTACTGTGGACACTCATAAATGAACTTGCCCTCTTTACAACTTGTTTCATCCTCTCCCAGCTCAAATCCCAGCTCTTGACTTGCCTACTCCTAGGTCTATCAGTTTGAAATGTCAATATCATTTTTATTCCTATCTTTTTATCTCATTTATCTAAGTGGTCACTTGTACCAAGTGATTCTTCCTTTAGCATGTCCTTCTTATAATATCTCCATGATTCTTATAAGATGATCATTACTCTAGCTCAGGAATTTACTCACACCTGAAGTATTATAATCGCTTAATTGGTCTCTCTACTGTAGTCTCACTCTTTTTCAATATGCCCTTCATATTTTGCAAGATTCATCTTCCTAAAGTAAATCATCTTGCTCCCTATTGCCTATGGAAATCTAAAGCCCTTAGTGTCATTCAAAGCATCCTACAAAATGGCCCCAACTAATGCTCCCTTAAGTCTCCAGGATCTGCAGTCAGAATAAACAGCTCCTGTTCTCCAAGAAGACCTTTCTGAACTCATTCTTTTCTTATGCTCATGCCTCCTTCATGGATGCCCTTCCGTCATCTCTACCAAATGAATTATACCTGTTCTTTATTTCCCCACTCAAATGAAATGTCTACCAAGATGCTTGCCCTGAATGTGGTTTGAATCTTTGGCGAATCAAGGAGAATAGTAGGAATTGGAGACAGGTACTTGTGCTGATAAAAAGGAATAGAAGGTAGATATTTCAGACTATGGGATAGTTAGCTTGATTCCAGTCACAATTCTGGAATGAATTAATAAAGGGATGGATAGTGAGTACTGAGAGGGGGAAGTGATGATCAGTATAGGTCTACATGAGTTCATTAAGAGAAGCCAAGGTGCTAATCTTGCTTCCTTTTCTGAAAGGGCTGCTAAGATCACTGTGTCAGTGGAAAGCTATAGAAATAGTATGTAGGTCTGGATTTCAGCAAGCCACATGACTAAATCTGTCTTGGTATCCTTGTGGTAGTCAGGATGACAGTATAGTTAGGTGGATTTCAAAGTGGTTGAATGAATGTACTCAGAAAGTAGTGATTATAATCCAGATGCCATCCTAGAAGGACATTACTATTCAACTGCCACTATCAATTATTTGGATGAAGTGATGAATGGCATTGGCTAACTGAAATATGCCTGGGGGGGGGTGATCAGTGAGGTGAAAGGATTCAAGGATCTAGTAAGAGAACTGAGGATGTCTAGTTGAAAGAGAAAGATATATAATAGCTGTCTCCAAGTGTCTGAAGAGCTGTCCTGTAGAAGAGGAATAAGATGTATTGTTTGGTCCTGGGAAGGCAGAACCAGGAACAATTGATGGAAGCTACAAAGAGAAAGATTTGGCCCAAGATAAATAAAAACAAAGTTAATGCTTTCTGAATATAATTTTTTAACTGAGTTGAACAATTAGTGATTTCAGTAGATGGTATGTTATACTTTGGAGGTAATGAGTTTCCCATCGTTGGAGGTGTTCAGGTAGACTGTGGATGACCACTCTCATGGATGTTGTCAACAGGCAGATATAGATTGGAATAAATAACCTCAAATTTCACTCCCAAATTTGATATTCTGAACTATTTCATATGAAGCATGGTCTTATAGCAATTTGTTCTTTCACAAGGCATTCATCATATTACTACCTTATAATGCAGTTCTTAATGAATACATATTTTCTTCCCTTCTAGAATGTGATCCCCTTAACAACAATAACTACTGTGTTTATCTTTTTACATTACAGAAGAGGAGACATAGGGGTCTTGAACCTACTAAATGCTTAATAGTCACTGAAGTCATGAATTAATCAATTTATTGCTTAAATCAACCTTAAATTACTTGAATGTAAAATATGGGATTACAAAATTAATACCTAGATGAATCCTTAAAGTTCATGAAATTCCAGAGTTGGAGAGACTATGGAGATCATGTAGTCTAGTCTGTATCTTCCATATAGCTGCCAAATCGATACTTCTCACATGTGGATCTTACCACAACAATCCCTTGCTCAAGATGCTTCACAGACTTCCAGTTGTCTCTAGGAACTCCTGTACATGGCATTCAGAGTCTTCATGATGCAGTTCTTTCCTCTCCTTTTAATTTGATTTTCTATTACTTCCCTGCAGGCACTCCATGTTCCAAAATGACTTGCTTGCTGTGTTCAGAGATGTTATGATACAGGTTGTCCCAAAAGCCTTTGCACAGTTTCAATATTTAATGGTTTAAAACCGCACTAAGGCTTTTGGGACACCCTGTATATTCTGTCTCTGCACTCTTGTGTGAGATGGCCTCCACTGTGGAATGTTCTTCCTTCTCATGTTCACTTCTTCCAATCTTCAGGTTCTTTCAAAACTCAGTTTCACAGAGTTTGCAGTCCACGTCAGTTTCACAGAGTTTGCAGTCCACGAAAGACTACAGATCTTTTTCTAGTCAATTGTTGTCTCACCATGCTTCACCTCTACCTTGTTCTCATGAAGTTGATTTAAAAATACTACAGAGGAAAAATGTACCTTGGTTTTCATTAGTCATAGGATTAAAACTTAAATGGGAAGAATGTTTTAAGTCACCTTTTCCAACCCTGTCATCGGGCAATCTAAGGCCCAGGAAGGTGGAAAGACTAAGCCAAGGTCACATGTAGGAACCCAGATCCAGAGAAGGAAGGGACCTCAGAGACCATCTAGCTCAAATGTCGTTATTTTAATGAGGAGGGAACAGAGAAGTGAGATGATTTTCTCACTGTCATGCAGTAGGAAGTGTCAAAGCTAGGATTAAGACCAAGGAATTCTAGCTCCAAATTCAGCATGGATTCCTGAACCAAAGAATGTGGGGACAAATAACAATTGCTGTTGATTAAAAAGTCAGTTTTTAGATCTTTTATACTTCCCATAAGTTTTCCAAGAAGAGGGAGGTCCTGCTTTTTTTGAAGTGTAGCTACCAATTTTCTTTCTTTTTTTTCCTTTAATGTTTTTCTTTTTTAATTTTTGATTTTTGGTTTTTATAAAGCAATGGGTTTAAGTGAATTGCCCAAGGTCACACAGCTAAGTTATTATTAAGAGTTTGAAGCTGGATTTGAACTCAAGTCCTTTTGACTCCAGGAATGGTGCTCTATCTAACGTCCCATTCATCCAGCTGCCCCAACATTTTTATTTAAATTTTTGAGTTCCAAGTTCTATTTCTTCCTACCTTCCTTCCCTCCCCTCTCTCTGAGATGGTAAGCAATCAGATATAGGTTATACATGTGCAATAATATAAAACATTTTCATATTAGTCATTTTGTACAAGAAGACTCAAATATAAAAAAGAGAAAGTGAAAAAAAAGCATGCTTCAGTCTCCAATCAATATCAGTTTTTTCCCTCTGGATGTGCTACATCATTAGTCCTTTGACATTGTCTAGGAGTACTATCTTTCTGAGAATAGCTAAATCATTCATAGTTCTTCATAAAACAAAATATTACTGTTACTGTAAACATGTTCTCCTGGTTCTTCTCTCTTTACTATGCTTCAGTTCATGTAAATCTTTTTCAGATTTTTCTCAAATCATCCTGTTTATCATTTCATATAGCACAAGAATATTCCATTACAATCATATACCACAGCATGTTTAACCATTCCTCAATTGAAGGACATCCCTTTGATTTACAATTCTTAGCTACCACAAAAAGAGCTTACATCAATATTTTTATACAAATAGGCATTTTCCCCCTTTGGGGGATGTTTTTGGGATACAGACGTAGCAGTGTTATTGTTAGATCAAAGGGTATGCACAGTTTTATTGCCCTTTGGTCATAGGTCCAAATTGCTCTCCAGAAAGGCTGAATTAGTTCACAACTCTATGGACAGTGCATTAGTACCTCAGTTTTCCCACATCCCTTTCAACATTCAACACTTTCCTTTCTTGGTATATCAGGAATTGTTTTAATTTGCATTTTTATGATTAACAGTGATTTAAAGCATTTTTTTCATGTGTCTATTGATAGTTTTTATTTCTTTGTCAGAAAACTACCTGTTCATGTTCTTTAACCATTAATCAACTGAGGAAATGATTTGTTTTATAAAGTTGACTCAGTTCTCTCTATATATTTCAGAGATAAACCCTTTATCAGAGATACTTGTGGCAAAAATTTCCCTCCCAATTTACTGCTTTACTAATAATTTTGGTTGTATTACTTTTGTTTGTATAAAACATTAATTTTTATACAATAAAATTATCTATTATACATTTTGTAAAATCCTCTATGTCTTCTTTGGTCCTAAATTTTTCCCCTAGTCATAAATCTGAATGATAAACTTTTCCATGCTATCTTAATGTGCTTATGGTATCACCCTTTATGTATAAATCACATACCCATTTTGCCCTTATCTTGGTATACAATGTGAAATATTGATGTACACCTAGTTTCTGTCATAATGTTTTATAGTTTTTCCAACACTTTTGTCAAATGTGAGTTTTTGTTTCAAAAGCTTGGATCTTTAGATTTATCATATACCAGATTACGATAAATATTTACTATAATGTAAGGGCATTATACTATAAGGTAATTTTCATTCCATTGGCCCACTACTCTATTTTTTAACTAGCATTAGAGTATTTTGATAATTACCAGCTAGATTTGGTATGGTTAGACCACCTTCTTTTGAATTTTTTTTCCATTGATTCCCTTGATATCCTTGAAGTTTTGTTTTTCCAGATGAATTTTGTTACTATTTTTTCTAGTTCTATAAAATAATTTTTGACCATTTTATTGGGATGGTACTGAATAAAAGGAGCAATTTAGGTAGAATTATCTTTAGCAACTGATATTTTTCTAATTGTTTAGACATGATTTTATTTGTGAGAAAAATGTTTTATAATTGTGTTCTTGACAGGGCTACTTCCCAAGTATTTTACATTGTCTATAGTTATTTTAAATGGAATTTATCTTTCTATGTGTTGCTGCTGGGCTTTATTGATAATATACAGAAATGCTGATGATTTATGTGGTTTTAGTTTTTATTCTGCAACTTTTCTAAAGTTGTCAATAATTACAAGCAGTTTTTTAGATTCTCTAGGATTTTCTAGGTATAACATATTTGCAAAGAGTGATAGTTTTGTTTCTTCATTACCTATTCTAATTCTTTTAATTTTTTTCTTCTCATCACTATAGCTAACATTTCTAGTGCAATGTTAAATAAAAGAAGTGTTAATGGGCATTCGTGCTTCACCCCTTTCCAATACAATTAGCTTATAATTCTAAGGTAAGCTCTATTTATTCCTCTTTAATGCTTTTAATAGGAATGGGTACTGTATTTTGACAAAGGCTATTTCTGTATCCATTGAGATAATCATTTTATTTCACTTGGTTTTGTTATTGATATGGTCAATTATGTTGATAGTTTCCCTAATATTGAACCAATCGTGCATTCCTCATATAAATCCCACCTGATAATAGCATTTTATTTAAATTTTTTGCACCAATAATCATTAGGGAAATCAGTCTATAATTTACTGTTTTGGCTCCTCCTGGTTTGGATATCAGCATCATATTTGTGTTGGAAAAGGAATTTTGTAGGACACATTTGTGTTCCAAATAGTTTATATAACCCTGGGATTAATTGTTCTTTAAATCTTTTGTAGAATTCATTTGTGGGGTGGCTAGGTGATGCACTGGATAGAGCACTAGCCCTGGAGTCAGGAGTACCTGAGTTCAAATCCAGCTTCAGAAACTTAATAATTACCTAGCTGTGTGGCCTTGGGCAAGTCACTTTTTGCCTTGCCAAAAAAAAAACCTAAAAAAAAAAAGAATTCATTTGTGAATCTATCTGATCCTGGGAATTTTTTTCTTAGGAAGCACATTGTTAGCTAGTTCAATTTTGGGGGGTTATTTAAGTATTTTATTTCTTCTTCTGTTAATTTGGAAAATTTAAATATTTGTAGATATTCATCCATTTCATTTAGATTGTCCAATTTACCAATATATATATATATATATATATATATATATATATATATATATAATTGAGCAAAATAGTTTCTAACAACTGTCTTAATTTCCTCTTCATTGGTTGGAAATTCAACCCTTTCATTTCCAATACTAGCAATTTGGTTTTATTCTTTCCTTTTTTAAATCAAATGAACAAATTGTTTATCTATTTTACTGATTTTTCATAAAAAAGCTTCTAGTTTTATTTATTAATTAAATGATTTTCTTACTTATAGTTTTATTAATCTCTCTCCTGATTTTTAGGATTTCAATTTTTGTGCTTTACTGGGATTTTTAACTTATCTAATTTGCCTTCAAATCATTTTAAGCTCTTCTAGGAATTCTTTTTTGGCCAGAGACCAAATTATATTTTTCTTTAAGGTTTCCTATGTAGCTATTTTAACACTATTGTCCTCTTCTACGTTTAGACCTTGATCCTATCACTACAGTAACTTCCTATAGTCAAGCTCTTTTTTGTGTTTTTTTTTTGCTCATTTTTCTGCCTTTTTTGTGATGGTGTTTTTATGAGGGAGTTGGGTTCTGGCTCTGTACTGTCCCAAGCTTTTTGTGGTGGGGCTCTGGGTCTTACTGCTGGTTTTCACAGGACTCCCGGGCTTTGTTGGTTGTTTGCCTGAAGGGTGGGCTTCCCTTCTGGACTGTACCAATAGGGAGGCTCTGGTAGAGACTTGGATGGGGGGTTTGGCCACTTGGCTGTTCCAGTAGTAGGGCCTTGCTGCTGAGTTGTTATGGTAATGGAATCTTTCTGACAGCTGGCCCTGGAAGAGAGATCCTGTTGCTGGTGGGATATAGGGGTGGCACCCTGCTTCTGGCTTTCTATGGGAATAGGGTCTCTTTGTTGGTAAGCCCAGAGTTAGGATTTCCTATTGGCCTACACCTGGGCAATGCTTTACCACTGTCAGCCATGGGGTCAAGGCCTTGCTAGTGGCCTTACTCACTTGCCTAGGGAGCTTCTGGCTTGCAGGAGGGCAGGGCCCTACTAGTGGATTGCTCTAGACTTAAAGGCTTGCTACAGGCATTCAGCTGTGAGACTGGTTGCATCTGCTGCTCTTGGATGTCTCTCCAATCTCATTACATTAAGACAGACTTTTCCAGTCGTACTGTAAGCTGCTTCTTTGCTCCTAGATCAATTTTGAGACAGTTTTCTAGTTGTTTGGAAGGAAATTTGGGAGGCCTTCAGAGTGTTCCTTCCTCACTCTACCATCTTGGCATTGAAAGTGATTAGCAATTTTCAAGAGCATAGAAGTGACTACACAGAAGATAAGCTCCTTTCTTTTACTTCAGTCAAATTACATCTATGGACAGTCAATGAATCCAAAGTTTTCTTTAAAAAAGAGATATGAGGTAAGCATTTCAAAATTTTAATTTTTTTTGTCAAACAAATCACTTATAAAAGGAGAAATGTGTCTTAATTAAAATCATCATAAAAAGCTTAATCATGCATATTCATACCTTTTAAAGACTAACTCATCTTAATTTTAACTATGATGCCAAAGCTGAGCTTATAAAAAGCGAGTTTTATAAAAATATTCATTATTGTAATATTTAGAAGAAACTTAAAGTCAAACCCCTCATAATTTCTGGAGTGAAGGTAGAAAAAAAGTAAAATTTGCTCTATTTTTTTATTGTACTATGCCTGGAGGACTTTTATCTAGCATTTCAAGCCTTTCATATGGCATCTGTAACTTATGATATGTGCCTTGGACAAATAAAGGCACCTGCTTGGACCTCAGTTTATCTACCTTTAAAGTAAGGGACTTGGACTTCAAGTCTCTGAAATCCTTACCAGCTCAAGAACTATAATCTCTGATCCAACTCCATATCGTATTTTTCTTAATGAAAACAAATATTAAAATTCATTTTTAGTACTGTGTAAACAAAAACAGATCAATAATTTACTTCAGATATCATTTTTATTTGAGTCTCACTGCATATTTCAATGATGAGTCTTTTAGAGGAATTGGAACCCCTTAACAGTCACATTCTTAACTTTCCACTTTTTAATAAAAATGATTTCCATAAAGATTAGAAATTAATCTAACCTGACTTTCAAAACCAATATATTTTAGTGCTGGAGGCTGTAAAAATTCACCTATCTAGGTCTAATAAAGAAAGTTTTTTCAATTTAAATATACATTGCATTTAATAAGCTTGCAGGATAATTTCTACA
This sequence comes from Macrotis lagotis, assembly GCF_037893015.1. Classification (NCBI taxonomy): domain Eukaryota; kingdom Metazoa; phylum Chordata; class Mammalia; order Peramelemorphia; family Peramelidae; genus Macrotis; species Macrotis lagotis. Next base: position 21,164,498 of record NC_133666.1, read on the forward strand.
ATGTTCATGGGTTCTTTAAATTACCTTCCTGCTGTGTCCAGCATACAATCCAATTTAATTTTTGAGCAACTGAGTTAATTTATTTTTTAATTCAAGCTTAAAAAGTTTCAACACCTTAAAATTATTTCTGAATAACACAGAATGAGATGTATAGAAGCTAGACTGTGGATACATTCCATTTTCAACCAATACAAAAAAGAGAAATAAGCAGATGAAGTTGGAAAACACCAAAAATCTGGCCACCTGGCCACTTTCCAGTGTCTGAGGGCATCCTCAACTTTTCATCAGGATATTAGGCATTGTGCAGACATAGATTTTGGTCCATGAGTGGAGGAGCCACAGTTCTTTCGTCTACACTACTTTCATTCTCCCTCACAATCAATCCTACATCTAGCAATTTTGCACATTTTTGTCTATCAAATGAGCAATGAAAAGTATAATTTTTGTTCATGAGTATCTGAGATTATCATATAGTCTCAAAGTACAATATTCATCAAACTCCAAGTCTTAATTGTTCCATTGTACTCCTATGAGTACTCTTACTACCCCTTCTTCTGTCTCATCAATAAACAGTATTTACCAAGAACCATAACTAGAAAAGTCTGTTGGGTGGTGGTGGTGGTGGTGGTGAGATAATACTGGGGAAAACATGCCTATCCAAACATTAGAAGGATGCCAATCAATCAGCCTCTAAATTGCACTAAATCTTCCCTCTCTCAATCGGTAGGTAAAGACAGGGATTTGGACCAATGGTATATACAAAATTGGCAGCAGACCATTTGGAAGCTCTGTTTCTAGTTCTGGCTTTGTTCTGTAGTCTCTAGAAAGTCATATCACATCTCCTGATATTAGTTTTCTTATTTTTCAAATAAATGTAAAAATTTTTATCTGATCTATTCCACTTGGCCACTATGTAGAATGATATAAAATACTGTCTAAGAAAGTGATAGTTTTCAAATGTAAAGCATTTTAGTGCAGGATCTCTTAATCTGGGGTCCAGATTTTGGGAAGGAGGTTGTGAATTTGATTTTTGATATTTTGACAATTAAATTTCAATATAATTACTTTCCTTTGTAATCCTATGTATTTTACTTTATGCATTTAAAAACATGACTGAGAAGGGATCCAAAGGCTTCACTCGAGTGTCTCTCTTGTGCTAGGGAAAAGAATGAGAAATCTATGGAAAGCACATCTGGGTGGGGCACTGTGGGAGGTTTCGGGGGTTGATCCTTAAAAGTCAGTTAGCGGGGAGTTATGAATCCACTAGATCCAGCATAAATGAATATGAGAAGAAGAAAGGGTAAATTGACATGATCACTGTAAAGGCACAATGTTTGCTTCCCTTATTTTCTTCAAAACTCAGTTTAAATACCCTCTTCTACATGAAACTTTTCCTGAACTTCACAGCTGCAAGTACTCCATGATCCATCAACCAGCCTGAACTGATTTGGTAAATACTATGGTCTTCCCCCATAAAATCTCTGAGGGTAGGGATTGTTTTATTTTTGTCTTTGTACCCACAGCACATAGCACACAGGTGGTGTCCAATAGAATGCTCATTAATAAAATCAAGAGTTTGCATGAGTAAAGTGTTTTAAGGTTTACAACTATTTCATGAGTATTACCTTTTTGAATCTATATAATAACCCTGTGAGGTAGATGCCACTACATGAATGAAGAAACTGAAGCCATGGATCACAATCCAATGAAGATCAAAGAAAAAGGAAATGTCAACATTTTAAGTAGTATAAAGTTTAAATAATTAGTCTCTCATAATGATCAATTACATGAGAATCATCAGGTGCAAGTTTTAACTGTGAAGACATTCCAGCACTTAGGTAGCTTGGGGGAAAAACATATTATGACCAAGTTACTCTTTAAGTCACTGGTTTCTGTAAAAAATATTTTTGAATTCACTCACAATTTACTAAATCCACCACTATCCAGCAAGATGAAGTACTCATCACTCTGAAATGAAGTTTTTCTATTAAAAATGCATCTTGAATATACTACCATTCAAAGGAGATATTCATCAAATTATTATACCTTGCCTTTTTGTTACTAACTTTTATCACAAATACATTTTCCCCTTTAAAACATTTTTAATAAACTTTTTGCCAGTCTCCTATGCTATTCTTCTAAAGATGGAAAGGAGTGGGTTAAATTCTAGTATATTTAAGTGGATTCATGACTGATTTGAATGGTCAGACTGAAAAAAGGCATCGTTAAATGGTTCTGCTTCAAATGCAAAGGAAGTCTACAGTGAAGTGCCCCAAGGATCTATGCTTAGGCCTGTGTCATTGAACATTTTAAAAAAATGGCTTGCACAAAGACACTCCTACAGAGGACACAAAACTGGAAGATTGAACTAGCAAACATACTGCGTAATTAATGATCTTTAGAGGCAGCTAGGTGGTGCTGCAGTGGATAGAATACTTGGAGTGAATAAGAGTCATCTTACTGAGTCCAAATCTGGTCTCTAGCTGTGTGATCCCAGGCAAATCATTTAACCCAGTCTGCTTTGGTTTTCTCATCTATAAAATGAGCTAGAGGAGGAAACAGCAAACCACTCCACTATGTCTGCTAAGAAAACCTCACATGGGTCACAAAGAGTCAGACACAACTGAAATGACTGGACAACAGAACATTAGGTAAAAAGGAATAAAAGGATAAATGCAAAATCTTATGTGTCAGTTAAAAATATCACCTTTCAAGTACAAGATGGGAGACATGAGGCTTATGTAGATGTTTCAAAAAAATATGTACATACTCCAGGGTCAATTTGCATCAGCATTCTATCAATATGCATCCATAGCCAAAGAAGAAGGCATAAAAGCTTACATGACCTGAATTAGCATTATAAAATAGGGATAGCATCCAAAGACCAGGGGAGGATGGTCTGGCTGTGCAATGACCTCGTCACAGCACACCTGGAGAACTGTATTCAATTCAGGGTACCATATTTTAGAAATGACATAAGTAAATTACTGAGAAGTGAGAAGTTGGTGATCAGGATAGTGAAGGACCTGAAGCTCAATTTGTACAAACATCCGTTGGAGGAACTGGGGATATTCATTCTGACAAAAAAGGACTTTGAAGTGCCATAATATGAAAGAAGATTCAACTTTTTCTTCTTGAAATAGCTAACAACAATGGGTAGAAATTTCAAACAGGCAAATTTAGTCTTGTTAGGAAAAACAATTCTCATGTGGAGAATGGCCCCAAACTGTGGAATGGGCTACTTCAGGAGGTCCTGAACTACCCCTTCATCGGAGGACCTTAAGCAGAAATGGGATGTTCACTTATCAAGAATGATGTAGAGGGAACACTTGTTCAGATATTGGTTGGATTGGATGACCTCTTCGGTCCTTTCAAGCTCTTAAGATTCTGTGAATTTCACGGTATTTTCCCTTTTGTCTTAAGGCTTTTACTCAAACTTCAAGCAGTTAAATTTATTTGATCTACATAAACGATTTGCCACAATAGAAATGACATGGTAATAGATTCTCATCACCTTCTACACTGACAGTCTTTGACTGCACTTACATTATCTCCAAGCCATATTGTATCTTTAATATAACAAGCAAAGAAAGGAGTGAATACTGTTGCTAGATTTTCTTTTTCTTGATTTTTTAACATACTTCCTAAAGCATTAAGGAATGTTTTAAATACCACAAATCGGTGAACCTGCTACTGACCTGTACCTACTTTGCTTTTTTAAGAGAAAGAGCTCTTGCCTTTGCCTGACAAATTACATTCCTTTTTTTCTTGTGTAACATGTCTCTGGGTAACCCCCCCCAACCCCAGCTCCCAGAATAAAAATGAGCAGAAATATATATATATATATATATATATATATATATATATATATATATATATTCAGAAAAGCATGTTTAAATATAATAATAATGTCTGAGAAACAGCTGTAGGGAAAGAACACCAAACTTGGAACAACAAGACCTGTCTTTGACTCCTAGCATTGTCACTTCTTATATGGGTGACTTTGGGTATGTCATTTGCCCTCTGATAGCCTCAGTTTCCTCATTTGTAAACTGGATATAACAATCTTTACCATACCTACCCCAAAAGGTTAGTTTGAGAAACACTTTGTAACCCTAAAGCAGTTACAGAAACATGAACTATTATTATCCAAATAAAAACAAGGCACAAAGCAGCAAGGGGTTCATTGGGACAGAAGGATAAGGAAGAGTTACCAAAAGGTAACTGATTCCTATCTCTAGGAAGAACCCCAGACCACAAACACATGGTCAGATCGGAAGCATCTACAAAGGAATGTGCCCTTTGTCAAGTGGTCTTTCTAGAGACTGAAATCCATGGATTCTCTTTAATGGGTAATATCTCCCTCAACAAGGTTACTTTTAGGGAGAAAGATGAAAGAAATGAACAACATGATTTTTGATCTGGTGGTTAAAAGGATAAAAGAACAGTTCTCAACTTTTCTGCCCTCCAAACAAAGTTTTCTTCTAAAATACAAACAAAATAATAATTAGCATGAATAATCATATAAAAATTATAACATCCCATACCATGACATCAAAAGACACAGAAAAAGCCTTTTGACAAAGTAGTGACGATACTGATGCTAAAACCCAATCATAGAAATATTTTTTAAATGAAAAAGGTATCCATATAAACCAAAAGCTAGCAGTATATGCAAAGAAAAAAACAAAAGAAGCTTTCCCAATAAGCAAGACTTTCTTCTTTCTCTACTGGTATGTGATATTATTCAAGAAATGCCAAGAAGAACAATAAGAAAAAATAAAAGTCAAAAAGATTGATAAAGTGTAGGGAAAATCAGCCCTATATGCAGTGACATGGTGACTTAGAATCACTGAATAAACTAACAGATAATAGCTGCAGTAAATTAACAGGTTACCATGCAGACACACAAAAATCAACATTTTTTCCAATTCCATATGGAAAAAAAATTAAGGAAAAATAATAGAATGGAAATTCTCATTAAAATAACAATAAACAGTATAAAATATCTTAGTCAATCTACTGGACATAGAATTAATATATATATATAAATATATAAATATATATATATATATATATATATATATATTATATATAGACAAAATACCAAATACTCTTTAAAAATAACGGACAACTTAAAGAATTGGAGGGATTAGTCAGTCTTATCTGATTTGTGCCAATATAAAAAAAATTACAAAGCTACTGAACCTTATGTATAGATGGGTTGCTAGACCAATCAAGCTATCAAGGGGATACTTTGTAGATCTAGAAAAAAATCATAACAACATGTATTTGGAAGAACAAAAAATTTATAAATATCAAAGAAAAATAATTTAAAACGTAGGAATGATAATGGAATAGCACTTTCCCATCTCAAACTACATTATAAAGTAGTAAACTTTACAATTATTTGTTACTGGCTAAAGATAGAAATACACATCAACGGACTAAACTAGACATGTAAGAATCATACATCATCGAACTCAATCAATAAGCATTTGAGTGCCTACTGTGCACTCAGGACCAGAATACAAGTAAAAAGAAATGCAAGAATCTTTACTCTCAGGGAACTTATGACCTAATGTAGGAGACGATAAGCAAATATACATAAGGCAAAAGATAAAGTGAAAAATTTAACCATATACATGTTCATTTAATACAAGGTAGTTTGGGATCAAAGTCACTGGCGTTGGTGGAGATGAGGAAAGTCTTCATGAAGATTTTCCTTAAGCTATTTTAAAGGGAGAGAGAGGCTGTTAGGCAGAAGTTCAAATACGTAGAATAGTGAACCCAATGCATAATAAACCTAAAAACCTAAACTACCTAGGAGGAATCTCCCTCTAGGTAATAATGAAAATATAAATTACCTAGGGTAAAAACTCCTTTTTTTGACTATAATTAATAGACAATCTGGCAGAAAATAGGTTTAGACCATTATACAACACAATAAACAGAATAGAAATGTGATCTAAATATTTGAGATCATACATAAGTAAATGACATGAGAAGCAGATCAGATTCCTTTCACATTTATGACTAAGGAGCAAGGTTTGAATCCAAGAAGGGATGGAACATTTGCAAAAGAATAAATAGATAATTTTAATTGTGTGAAATGGAAAAGCTTTTGCAGGAACAAAATGGATACAACCAGGGTAAGTAGGAAAGTGACTGACTGGGGAAACTATATTGAATATCTTTATCAATGTATATTGAATGATATTTGTGCATTCAAGACACACAGGCAACTAAGAAGCATCCAAAGTAATTCCCCCCCCCCACTAAGGAAGTGGTTGAAAACTATGAACAAACATTTCTCAAAAGAATTGTAAACTTCCATTAATTACAAGATACAACACTACAAATTACTAATAATAAGAGGAATGCAAAGTAAAGTAACTGTAGTATTATTCCTTATATCCAACAAATTGACAAAGATGACAGAAGGTGGGAAGACTCCATGTGGCAGGGTACAGAGAAACAGAAATACATGAATCCACTATTAGTAGAACCTTGCATTGGTTAAGCCATGCGGGAAAACAATTTTTAATTATATAAAGACACTGACTGAGATGTCCTCACTCTTTGATCCGGAGATTAAACAGCTAGGCCCCATATTCATAAAATATTTATAACAGCACTTTTTGCAGTAGCAAAGACCTGGGCTCCAAATAGATGCCATCAGTTGAATACATGAGAGAACATAATGGACCATTATTCTGCAGTAAGAAATGGTTGCTATGACAAATTTAGAGAAGCATGCAAAGGCCTTTATGAACTGATGCTACAGAGAAAGCAGACAACATTACACAAAATGATTTCAGTAATGTAAATGTGCAAAAGTAGTAACTTAATGCTATGAAATCATTATGTCTCAGTTTGATGTCAGAAAAACAGATATGAGAAGGCACTACCCTCTCTTCTATCTATGGCTAATATTGGATATAATTCCAGAAATTTTCAACACATTGGCTAGTTTTGTTTTTCTGTTTTGTTTTTTCTTTTATTAATTGTCATAAAGTATGGCTTTCTTGGTAAGAAAGGGACAAGGGGATACACTGGGCAATACAGGTGATATGAAATGTAAATATCTCAATAACAACTGTTAAAAAAACACAAGTACTAACAAAAGCACCTCTTCTAGTCTCCAAGTGACAGTGGCTGCAAGAATGGCACCATTCAGCTCTGAAAAGGACTAAGGGTTAAATGAAGAGCCTAATTCCTTTTCCCAAAATGTGGGGTCTTTTACCTGGTTGTGAAAGCTGAGCTTCCTAACATTTTCACAAATACATTTGTGATTTCACCTTTTCCCTTTAGTCTTCAGCAATATTTGCTTTTCCTGGAGCTGCCAGCATTTTTTTTTTTTGCCTATGAGGCCTGGTGTTACCTGTCCAGCAACCTAATGACGACTTTCCCATAATGAGGATTAATCCCCAGGGAATTTGCAGTGATCCACCACATCGCTCAGACAATACAAGACATGATCTACTATTCCTCAGGCTTCCCAAGGGAATGCATCATTAATAAATGCATACTTCCCATTAAGTGCTAGGCTTTCAATTAGCATGGATATATATCTCTTGCCATCCATCAGAGAACAGAGCAGACAGATTTTCTTCTCACACTGTCAGTTCTGCAGACTTTAAAAGCTGCCTGAGTATAGGAGCAGTTTACAGGGATGCTCTGACTTTGTACATCATTCCAAGTTACTTTCACAACTGAAATTACCATTCATTATTCTCCAAGTCACTTAAATATATTATTGTGTGGCTTATTTTCACTTCTTTTTAAAAAAGCCTCTCTATAGTATCTTTCTGCCAAGGGTATATACTGATCACCCATTCACTAGTGCATTAGAAACATTTGTGGGGGGGGTTGCAGCCTATTTCCAGTCAGTAGGGATAACAAAGGAAAGGCATATCATTGCTTGCCAGAGGTAGCAAAGATAAACTCAGTGAACTGATAAGAAAGTAACCAGGAAGAGAAAATCCTTATTCTAAGGGGTTAAGCATCAATTTAGGACCCTGGGGTCAGCCCTGGGCCAAACAGCAAAGGTAACCAATTTTGCTGCATGGGTCCTTTTTACAATCAACTAGATGGTTCAATGGCTAGAGTGCTGGGCCTGAAGTCAGAATCATGAGTTCATATCTGGCATCAGACACTGGGAAGACCTCGATTTGCCTTAATCCACCAGAGAAGGAAATGGTAAAATCACTCCATTATCTGTGCCAAGAAAATGCCATGAAGAGAATGGTCCACAGAGTCACAAAGAGTCAGACACAAGAATGATGAACAACATCAACATCCACTTCTTATTAACTCAGCCTTTCTTCAAAATTCTGGTCTCCTTTCAACATCCTCTCTAATCTTTGTACTGCTATTCCCTCAGAGACCCAGTTCCTTTTCTGATAAAGGAAGGAGATGGACTGGACAATCTCTACCGTCCTTTCTAGTCCTCTCTAGTTTAAGATCCTAGGAATGTTCCAACTACTATAATGGGTAAAATGCAGAAGCATAAGAAGATTTTTGATAGCTATACTTAGGAAGGCAGAGTGCAATGGAAATCCGGGGAGGCTCCAAGCTTGTATATACTCAGTGGCAAGGTTATACAACACAGAACTTAATGTTTGTATAGCTCTATGTACCCAAGGTACTCTTTTTTTAAGGTTCTTTTTTGCAAGGCAAATGGGGTTAAGTGGCTTGCCCAAGGCCACACAGCTAGGTAATTATTAAGTGTCTGAGACCAGATTTGAACCCAGGTACTCCTGACTTCAGGGCCGGTGCTTTATCCACTACGCCACCTAGCCGCCCCCTACCCAAGGTACTCTTGACAATCAAAAAAGCAGGATAATCAATCCAGGGAAAAGCACCTTTAGTTTCACTTGAGCAGCCAAATAATTATCATCATGATCGACAGAGGTCTTCCACATGCATGCAAAGTCCATATTCACAACTTATTACACACCACTTTCTAGCTTTCTAAAGTCATCTTCATTATCTCTGAAGCTCAGCTTTAACAAAATACAATGAAAACTAGTTCAACTTGTGGGGTTGCCACTTTGCTATTTGCTTATCAACACTAATGCCTTCCCCATCGCTTCAGTAACTGCCTTAATTGCTTTCTGGAAGTAATCCTAGCCCATCTGGTTGGATGTTTCTGAAGCGTTAAGTGCTCCAAGAGAAAGAAGTTGTATGCTTTATAGGAAGCCCCTGACACTGTCATCAGCACTCTTCTTACTGGATGATGGTTAGTTCCGTTTCTGATGTTTCTAAAATATTAGAATAAGCTTTGTTTGTGGTGTCATCTCATTTGAAAGAAGGCATTTTACAGTGATGATGCTCTCAAAAAGTTTTGTTTGTGTAGCACACTGATCTTTGAGGAGAAAAAAAAAATCCCCTGACATCTAAGCCCATAAAGAAATGAATAATAAGGGCATAAGACTTTTTGGATACTTTACTACATGTTCTATCTAGATTTATTTCTGATCCAATGAAGAATATTCTTTCAGAGACAAATGCAATTTGTGTATAAAAATGCACACCCATATTGATTTCACCCTGGTATAACATGGTATTTTTGCACTGCAAAAAATCTAATCAATAAAACCTTATGAGTTGGACTGGTAATGGTAAACATACTAACATATATTTCATTTCATGGGGCCAAAGCTCTGGAAATTGATACTACTGAAAAGGATTACTCATTTACCATTGGGGATAACTTTGTTTACCCAACCAAGATATAGGTGTAAAGCAAAAATACAATTATGCTGTAGCTAACACACAGGGGGTTTGAAACAGTAGAACTTGCCTTTCCTTTCCTCCTTCTACTCCTTACTCCCCCAGATGCATAGATCGTACAAGTTGGCAGGTCAAATAAGGCTATAGTAATAACTTGCTTAGAATAAATGAAAAGAAACTTAATCTGAGAGGGGAGAAAATGATACTGACAGTCACTGGAGAGACAACAGTCTTCAAGACAAGTTCAATCTAAAAAATTATGCTTTCAGAGAAGATGTATGAGAGGGACTATAGATGAATGCTGGGTTTTCTTTTCCTCTCTCATATGCATCAAAATCATTGGATTTTGAGGCCATTACATTTTAAGGGAAACCACAAAATGGTGGTTTCTTAGAGTTCAAACTATAGCTCATGAATTCTTGAACAGGCATAATTAAAATTTGGAGATCCAGATGAAATTTCTATGGTATGGGAGAAGAAAGAATATCTGTAATACTCTCCTCTCTTCCAAAGGGGCCTTTTGACCCATGACCTCATTCATTGGAACAGAAAGGAAAATGAAAATTAACAATGTAGCACATGACAAGGGCTGATGATAAAATAAAAGAGGAAAAAAGCACTACTGTTCCCTGAGGACCATGCCCCTCCAATGTAATACTGAAGCTAAGGGAGCATGAAGGAACCATCGTAAATATGTGGTCACCATGGGAAGTAGGTATTCAAAATTTACCTGTAGTTTGGAGTTAGTCAAGGGCAGTAAAAATGAGTAAAGACAATGCCAGGAAATATATCAGCCATAAACGTTATAGAAGCTCAGTAAGTTTTAACTGATAGGATTCTAACAACCAATTTATACAGTAATTTCTCTACATATTTTAAGCATAGGCATTGTGTCTCCAATTTGCTCACTGGGAAAATGAAGCCTATAGAGGGGATATAACTAGTCCCAAGCTACCTAGCAAACCAGAAGGTTACCAGGATTAGTCCACTGGTACCTCCTATCCTCTAATTTTAATAAGATTTAACTTGTTCCTGGGAACAGAAACAAAGGAACTCACTTCAAGGAGCTTATGATCTACCTGAGGAAGCATAATATGAACATAGGAAAAGAAATACAAAGTAATTTCAGGAGAGGGAGAGCACAAACAACAGAGAGTGGGGAGTGTTTCCTAGAGAAGGGAAAAGTGAGGAGGGAGTACATTGAAGAGACAGAGCTCAGTTTGTGGAAAAGCATGGTTTCAGGTAACACCAAGAAGTCTACTTTACTTGGAGAGCAAATGAAGAGAAATATGGTGAAGTAAGTAAGCCTTCTCCCAAGCTATGCTTTCAATAATCATGGCAAAGCTACTCAGCTGATCAGGGCTGTTAGTCTAGACAAATGGAACAGAGAAGTTTGCCCTGAGGGCTGAAATCTCTTCAGAAGAAAGACTTCCAAGAAGCTTGGCCTCCAACATTATGCCTATGATCCAGATGAAGTTATTTATTTCAAGGGGTCAGGCTAAAATAGGGAAGTTCAGACCTGACCAGATACATCACTGGAGAGATGCTCTGAAGTAGACTTTATGCTATACCTTTGAATTCATTCATCTACTGATCTGTTTGGTTCCCAGAAGGCCTATTCTGTTGAAAACAGGAGTCAACAATTTTTTCTAGCAAATTTGGCAGAGGAGGTGGTTAGCAGTATCACCTGAACTCTTTCCTGTGATTCAAAGTAAGATCTCATATCTGCTTGTCAGTTGTTGAGGTAAAATCTCTATAGAAAGCAACCTTTCTATAGAAACCTTCTATAGAAACCTTTCTAAAGAAAACTCCTGAATGGGCCAAATTGATGCACAGCATTTGTCTTACTCATTTCTTTGAGCGTCTCACTTATCAGTAATCAAGAAATCAAAAAAAAAAGTATTTATTAAACACCTACTATGATCCAGGTCCTAGGCTAGGTACTGCAAGTCTAAGTACAAAGAAAGAACCAATCTAGTGGAACTCAAAGGCTTACAAGAAACAGCTGGCTAATTTAACCCTTTTCCTCTTTTTTTTTTCTCCTGAAAGTTTTGAGAAAAGTTGGCAGTTTTTCACAAGCCTATGCTTCAGTCTTTCTCCAGGTTACAATGCGGTAGAACACTCTTACCATTTCCAAAGTACTTCCTCATTAAATGTCTAATAGTGTTCTTATTACAACACTGTGAAGTGTCTGGGCTGACTTGATCATCTCTATTTGCCCAAAGAAGGGCAGGAACTTGCTCCAGGTCTCACAATAGGTGTTAGAGTTGGGGGTATAAACTCAGATCTAGTTGTTCCTTCTCACCCTCATGCTTTCTCCACCAGGCAGCGCCAGGTGCTGCCCTCTAGTGTGTCCATTAAGAAGGCTGAGTCTTGATAAGATGAAATCTGAGGATCAAATTCAAGGTAACAACATTAACCGAAGGTTATAGTGGGAACAGAAATAAGGAGATTCCATTTTCTCCTCTCTACTCTACCTACTGGACGAGGGATGTTCAAAAGGCAACCTGCATGTGGCTCGCAGGGTGATTTTAAGTGGTCTCCTATGGGTTTACTAAATGCTTTAGTAAACGAAGCAGAGCTACCGCAGAGCTCTCGCTAAAATGGCAAACCAAAATATATTGTTTATTGTTTCAATAAAAAAACTTTTAAAAGTTGGATAGCGCTGTACTAGATTATGGCTCCCCCATCTATGGGACTCAACAAATACTCAAGGATATTTTGACTTTCCACATTCCATGTCTCAGTCATATATCACAGTACACATAATGAATGTTAAGGTTCAAGTGAATAGCAGGGTTTGGAAACTAATTTCTCCAGGACTTACATATCTTGAGCTTTATTTACCTTTTCTTATGAAACAACTTCCTGTGTATGTGAGAGTAAATGTTAAAAATTGTAGCTATCTACAGTTTTTCAGGCAAGTAAAATTTTAGCATGTTTTGTTCATAAAACAAAAATATTTTTATTGGATTATGACTGGAAGGAAAATGATGCTTTCCAAAGTAAAAAAAAGTCATTTAGAGTTGCTAGCTTTTATGAAGGACATTTTCAATCAAGGCAAAAATCAAAGTATATGTGGACTTGAGGGAATATTGCTCAGGCATCGATGGGGAAAACGGTTGGAGGAAAATGCCCTGCCTTGTCAGTACACTGTGATAGCTTTGCAATCCCAGTCGCAGGAAGGTTTTTTCCAGGAATTAGGACATCACTGAATAATTCCTTTTAAGTCTACAACTTCTTTCTGCCCAATAAAATGTCAAATCTACAACTCTGGTGATGGAAATTATGCCAAAACATTTCAACCATTGGCAAATATCAATCTCCCTTCCCCTCCCTGTGTATCCAATTATTTGGAATGGGAGAAGAGAGATTAATGTTTTTCTATGGGTTAAAGATACTGGCTGATTATGGAAGTGTCTATGACTAGAACCCTAGTTTGTGGTCCTAGATTTTTTTGCTGATCTGGATCTCATGAATGAAGGAAGGAACTTTGGTAAGCCCAAAGTCTTTATCTCCTGATGGATAGACACATTTCTAATATAATCTTATAGAAGGCTATGATTTTTCCTCCATTTCAACCTTTTCCACAGGTAATAACACAAGTCATGGAGACTTTCCCACATTCAATACCTGGAGTTAGTTGATCACTGTACAGTTTGGTACATACATCTACCAGTCAGTCTCCAGCCTGCTTCCCACTCCAGGCAGGAAAACCAATAAAATTCACAGCCTGGGCAATTGATTAGAGAACATTTTACCTCACCTTTTGCAATAGCAGAAGGTTGAGCCTTGCCCTCCCCTTTATAGACTGACCCCCCTCCCCCATCATCTGTAACACTGGTTAAGAAGCAAAGGTCAAAGTAAAGCTACCGAAAAGTGAGGCAGTCAACAAATATGTGAGAGTTAACCTTAAAATCTATAGTCAAGTGCCACAGTGGTCAGAGCACTGGCCCTGGGCTCAGGAGGACCTGAGTTCAAATTTGTCCTCAGAGACCTGACATTTACTAGCTGTGTGACCTTGGTCAAGTCACTTTACTCTGACTGCCTTGCATCCAGGACCATTTCCTGATTCATATATGACCCTTGGATCCAGATGACTCCAGAGGAGAGGAGAAGATAAGGCTGGTGGCTTTACAATACACTTCATAGGCATGTCATGGCGTCACCTCTCTGATGTCCTGGAATTCTTTGAAAATGAAGGATAAAACAACAACAGCAACAACAAAAAGCATTCATTAAGTAGTATGCCAGAAGCTATTAAGCACAGGGGATAAGAAGAAAGGCAAAAAGGATTAAGGTGCTCATAGTGTGATAGGGGAGACAGGGTTCAGAGATGGAGCAAGCCCTTGTGGTCCACCCTCATCCCTTCCAACAGCTCAGCACTGAGCTCTGAGGAGCAGAGAGAAGCACTGGGGGTCAGCACACTGAGCAGAGGAAATGCAGAGCTTGGGCTGCAGCTTCATGGTCTTGTTTTCAGTACAGACTCTTTTTTAATGATGTTGCAGACCAAGGTTGCTGTCCCAGGAAAAGGAGAGATGGGGAAAGTCTGTTTATAAGAGAAAATTAAATGAAAAAAAACTCACAGATTCTTGAGAAACTGCAAAAAGGAAGAAATGAAATCAATGGGGAATGCATAAGAGGTGTTTGCCTATGGGGAATCAATTGTAAGAGATTTCTTCCTTCAACTCACTCTCTTACCTTTAGATATTACCATCTCACTCTCCACTGTGGGATATCACTTTGACGATAATCATCTATGGACTTTGAAAATATTTTAAATTCCTTGTTTCCTCTGCTAGACTTGGTGGGCTTCCACTTAAAAAGGACTAAAAAGTTCCAAGAGCCTTTATTTACATACAAGTGGGCTTCCAACCCACTGGCTCCTTTTAACAACAAAGGACTGGATTTTCCTCTGGTGTGGGTTCTGACTGTCTCAAAGCATGAGAAAGACAATGACAAAAAACCAACATGGATAAGGGAAGAATAAATTTTCTTTACATCTATTGCCCTATCCCTGTTACTTTCAAAAAAACCAAATTCAGAATTCAGTTCTGAAAAAGGATACTCTATTAAGAGTTAAACATGTGAAGCTTTAAAACAAGAGATAAGACTAGCTAGGCACAGCATGCATCAGACAAGAAGAAAAATTGCTTCTTACATAGTCCCAGGAAACTAGGTGGCCCAGTGGATAAAGCACTAGTTCTGATTTCTAATCTGGCCTTAGAGATTTACAAACTGTGTGACCTTAGGTAAGTCACTTTATGTTTGATTGTCTCCATACCAACTGTAATATGACGATACCAGTAGCACCTACCTCCCAGAGTAGCAGTGAAGATCAAATGTGATATTTATACAGTGCTAGCTCAGAGTAGGTGTTTCCTTCCTCCATTCCATGTAAAACAGTGATCTGTTCCCACTGAGTTGTGTGATCTGGGCATGCTGAGTAACAGGCAAGGATGTTTGTGTGGTAACAGGCCCTGATCTGAAGCTCTGGCCTGAAGACAACCTAATTCAGGTTCTGTGATTTCCAGCAAAAACAGACCAGAGAGAACAGGCCAGGGGTCAGAAAGTATGATCGGGGATGAAGGGTAACATTAAAAAGAGACATAACTGCACACGTCACTGGCGTGTACAGTGCAGGGACATCCATGGCACAGAGGGGTACAAACACATGAACAAAGTGTTGGCCAGAGAGATGCCACTTGCTTCTCCTGTTTTTCCCTCCAGACACCAATGGAGCTATGCAGTTTGAGCTGCCTCAGATACACAGACCCAGAATCCTGGTCTAGCCCAAACTTCATGTGTTCTATTTAAGTCTCAGAGGGGGAGAGAGTTTGGTGGGGGCAACAACTGTGGCCTGGCCTCATCTTCCTGACTGGCAAAAGCAAGCTTTCATATGTGAAACAGCCTCCAACTTCTAAATCGCCTATCTTTTTTAATACTTTATTTTTTCTCATGAACATAACAATCCTCAAAAAATATGACCATTTCCATATTCAAAGAACAGCAGCAAAGAGGACTATATACATGGTTCATCTTTCCTACAGCTTTCACAACAACTGTGTTCCATTTCCTTCCCCTACCACCTTCCAGGTTCTAAATAAAGAGGAAGGGTGGGACAAAGGAATATTTATTGATAACATCCTTTTGAAACCTGAAGCAACACATATAAACAGCTCCATGGAAGAGGAAAAGGAAATTTTCTGAAGAGAATGATAAGGACACACAGAGAACTGACCAACTAAGATGAAAATGAAAAAGACGTTTTCAAGACATGGACACAGGGGTAGGAAATGAAGGAGGAATACAAAGGAAGAGCAAAACTTGTAAGAACAGCAACAGGGTAGCTATATGTCTGAGACTGGCAGAAAAATATAAGGACAAATGTCTTTTAAAAATAATTCATATTTATCAAAAAGAAGGGGATCAAAGAAAGAATAAACTGAGAAGAATCCAATGGATTAATAGTGCTTAAATGTTAGCTGTTATTATTTTTTTCCTTTTTCTCTCCTGCTCATCATCCTCCATCACCCTTGCCTTGAGGTAGCTGGGTAACATGATGGATAGAGGACTAAACATGGAGAAAGAAAGGCCTGAGTTCAAATTCAGTCTCATAACCTTACCAGCTGTGTGGCACCTAGCAAATCATTTAATGTCTGAAGACCTCATTTTCAACTATAAAATGGGGATGATATCAGTCTTCCCAGGGTTATTGGAAAGATCAAATGAGATAAAATTTCTAAAGTGCTTAGCACCATGTGTGGCACACAGTAGGTGCCTAATAAATGCGCATTCCCTTTCCTTCCCCCCTCTGCTCCTTTCAGCTCCAAGCATTAACAGAGACAGATTCTCTCAGACAACACCACATCCCTAGCCATGCCTATACGCAATGAAGCAAGAAGGGTAATTGCATTCCAAGTTCCCCACTGCCATTTCCAGACCCTCTCCTTGCTGCTATCTCAGTGATAGCAAATTTGACTGGAGTTTCACATCATCTAGATTTATCAGCCTGTCCAGATTTTCTTTGGCAGTTTATCCATACATCCATACATCTATCTATGTGCTATAAAATGAGTCAGAAGAGAGAAAGAAAATAGAAAACCATCTTCCCTAGATGGTTTTTATATTCATCAACCTAAAATCAGGATGCCTAAATTAGGTGATTTTGAGTTCTAAGAACTTGGTGAGAAGCCACATAATGGAGGAGACAGACTGTTTGAATTGATCATAGATTTAGACCTCATAGAAACTTTATAGGCTGTCTAGTCCAAGCCGATCATTTTGCAGCTGAAGCAATGGGAGACCACAAAGAATGTTGTGCCATCCCCAAATCACATAAATGAGTAGTGGAGCTGGCACAGGCACCCAGGTCCTCTGATTCCCTAGTCAGTGATCATGGCTCGAGTCCTACCTGGGATACTTATTAGTTGAGTGGCCACAAACTACAGGCAAAAATATCACTTAACCTCCTGGAGCCTCAGGGGTGAAATGGGGAGAATAATGCTGATGTTATCTACCTCATACGCATGTTATGAGACTCAAGTGTATCTGGGAAGTGCTTGGGCTCCCTTAAAATTCTAGATAAATATCAGAAATTATTATTAAAAGAGATAAAGTATCAAGTCCATGAGGAGGGCTATTTGAAGCATCAGGAATGTTCAGTAATTCTCCAGGATCAATACTGGAATGACTGAATTAAGAACATCAATCTAAGAAACTAGGGCTTCCTGATGGAACCATCTGCCTCAATCACATTTCGAAGGAACCACACCACTGTGATCATTCAACTTGTTGCCACTTTCTGTGGTGCTCTGGCCAGGTCAGTTTGCCATTTGAGACACAAATTTACCTAGCTTACTTGTGACTAAGCTCCCCACCAAGGCTCACTGAATGAGGCTGTCAGTTCCTCCCTCCTTCTCTCCCTCCCCTCACTCATATCTGATCAGATTGAACCGTGACAGGCCAAAAGGAAATGGTGAATTTCTTGAATAGAAATTGTTTTTGAGTATAGCTGGAGGGGAATTGACTCAATAAGTGAAGAAGAAAGGGACTGGGAAGAGGGAATATTTCTGACCCTCCTGCCAGTAATCTCTACTGCATCGAAAGATCAAGTAAAGGTTGGCAGGCCATCCTTTGCCTCGTCGGTTCGCCTCACTGTAACTCTAATACCTTTGACACATCCTCTCTCTCAAATCAATGAATGACTGCATTAGGCCCATCTTGCTGCCCAAAGATTTTCACTTTAAATTCCCCAGGGTCTTGAATTAAGCTTTCCTTCCGGTTATGATGATGATGTTTTTCCCAGAAAAGAAACTAGTTTACTCAGTTAGATTTCCCCTCCAGTTTCTTCAAAGATTACAAGAAACACTGGCTGACCCAGTCAAAGGAACTCCCAACTTACAGAAGCAAGGGATGAAAAGGCCATGACAAAAGAACCAGAAAAGATTGAGACAAACAAGCACAAAACCTCTTTCCTACGCCAGTTATAAAAAGGTAACATCTTTTGAAAAATCCACAAAGTTGAAGACAGACGAGATCTTGGTCAATTTAAGCCACAGACTTTTACATTTTTTCACCCAGTGATCCCTGTTCCAACTTAGTGAGTCTTCCAACTTGCTCATTGTTTTTATAGTTAGGCAATGAGAGTGGGTCAGATGCCCATGCTGCTGTGAAGGGAAGAGCTTCTTTGAGGATGACATTTACTGAGATATTTCTTTGCTCACATTGATGTTAGTGAAAAGAGTAACTCGCGAAGATGAACAGCACTGAATATGACATAGGACCGTTGGTTGGTGGATTAAAAAATGGCCATTTAGGCAGAGTGGAAACCCTTGTTAAATTCTGCATCCACAGACAGGAATTTCCCCTGCTGCCTTCAGCTTTATACTTGACATTCTAAACCATATCAGGCATGGGAGGAACCCATCCTATTCTTTAACATTTCCAGAAATGGATCACAGGATCATAGATTTTGAGTTGGAAGACACATGGAGCTGGAATCTGAGGCCCAGAAAGGACAGGACAGTTTACATAGGTAGTAGATTAATGTTGGAATTCAAAGCAAATCTAAATCCAGTTCTCTCTCCACTGTAATGATATACACCTTCCTGGGTGTTGAATATCACTCATAACTCTCAAAGCCATTTAAGATTCTTTCGAAGGTACTGACCCCATAGTACTTTTTTTCCTCTTCAACACGTGCTGCTGCCTCTTGAAAGTCCAATGGCCAACACTTTAACTGGGCTCCTGTCTATATTCCAAACTCTTTTATGCTTTGAAAATTCTTAAAGAGAAGGAACCTATCTTTTGTTTCTTGTTGCGGCATAAACACAGCCCACAGAGTAGTGCTGAGTCCATGATGCTGGTTATCACAATAGAATCTTGCATTGGATTAGAACCCCCAGGAGTTCATGTTACTGAGGGAGACTAGAGAGGAAAGAGAATACCTGGAAAGAAGGAAACAGCTGCTGAGTTTTGGCTTCTGGTTCTCCTGGCATTCCATTCAACAAATTGGAAGAGTCAGAAATAGAATGATGACATCAACTCCAACCTAAGTACCAATTTCTTGATGAAATAGAACCAAGAAATATTCAGTAGGGGGAAATTCAGGTAATGCAAAGAAAGCTCACTGTTTCCCTTAGTACAGAGCTAAAAAATAGGATGGGTTCCTCCCATGCCTCATATGGTTAAGAATGTCAGGCATAAAGCAGTCTGTGGATGCAGAATTTAACATGGGTTCTCACTCTGACTAAATGGCCATTTTTTAATCCACCAACTGCTCTCAAACTCAGAAAATGCCTAGCTGATCAGCTTTTTGGCTTAAAGGAAGAAATGGATGTGTCTTCTACGGAAGCTAACCTTGTACACAAAAAAATGGCCAGCAGAAATAGGAGATTCAACTAAGTAAAGGACTGGAGAAAATGGTTTACTTCCCTAGTACTTGGGATTCTTAATAAAGGATTTGTGGTATGATCAGAAGAACACCAGACCTTCAGGCTACGTCGGACTTCAATCTCAGTTCAGACATTCGCTGTCAGAATGATGCTGGCCAAGGTATTTCTATTCTTTGAACCTCGGTTATCTGCAGAATGAAGATAATTATACTTGCCCTACCTATAGAAGGGACTCTAGTTGCCAGTGTGTTGTAAAATTGAAAACACTAGAGAAATGTGAATTATTTCAAAACATTTTCATGTTTACTAGTTAATTTTTCCTTACACTCCCTGGTATCATCTCTGAATACAAATCTGATGTGTAACAAGAAAAAGAATAGTGACATGTATATGATGCTTTCAGGTAACAAAAAGCATTTTAACATACAATATCACACTTTGAAATAGACCCAAAGAAAAAGACAAAATGTGATAGTTTATGCACAGTTCAGTTTTAAAGGATATTTTAAACAGTATGTTTTCTTGTCACTGAATATCCTTGCCCTTGCCAAATCAGAATGACTGACACTTTTAATGTGCAATTTCCTGAATTTCAAGATTTTTTTGATTGCTACATAATGGTTTACCTAATTTTTTCTAAGTTGCAGTTTTTGATGCTTAATTTCAAAATCAATTTAAGATGTCTTGAGCTCCATTAATACACTATAATGTTGCTTCACTCATTTTTCTTTGAAACACTTACTTGAAAAAGTGCCACTCTAATGATTTTAAATCACTTAACAATGCACAGACCAATTTACAACTATTACTAACTTTTACAATTTCCCCCCCAAAGCTCTTCAGTTTTAAAAATATCCTGTATTTGGCAATAGACAGTTAAATTTTAAAAGGGGACAAATACATTTTTGTGCAATTTAGAAATTCATTCTATCCTCTCTTCAATGTGCAAAGGGTATTATAAAACCATCTTATAATATCCTTCATTACCATTTCTAGGAATGATACTTCTTCTGTCCCACACCCCTCCGTCTCAGTTAATGTAAATAGTAAGATGTTTTACTGCCCTGACATCTTTAACAGGTGAGAAAATCCATTTACTTGAATTATTGAACAAATCAAAGATACAGATGAGGTGTGAACAATCCCTAAATACCCCAGTTGACTTAATCAAAGGTATAAACTAGGTATAAAATGAGGGGAGGCAGTTGAGGCCATATAAGAAATGCCTTATGGTTGATTGAAGAGAACCAACAATTCCCTGTGAATCTTGAAAAAAAAAGCCCTAAAAAGCCAATTTGGAATCTGGTTTTCCAATAGGCAGCCAGCCTAGTGGAGGGACAGCTTGAGAAAGAACTGTTTGTAGATGTGGGAAGAGTGTCTCTTTTTGTCTTCCTCTCTCCTCTCACTCTATTTTCCCATGAAGCTGGTAGCAGTGTCCTAGAAGGAGCAGGGACGCAAGGACAAACTAGATACACAGAGAGAAAAGACAGCTTCAAGACTATAAGAGAGTGATACACTTAAATAAATGGAATTTCATGAGGTCTTCACAGAGATACCAGAAGCTGGGAAAGTACCCTTTTGTCACCCTTTCATGTTCTCTAAACTCAATCCCATTTCACCCTGAACTTTATATGGACTTGTGTGGCAGACTGTGACTCCCATACACTGGAAGGGATGCTTTTTCGGACCAACTTTTTCTTACACCACATTAATAAATTAGCTTTCTAAAAGCTAATCAACTTAGAATGACTAATTGATATCAACTCTATAAACACTGGGGAGTTCATTGGCAGGGGGTTCATGGAATGACAATACCAAGAGACCCCTAGGCACTCAGGATTAGCCTCTGAGAAGAGAAGTAGTTATTGTCCTTTGGGGACTCAATATTTCAGTGTCAGTGAGAATTGGGAGAGGCTGTCCAGGGGAGTGCTATAGATAGTGAAGAGATACAAGCTCATAGCATCACAGAAGCCTAATGAACAAAAACATCTTTTACAATCAGATCTCATTTCACATTCCATCTAGTTGGCTACTCCAATAGTCTTCTGATGTGCCTTGCTATTGTTACTAGTGCCCTTCTACACAAATATTTCTATTTCTTGCTCTGAATAATACACTCAATACTGTTATTGTTCCTGGAAAAGGCATGTTGGCGTTTCAAAAAAAAATATATCATTTTTTTCAATTGGCAAAAATATGTCTTCTCTCTTCCCTATCCCCCAAATGAGAATGAAAGACAAGAAAGAAAAACAATGTTCCTTTATAAACATGCATAGATAAGTAAAACAAATTTCCACTGGTCATGTCTAAAAATATTTGTCATTCTGCCTTCTGTGTCCTTTACTCTCTTAGAAGATGGGTAGTATGTTTTATCATTAGTCTTTTGGAATTGTGGTTGGTCACTAAACTGATGAGAGTTCCTAATTCTTTTAGTTTGTCTTCATATTGTCGTCATTGGAGAAATGGTTTTCCTAGTTCTGTTTAGTTCTCTAACACAAAAATTTATACAATTTATTTGCATGTTTCTCTGAAACCGTGACCTTCATTTTTTTCAAACTCAATTGTATTCTATCATATTTACATGGCATACTTTGTTCAGTCATTCCCCAATTTCTGGATACCTATTATCATTCTTTACCCCTCTCAAAAAGAACTATAACTATTTTTGTAATGCCTTAAAAGAACTATAAATGTTTTTTGAATTTCTTTAGAGTTTTATTTGTATAAGACAAATGCTTCCATCAATTTATACTTTCTCTCCCTCTCCCTCTCCCTCTCCCCCCCACCCCTCTCTCTCTCTCGTGTGTGTGTCTGTAGTTTCCATAGCAGAACCAGTGAGGAAAGAGTTGCCCCCAAAGAGCATCTACTTGGCTTTGATTTGTCTGTGTTCAGTGGAGGTGAAATGAAAAGTGGCTAATTAGCAGCCCTAGCAAAAGAACTCCTTACAGATATAACACTGAAACTGGAATATTACTTACAGTTTCAACCAATTCTATTAGTTATGAATTACTGAATGCTATTTAATCATTCAATCACATTCCCTTTTATGCATGAGAGTGAAACAATGTGTTACATAGCTGATTCATGTTTACATTCAGTATATCCTGCCTTCCCCAGTCTCTTGTTGGAGAGAATCCTTAAACCAGAGCCTCAAATAGAGGTATCCTTAGAGTAGCAGAAGTGAGATCATGAGCTACTAATTATGAGAAAAATGAACCTGATTTTTCCCATCTGTAAAATTAGGGTAGTTGAATTTGATTATCTTTAAACTTCAGTGCAGCTCTAAAATAGGATTCTGAACCTGTAAGATCACCAGTCAATAAAGAAAGGAACTGTAAAATTAAAATCTAGAGAATTCAAAACTCAGAGGTCTCCTAGTCTAACTAAACCTTTTATGGTACAGATAGGGAATCCCAGGTTCAGAAAATGTCAAAGACCATCTACTAGCAAGCTCAGCACCAGTACCCAAATCTCAGTCCAATGCTAAGTACGGGAACATTTCATTTTCTCTACCCCACACATATCCAAAGACATTTTGGCTCGCTGTTCAAATCACGATGCCTAAATAAATTCTAAGCATCAGACCGTGTACTTTTATCATGCCCTCCATGCTCAGCCATAGATAATTTTCTTACCACGCAAATGGCACACTATTGAATGCAATCTTTTCTCCTTGATTTAGAAAACACCTGGAAAAGCTTTATGTGTATTACAAAAGCTAGGAAGCTGGAGTGGTAGCTGAAAATCAGTAACCTCTTAATTCCAACTTATCAAATTGTCACCAAATGGAATGCATTTTTGCTCTCACTGTTAATGAAATGTCCCATGACTTGAACAGTGGAGGAAAGAAAAGCAAAACTTTGGTTTTAAAACCAACTGCCATTTGATATGCAATAAAACTACCTGACTCTCTTTACCATGGCACGTAACCCCAGAGCCAATGGGTGGCATGTCCTCTCATGCTGATAGAAGTTTTGTGAAAAATGGGATTTTTTTTCATTTGTCCTGGGTTGTGTTCTCACTTAACACCCAAGAGAATTCTGATGATGACAATCTGAGAAGAGAATGTATTGCAAATAGCTAATAAAAAATACAGTGATGCTAACAACAACATGGGGTGATGATCAATCTTGACGGACTTGCTCATTCCATCAATGCAAAAATCAGGGACAATTTTAGGGGATTTGGGATGGAGAATGCCCATCTGTATACAGAGAAGGAACTGTGGAGTTTAAATGAAAAGTGAAGTTTATTATCTTCGATGTTTAAATGTTGTCTTATATAGTATGAAATTTTGCTGTCTCTAATGTTTTCTTTCTCCCTTTTGGATCTGTTCTTTCTCTCAACATTTTCAATTTGGATCTATGCATATCATGGATGCAAATGTAAAGCCTGTATCAGATCGCCTTCTTTTGTGGGGAGGCAGGAGGGAGAAAAATTGTAAAACTAAAAACCTTGCAAAATGGGTTGAAACTACCACAGTATGTAACTGGAAAACAAATAAAATATTTACATAATAAAAAGAAAAAATACAGTGATGTTTCATTTTCCCTTTAGTGCCAATTTCAATAGTTGGACTTGTACACTTGATTTGGTGCAAACTTTCTAAATTTTGCTCTTCTGTTATATACTTTCTTTTTCAGGTTTTTGCAAGGCAAATGGGGTTAGGTGGCTTGCCCAAGGCCACACAGCTAGGTCATTATTAAGTGTCTGAGACCAGATTTGAACCCAGCTACTCCTGACTCCAAGGCCGGTGCTTTATCTACTACACCACTTAGCCGCCCTTTGTTATATACTTTCTATAATCAGTTCCATTACCTGGGTTAAAATCTTTAACCACAATGCAATTATAGCAATACTTTTCCATGTAGGATTTGGATTATTAAATCAAGCAAATCAAAAATTATCCGTATCTCATTCTTTAAGATGTAGTAGTGAAAGAGCAATTCCTCCCCAAAGGGTTTGATTATAGTCTGCCATAATTTGAGCACTGAGGCAAAGAAGCTGAAGTCACCATCAGCATACTTTAAAGGTGTGGCAGGTATCTATGTATGGAAAAAATAAAGGATGCAAAAATCTGAGCATGTGTCATATTCTGATCCATTGATATCCACTCAATGTCAATTAATCTCTTCTCCCTTCCCTTTTTTGTTTTTATATTTAAAATTTTTAACACCACTTTTTAAAGTTTCATTTCCAAATTCTTCCCCTCCCCCACCCCTTACAAGCATAATGACCAAGGTTAGCTTTGAAAAAGAGATAAATGCACCTTCCTTCTTTGGAGTAACAGGATTTGGTAGCTGTGTAATATTGCATTTGTTAGCAGACACGGTAGGTATATTGATTCCTTTTGGCAAACTGCTTTTGGTAAACTACTTTTTGCAAGGCAAATGCAGTTAAGAGGCTTGTCCAAGGCCACACAGCTAGGTAATTATTGAGTGTCTGAGGCCAGAGTTGAACTCAGGTACTCCTGACTCAAGGGCTGATGCTTTATCTACTGCACCACCTAGCCATCCCTATACTTTTTTATTCTTTCTTACAAGGAATGGCTCTCCAGATTGGCAAAGGATAAAGGATATATTTAGAATCAAAGATGGTACAAAAACAAAAAAATATCAATAATGTTTTATTAAAAATTGAGATGCAATCTCGTGGAATCATAGAATATAAGAATCTCTAAATCGAAAGGGATTTCATAGGTCATCATGTCCAACTTTACCTATAGAGGAATCTCCTCTAGAATATCTGAGACTTTGCTTGAAGGTGTCCAATGATGGGGAACTCAGTACTTTTGAAATCAGTCTACCCCACTCTTGAGAGGCAGCTATGTGGCACAGTGGATAGAGTACTGACCACTGGTCAGGAGGACAGGAGTTCGAAGACAGCCTCAAACACCCGATCTTACTAGTTTTGTGACCTTGGATAAGTCAGTTACCCCGATCACCTCTCACCCAGGGCCATCTCCAGTCATCTGGTCCAAATCTGGCCACTGGACCCAGATGGCTCTGGAGGAGAAAGTGAGGCTGATAACTTAGCACAGCACCTCCTCACTCAAAATCTAGGTCAAGTGCTTGTCAGGGCATCACCTCCCTGATCTTGTGGTCTTCAAAAATGTAGGGCAAAAACAAAAACACAAATTTCCACTCTTGGAGAGATCTAACTGCTCAAACATGAAATTCCTGAGGGAAGGGCAGGGTAGGGCAGGGCAGATTTTATTTGTCTGTATGTTTGTTTATATTTTCAGGGTTCTGTACAGTACAAATCCATTAATAAATGTATTTTGAATTCAGATGGGCAGATTTTCCAGTCCCAAAAGTTGCCTAAGGACAAGTATTGTGACTAGTTCTGCCTTCTGGGGTTAAGCAGAATGGATTTAGTTCTTCTTTTACATGACATCCCTTCCAATTTTTGAAGACATTTACAGTATGCTCCCAAAGTTTTATTTGCTACATGTTAAATCTAGACATGCGCAGACCAGAATCATTTGAATAGCATGTCCAAAGCATATTTTAGAATATAATCTATAATCTCCACTTCCAGATTTTCAGTCTAACTCTATCAGTTAACACTCTTTTCTTGAATATGCTCAATTCTAGTGATTGTGCACATGTCACAGGAATGTTCTTTTGAATGACTTGAGGGATGTAGAAATACTTGTCCACATAGCAGCTGAATTACACTTAGAACTAGACTGCTTTATCAAACTGCATGGGTGACCCTGCTATTACTGCATTGTGTGAAGGAAAAACAATAAAGTGCAGGCACTGGTCATTGTAAATGGCCTAATCAATTTCTGAAAACTGCCGGAGCTGTGTGTGATAGACATGGAGAGCCAAAAGGAAACCGTTAGATTGCTGGTGCAGTCAATAATCGGAAAACAAATGATGTTTTTCCCTTTATATGACCCTTGCATTATCAAGGAAATAGTTTCTATGGTAACAATAGAACCTCCTCCTCTAATTATCTGCTTTATTAGTGGATGCGTATCATCTTCCATTAGGGAACACTTGCAGAACTTAAAGAGACATTGTCATAATGAATATATATCTATAAAATGAGACTTCAAAGTTGGTAAAGACAAAATGAAAAGGTTTGATATTACTGAATGTCATAGTGGATGCCTTTAGAAAGAAAACACAAATATTGAACATTGATGCTATTTCACCATAAATGTTATGAAGTAAAAGTTATAGAGTCATCAGGCTATTCCAAATCATTGTCAGTGGAGCAATATATTTAATCAGAGATCTTAGACCTGCAACAGATTCCAGAGATAATGTGTTCCCCATCCTTCTCCAAGTTACAGATAAGATGTGTGATACCTAGTAAAGCTTATGATTTGCCAGAAATCACTGTACTAAAATGTATTGTAGCCCCAATGGAATGTCTTAGAGACATGACAGTCTTACAATGAGTTCTTTTTGACATGAGGATAGTCTACATGTTGGTGATCCCTTATGAAAAACTCAAGCCTAGAGAAATAATGCTTACAGAAGACTTGGTATAGCTTATTAGGCCAAGGGAGATTCTGCACATCTCAACTCATAAAATGCCAAAAGTGTCATGGAAAAGGGAAAAGGAGAAAGGTTTTAGTCCCCTCAAACCATAGGTCTATTTAACTTCTATGAATAATAATATTTGTTATTTATGCATATCAAGAGGATAAATTGATCCAAAAAGTTTTAAGAGGATAAGGGTTCAGAAACTGCAGATGCTAAGACCATAAGTAAATCTATTAACCTTGCTAATGTCTCAATTTTCTTAGCTTTTGAATACAGGTTAGATTTGATCATGATGATAATACTAATTCAGAACTTTAAAAGCACTTTAGACTAACATGACATTTTAGGGTTTATAAAAGTGATTTCTTATGATAATTCAGTAGAATTGGCAATACAAGTATTCTGTGCCTTTTTTCCAGATAAGAAAAAGTGATCTTTTAATTTTGTTTCTAAAACGTAATGATTCTTCCTCCTTCTTGGTTGCCTTTTCTCTCCTTCCACTTCCTAGGATTTAAGTGACATGCACCTGATCTGGGAGGGAAGGAGGTGACTGATCAAATCACCACTGATCTCCATAGAAAGTTGGAAGGAAATGTATCTCATAGAGGTTCTTGATTTGGTTCTGTTATATATCTAGAAGTACCATTTCTAGGTTATCTCATATATGAACCTTTGTGACAAACATTTGCAAAAAGTATACTGGGGAAATAATTATCAACATCTATTGCATAGGAAACGGGGGTAGAAACTTCTATAAAGGCCTTCTAAAATCAGTTGATATATGTTTGGTTTGAATACATCGTGACTTCAATGGACAGGTGGCCATAAATTTGTGGATTACACAGAAGAGTCATGCTTAGATACCACGAAAACTTTCTTCAAGAATTTGTGACAATATGTGAACAAGGAATAACAAAAAGGGAAACTGATATTTTAAAAGGCAGGAAATTAATGGTTATTAATATAGAAGTCACATTCAAATTCACTGTGAAGGTACAGCCAAATCACTGACTTGTTAAAGATCAAAATCAAAAGCAATATAAAAGATCAGAGTAAGAGGAGACATGATGTACAATTATGCCAACATGATCTTTATTCATTTCAATAAGTTGTTGACATTGAAAAATGAAAAGGGATAAAAGAGGGGAATTTATACTGACTATGACCCTTTCCTGGGGAATTTTAATGCCTAAAAATCAACTGCCACATTGATTTGCTCATATTAAAACAAGAATGTTGTTTTCATTAGGCAATAGAGTGATTTATGTAAACACTGTGTTCAAATTGGTCAGAATATTAGCATTTAAAAATATGGTAGGGTATCATAAAGGTTGCAGGCTACATGGAGACCAAAAAAGCTTATCTATCAATTCATTCAGCACCTTCTCCACTTCCTTGCCAGACAGAAGATCCAATGCATGTAAGGAAGCTATGACAACTAAGGACAATACTGGCTTCAAAAACAAAATTATTTCCAGGATCTTACAATAGAGGATGATAGAAGTTTATAAAAAGAATACCCTCATAAAACAATGGAAAATAGTAGAGAGAAAAGTAAGTTTAGGAAGCTTGGAAAGACATACTTAAGGATGGAATTGTAAAGAGGATAAACAGACAGGTTTTCAAAATCATGATAAATTCTTTTCTTTATGAATCAAATGTAGAAATCAAATATTAGGATTCTAACATCAAGTACCTAGTGAGTTGCAAGACCAAATAGAAATGGTCACAAAGAAACCAGCTGAGAACATTTGAACTATATCAAGTATAAACAGAAGAACAGCATGCTAGAGTCAAAATTTGGAATTCTCAAAGCATCTGAAAATAGAAGAGAATTTCCAGTTGCTGGGGGGGGGGAGCTCACAGATCATACTATTACCAAAACAAGGTTCTGTTTTTATAAATATGAATCCATATGTATGCTTTCCCATCTCTTTGGAAATCTTTCTGAGAATAAGCTATATGAACATTGAGGATATCCTTCATGAAGGCAAGGGAAAGCAAAAAAAAAAGGCTCTGACAAATATTCTCCAGGTGACCATACCTTATAAGAGTTAGACAAATAACTGGAAGGGGGTGCAGAGAATACAAGAGCCCACTCTCTTGTAGGATGGCTATTAACATGGTCCCTTCCTTTGCATATACAAGAATCTTGCAAGATTCCTTGAAGGAAATAGCAAGAGTAGAGACCCAATTGATGAGTCCTTGCTTATTAATACCTGAGAGGTGTTAACTGAAGATGTGGGAGATGACTAGGATCTCTCAGAGAGAATTCAGCATAGAAGAGAAGGAAGATTCTTATTAATGAAAACAATCATATAAAATACAGACACTAGCATATGATAAAGCGCTAATACAGTAAGACACAGTCGCCAGACCACTTCCACTTAAAAAAATCCTTGCATTACCGAACAATCAGGCCTGGAAGCTGTGGGGTATGGGAAAAGAATGAGCATGTACCTGTTGAGCAATCGGAGCCTGTCCACTTGGGTTCACAGCTACAGATGCCAGCGTCCAAAAGGAAAGTTCCATGTCCCGAACATTGCTCTTGACAGACGGGAAGAGGAGTTTCGCAGTTGACTCCTCCCCAACCAGTGGAGCAGTGACATTCTCCTTTGACACAGATGCCATGGCTGGAACACATTGGATCCAGGCAGTCCTCTGAAGGACACAAGAGAAAGGAAAAAGAAGAGCAGCTGTGGCCAGTAGAGCTAAGAAAAATTAAATCGACATCCCCACATTGATTTGCTAATATTATAACAAGAATGTTGCTTTAATGAGGCAATACAATGATTCATGCAAACACTGTGTTCAAATCGGTCAGATTATTAACACTTAAAAATACGGAAGGGTTATCATAAAGATTGCAACCTAAATGGAGAAGAGAAGGAAACCACACATATGCTGTGAGAAATTGTGAAGAGTTGTGGAACATCTGTTACCCGTGCACAAATGGGTGGGTGTAACAATGTCATTTTTCAATGTGAATTCCCCACTTTTACATATAGAGCCTAAGGGCTTCTGAGAAATCATTGCCTTAACCTTTTTAAAACTAGAATCATAGTTCCCAGAAGGAAAGAAAAAGGCTTCTGTTTGACATGTGTAGATGTGTATTTAAAAAAAAAAAACACAAAAAAGATTAGGTCTACTCAGTAGCATCTGAGATAGATTGCTCTGCTCTTATATGAATGTGCACAACTGCAGTGGTTCCATAAAAAAAAAAAAAAACTCATTTACTCTTTAGGAGACTCACGCCCAATCCTGCATTCCCAAACTCAAACCTCTTCCATTCCATGGTAGTGTTACCTGTATGAGGGCACAGTGTTTTCGTCGTCTCAGCGCACATCACAGGCACAAATTCCATTTGCTCCAGGTTCTCCAAGTCTTTGGGATTGTGTGGCACCTTCTACTACATACGTGCTGGGAAGTTCCCATGCTTGCCTTGGGGATATAAATTGCTTTGTGCTTTCATTATGGGTTACCATTCCATAAAGAAAGGAAAGAGTGCTTTCCAAGTTTCTCATTTAATACTAGTCATCTAGCCCACTGTCTGAATAGCCTATATCTGGAGGGTTCAGCTTTCTAGGGAATGCAATGAATTTGGACATTTCCTGCTCAATTCTCCTTATGACCAGTGGAAGGTATATGCATAGGACCTGGTCAAGGTGTAGTCTGTGGTTATGGAGTACAACAAACCTAATTGGCCTCCTTTAGGTACCAGACCCTGATCCTAGTTAGCTTCATAAACATCATGCTCTATCTCACCGAGCTAATCAGGAGAGAACTCCCAAGGGCCACACCTGATTTGTGTTGTGTAATTTAACAGTCACAACAACTTAGGTGATGAAAGCTCAGCTCTATTAGAGGTGGTCATGACTATTATTCAACAGGAATGATTTGGCCCATTAATCTGCAAAATATAACACACGGCTATGGACTCCTCTCATCTTGCCTAGGCAGTTCTCTACTCACAAGATGCTAAATTGTATGAAAGAAACAGGAGAAGAGCACTTTGAATTAGTGACAAGTCTGACCTAGAGGATATTCTAAAAGAGAAAAACAATTTTATTGCTTTCAAGTACACACAAGAACTTGAACTTAGCTAATATATTGTTTTGTCTAGCAGAAATCCTTACGGGACCCGCTTTAATCAATAGCTGTGATTGATAGAGCTGGCGCTCTAGCTACAATGAATGATACTTAGATGTGTTTTAAAATTTTCTAGCCCTGACTATGTTAAATGTTCCTTCTGTAATCTTGCCTAAACCATCTATTTATTTATTTTACCAAACTCTTATTTTATATAGAAAATGAAACAGAAAACAGGAAGCTATTCCCTGGTTCAAAGGATAATAAGTTCCAAATTGTTGTGGCTTTACTGTAAGATATACTTAAATATATCCTCTCATGGTGTCATCATAGAAATCCCAGTCCCATTTTGGGACCTACACATGGATGGATGTGCATCCATGTGCATGCTGCATCTGAATTAGACTTTTAATTGAATGCATCTGTATGTATCAGAAGTAAATTTTATAGGGCATATTTTATAGGATCATCATTTAAGTGCTGCAAGGGCCCTTCAGAGGTCTTCTAGTCTGACACTGATTCTGCAAAGGAGGAAAATGAATAGCTTGGCCAGGGTCATGCAGATAATAAATGATAAGGCCAGGATTTCTGCTAGGGTAGGGATGTGACCTAGGGTCTTCTGAACCTAAATACAGGCCTCTTCTCAGGTTCTTCCTCAGCAGCACTGCTTGCTTTCCTAAGTCCATTGCTAAAGGACAGATATTCTCTGCATATTCCAATTCCACCCCTGTTAATGGCCAGTGAGTGGCTCAAGTCTTCCTTACTCCTAGAGGGGAATGTGAGTAGACCCCTTTCTGCTGGGTTCTAGTCTTAATGAGATCTCTTCAAAAAGTAATAATAGCACATTTTAGGTGGCCTCTTCTCTGAACTACAGTTGTGATGAGACAATCTCCCACAGCCATGATTTAATATCATTTCTGAAATTGGTCAGTTCTGAGAAACATGGCATGGAAAAAGGTCCAATTACTTGTAAACACATTATTTCCTGAAGTGTTTTCTTTCAATGTCAAAACCCTGAAATTTCAAGATGTCTTTTTTAAAAGAAAGATCCTTTGGGGTAAGCTGTTGTCTAGAGGTTCTGCCTTAATGTCTCCGAAGGGGTCAACATATCTAGAGACATGGAGGTCAATTTGGAGCACAAGATATAGGAAAAAACATCCTTGGTCCCTAAAAGAACACACTGCACAGATCCAAAATCAGTCTTGCTGTTATTTAGGTGCAGATATACCTATGATTTCACCATTTTAGGAAACTCTCCTCACTCAGGTAGATTGGCTACTCCTGAGGTGAGTTACAGAGCTTAGAACTGAAGTGACTCATCTAGGGTCATACAGGTGAGTATGGCAATGGAGGAGAGTCCCTCTAGCAGGCTTTGCTTTGTAGGAATATGTGTGAGAACATGATATGGAACATTCAAATTAAGAAAAGTATTGAAAATGGGCTGGGGGAGACCAATGTAAATTACTAAGGAAGTATATATAATATGAGTTCTAGTTTAGAAGCCATATTAAAGAATGGAAGTTTGAATGGAGAATGAGGTTTTCCTCCTCCCCTCCCACCCCACAATAATCCTGAAAGACCTTTGCTCATTTATGGTGCACAAAACTATCTAAGGCCTTCAGGCAAGGTAGCAAACTGAAGCAAGAGAACAAGAGAGGGCCCTGACCTTCTTCGCAGACTTCGCCTTTGTAGCCTGGCATGCAGATGCAAACTCCCATGATGCAGGTGCCATGGCCAAAGCAGGTTGGGTCAATACATTGTTCCTCGGGAACATCACACTCTGGCCCTTTCCATCCATTCCGACAGACACAGTGGCCTTTCTCGTACTCTCCATTTCCACCACATAGCACAGGGCATGAATCTGAAGGTTAGCAAATGGACTTGTAATGTTCTCATAATGCTTTCAAATTCTCCAAAGAGCAAATTAATATTGATTTCAGTATAATATTTCAGGCAAAAATTGGTCCTATTTATGGCTTACACTTCCTTAAATAGAAACACATTGATGATTGCAAATACTCTAGTCACTTCCTTTTAGGAGGAATTATATTGGGCATTTAGGCTGTAAAGTAATCTTTGTAATCTTAACTTTTAGCTCTTTCCCATATAGGAATAGTTTTGAAACAATTTTCTTTTTTCCTGGATTACCTTGTTACATTAATTCTAATCCATCTCCCTACGCCTGCTACAGGTGGGTCTTGATTTTGAATAACTTAATATATAAAAATTGAAATTTACAAAATAAAAAGTTTATATCATGATATAAGTTATTTAAATGGTTAATCAATAATAATGCTCTCTTCTATAATTATCTTCATAATATACAACTCCTAGTTCACATTTTTATAGCATTGTAAAGGTTATCAAGTGATATACATAAATTGGGCATTTGCTCCTCAAAACAACCTTTCTGGCCAGATAGGAGCTACTATTATCTCTATTTTTATAAATAAGGCTCAGAAATGTCAGGTGCCTTGCCCAGGGCCACAGAGTTACTAAATGTCTAAGGCAAGAATTGAACCTAGGTCTTTCTAATTCCAAATGCAGCAAAACTTGGCCAGAAGT
Source organism: Macrotis lagotis (assembly GCF_037893015.1). Classification (NCBI taxonomy): domain Eukaryota; kingdom Metazoa; phylum Chordata; class Mammalia; order Peramelemorphia; family Peramelidae; genus Macrotis; species Macrotis lagotis. Next base: position 21,198,288 of record NC_133666.1, read on the forward strand.
ACTTTCTTCATCTGAAAAATGGGAATAACAAGATCACTATTTAATAGAGTTGTGGGGATCAAATGAAAGAGCATATGAAAAGTACTTTGTTTACCTAAAATCAATATGTAAATGTTAGATATTATTATTATAATATATGAGTCCACCTTCTCTCTCACATTTGTGGATATTGGTTATTTGACCAAAAAGTCATGGATAAGGAAGGAAGAAGAGGTAGAAATTCAAAGCTGAAGTGTTAGATGCCATTCATGGCTTAATTAGGATATTCTAAAAGTCAAGAGAAAAAATCCTGAATGCCTCCCAAATACTCTGTTTATGATTTATGTACAGTTTTTCAAAAGTACAGTAAGAAGTGGCCTTAGGCCAAAATATAAGGTAGGTTAAATGTGCCTTGCCTTCACCACACCCTTTCTGAGCCCTTCCACTGCCTCCTTTCCTAGCATCCCTATTCATTTTACAACTTCCACAACTTTGCTCCCATTTTTTCTTCCTCTAACAAAATCTGTTCTGCAGAAAACAGCTCAACAATTCATTTGTATTAAACAATAAAGAGCTATCTACGTGGGATACCAGATTCAAATTTAGATGGGACCCCAGAGGTCATCTACTCATATGCCCTTCATTTTATTGAGGAACAAACTGTGGCACAGAATGGTTGATTTATCTAGAGTTACAAAATTAGGAAATGTCTGTGGAAAGACTGGAGGGCAGTATTTTATCTATCATTCCATGCCGCCTTTTAGGAAAATGAGTCATAGGTTGTCACTTTCAGGGACATTGGCCTTTCAGTGGAGATGAAGCTTGTCTCACTTAAACAGTAGGTCTCCAACCAAGAGCTCCCCACCCCAATAGGCCAACCATGACAGCCTGCCAAGACTGAATGAGGGTTAATTGCTATTAGTATACTGCTCTAATCTTAAGGAGAATACCAACAAAATATGAGGGAAGGGGTGTGGTGGCAGTGTCCATTACACTTATAACTCAACAGATACCTTTCAGGATTGATGGGAGGTTCAAAAGACATCATTTCTGTAAAGCAATTAGCATAGTGCCAAGACAGTAGGGGCTTAATAAGTGGTTGTTCTCTTCCTTTTCCCCTTCTTCCTTGTATTCTCTTTTAAGGAATCAATAGAGGTGGTTTCCCTTTCATCAGCCTCCATTCAAATGGTTGGAGATCCCTGGTTTACTACAAAGTCATTAAGTTCCAACTGTGAAATTTCTGGTGCCTGCAGACTGGGTGGTGAAAGGGGTACTCTAGCTATAAGCAGCTACCTACTTAGAAAGCCTCCTTGTAAGGCCAACCCTAACCATATTTATTGTATAAATTAGCTATATTTGCATTTCCCAATAATGTTTATTTCTTCACAGTTCAACAGAACACAGTGGAGCGTTCATTACCTCTTGCGCAGTCGGGGCCAAGGAATCCTGGGAAACAGTGACAGTGACCAGAGATACACTCCCCATTTCCATTGCAATTTGTAGAGCAGTCATCCATAATTTCTGTATAGAGACAGAACAACAAACCTGAGGACCCTTCGATGATGTATTCAGTAATTGTGTATTTTTTTCAATTCAAGCCCAGCAAATAGTAGGCATGAATACAATCCTGCCCTCCAGGCCTTCTGTGATCTGATCTTTCATAGGACACTAGCTCTAGAACTGGGAGGGATGTCAGAGGCCAGCTAGGCCAACCCTCTCATTTAACAGAGAGGAAAACTGATGCCCAAGAGAAGGAATTGCAATGACTCAAGGTCACCCAGGTAGGAAGCGACCAAGTTAGGTTGTAGGACCTCAGACTTCAAATTCAGAATTCCTGCCACTACTTCTTGCCTTCTTCCAGGAAAGACAAAACATTTCACAAAAACAAAATAGGCTCAAATATGGACCCTAAAAACATAGATTCTTTTGTCTATTTTCCCTTTCAGAGAGGGAAATAAAGTTGTTTCTCAAGCAAGTTAGAATAGTTTATTTTATTCTGACTTTAAATATCAGTGTTCCAGTGTTAGTAATAAGTGACAATGGAAGGCTTTTAAAGTAAATGTTCACGTTAAATTTACCACCACTAAAACCATCAGAACTGAAGTATTTTGTTGGGAAATGTCTTCATTATTGTAAATGCTTATTCATGGTATACCACTTATTTTCTTTCATTGAGAAACAGGTTTTTGTAGAGTTGAATTCTGTCAGACACAAAATGCACAGTGCAGGAAATTCTATAGTATCATGTAAAAAATCTGAACATTAGGGACAGAGTTCCATTAAAAACACACAAAAAATTGATTAAATTCTACATTTATTAAATGACTACTGTGTTCGGGACACTGAACACATGATCAGAAAGAGAAATTCTAGAACGGGCTTATGATTTCATCATGCTAAAAAACTTGCAACTACAGTTTTGTGCAAAGTCCAAAGAAAGTACATAATACAAAGAAGTGTCAAGAAAAAAATGTCAGGGTCATACCACTGGTATGTCAGAGGAGGTACATGAATTCAGGGCTGACTTTTTAGCTCAATACTCTTCACCATGGAACATCACCATCCACACAAAGATAAAATAAGGCATAGAAATTACCTTCAAGGAGTTTACAAATAGTCATGAGGCATATACACAAGTAACTATGATACAAAGAAAGGTGAGGGAGAAAAACTTCTCCATGTCTGAGGCATTCTGTCTAATATTTTGTCTCTGGAAAAGGTTCCAATGAAATCTATGGTTGCCAGTTTAACTTGTACTTAACAACTTCAGAACTGGCTGATACCGTTACAACACTAGACTTACAATCAGGAAGATCTGGGTTTAAATCCTGATTCTGATACTTAATAATTTCCAACTCACTTAACTTCTCTCAGTCTGAATTTCCTCATCTATAAAACAGGGACAGTAACAGCATCAACCTGAGAAAGTTGTGAGAATCAAATAACAGAATATATTTAAAGTTCTTTGTAAACCTTAAGCACTATATAAATGTTAGCTTTTATTTCTTTTTGTGTGTGTCCTAGTCTGTCTGTCTGTCTGTCTGTCTGTCTGTCTCTCTCTCTCTCTCTCTCTCTCTCTCTCTCTCTCTCAGTTATGAAGTGAGAAATAGCTGGAATCTGCAGTTCTGACCTTGGCCTGGGAGACTGGAAGAAGTCAGTAGCTTTCCTGGTGACCACAGTAGTAAGAATAAAAAGGAATAACTAATCCATGAGGTGGAGGCAAAGTCCTTGCTCTCCTGACTTCTACATGAATGCATGTACAAAGATTTTCTTTTGCATGTTTATGACTGTGTTCTCTGACCCAGAGGTTGGATAATTGGCTTGCATAACAGTCACATGACACTCAGTGAAGTACATCTGTGTTGGCAGCAGTGCAATTCATGGAAAAGAGCCAACAACCGTAAAAGTCATTAAAATTAGTTATTTTGGGAACACCATTATTTTTCTTAAGAGGTAGTCATGAAAAGGCAGAAAAACTGTCTTTTGGCAAAGGGATACTGAATTTTTCCGTCACAGATGGGATAGCAATTTCTTGCTATAATTCTTCCTTACATCTCTAAGCTATAAAACTGTGTCTTCTACCAAGTGGTAGTGACAGTTCTCATATCCACATTTAAATTTCGCTACTATGGATATTTAATAAGAGCCCAGAAAGGACAGTTTCAGGTGTAAATATAGTTTAATTTCATCTGAGCCCTTATTGACAATTTCATGGGAGTGGCCTTATCAGAATGTGGTTACTCTGGGGGGCAAATGTTAATAAATTTTATTTTCAAAATTAATAAAAATCTCTATATTTTATTGACTTATCTGAGAATTGTCTCTTGTCTCTCAGTGGTGAATACAGCACTAGCAATGCAAACAAGAAGAGAAGCCAATATAAAATGCACTGGAAGCTGCCACCTGTGTTGGGCATCAAAGAAGCTCTGGCAGTGCCCAGATAGCTGTGGAATCCACACAGAGCAACTGATAAAAATGCTCTTGTTTCCTTTTTCTCTTATCCTAGGTCAGATTTCTGTTTCCAGCTTTTCCCGTTTGAATTGTAAACTATTTCTTAAAGTTAAGGACATCAAGAAATTTGATTTTTAAGGTTAAAACATGTAAAAACTAATGTTTACTGGTATTCCCATACATATTGGTAAGATTTATTCTTGGCAGTAGACATTCTGGCCAAAGAAACATGAATGATAGACAAAGACAGAAGGGAGAGGGAGAGAGAGAGAAGAGGAAAGAGAGGGAGGGGGAGAGAAAGACAGAAAACAAGGAGAGGGGGGGAAAGACAGAGAAGATATATAAGAAAACAGAGGAGGGAGAAAGAGAAGAGAAGTAAGAAGAGGAGAAAGGAAGGGAGAAAAGGTGAGGAGGAGGAGGAGGAGAGGGGGGTGTATACAATGTGAGGACATAGGTAGACTTGAGGGCAGTGGAGGGGAGAGCACTAAGAAATGACACTAGGTATGCCCAAGGATATTCCTTATTAACCTCTCACTTTCATTAGTATAGAAATAGTTCAAAGGATACATCAACTAAGCCTCATATGTCATGGATGCCTTCAAGACTTGCTGTCATTAGTTCTAGCTTACTTTGTGATTTTATTTGTAGAATAGAGTTAGCTATCAGGGGGGTGGGTGGGGTGTACAGTCAGTCAGCAAACACATGGCTAACTTATTACCTCTTTTGGAATTAGTGGAGATCATTAAAACATTCTGAAAGCTTTATTTTTTTCTAATTACCCCACAACTACCAAAGTATTGATTCTTTAAACGCAGAGCTTATAGAAAATACCTAGTTCTGCAACCTTTCTCCGTTTTTTGAAATGCATCCAAAATAGCAAAAGACATGCCTATTTGAAGACTTTTACCAGATGCCATTTTATTTCAAGATGACAGACTGAATTAGGTATTGAAACTAAACTATATCTTGATACCTTTTAGTATTAAACCAAAAAGGGGCAAAAATTCTTCCATTCCTTAGTAAATATGCATCCACTTCATTTTGTTATTTGATATTACAAAAAAGTGCTGTTACAAATGCTTTGGTACAGATAAAGAGACCTTTCTCTGCTCTTTGGTACATATTCTCAGTAGTGAGATCAAGGAATAAGAATAGTTTGATCACTTTTCTATTGTTTTCCAGATTGATTGGATCAGGTCACAGCTCCTCCAAAAATTCTTTAATGTGCCTGTCTTCATGAAGCCACTGGAATAACTATTTCAAGGCTTTTGTCATCTGTATTGAATTGCTAGGGATGATAGTGGCAATATCTCAATCGCTATGCAAATTAGGCCAGTTTTTTGTTAAAAAAATATTGTGCCTGTGGCAGCTAGGTGGTGCAGTGGATAAAACACTGACCCGGCAATCACAAGAACTAGAGTTCAAATCTGACCTTAGACACTTAAAAAAATTACCAAACTATGTGAACTTGAGCTAATCACTTAACCCCAATCACCTTGCAAAAACCAAAAAAAAAAAAAAAAGAGTATTATGTCCTTCCTTTCGACTTAGTTGACCCAGGAAACTAAAGACTTAGACTATTAATCCTTTCTTGGTTGCCTATACAACAAAGAAGGCAGGAAGAATTCCAGGGGCCATATGATGCCTGACCAATCCATTGCCAAGGGTCATTCAGGCAAATGAGATGAATCAACTTGAGGTGTCTGCAAAGTTTTTTCTTGATGAATGTTCTCTTCTTGTTATTGAAAAGTTAATTTCTTTTTGCTGAGGTTTAGATGATCTTAAGCATCTTAAAGTAAGTATCTTACTTTACTTACTTAAGTAAATTTAATTCTTAAAATAAATATCTTAAGTAAGATATTTTATGCTAATATCAACTCTAAACTATAACAGAATTGGCCTGAATTAGGTCCAACACAGAATACTGGCTGTGAGGTGAAATCTCAGTTGTTTTAGTTATTTGCAATTATCTGATTAATACTGATTTGGAGAATTTTTTTACATATTGATAGTTTGCAAGTTTTCTTTTGAAAAATATTTGATATGCTTTGATCATATATCTACTGGGGAAACATTAGTTTCAACCCTCTATATAGCTTGGACCTGAGACCTATGAGGGAGAAATTTGAGGCAAAGGGCTTTTTCTCCATTCAAGAGGTTTCTTTTTAGTTTTGTCTAAAACACATTTTTATTTTACACAAAATTCTATTTTGTTATTTCCTCTCTTCATTATTGCATTTTGAATTGCTCCCCAAGCCATAGATCTAAAAGATGTCCTCTTCTGTTTACTAATTTTTTCTTTATGTCACAGCATTTTACATTAATAATATTCATCCATTTGGAACTTTTTTAGTACATGATGCTTGATGTTGGTTTAAACTAATTTCTGCCCAAGAAAACCAGTCCTTGTTCATGATGGGATCCTTTATATGTACAAGGATATTTAAAGCAACTCTTGCTTTTTCTGGTGGCAAGGAACGGGAAACAGAGGGGATGTCCATCAGTTGGGGAAAGGCTGAACAAATTGGATGTGATTGTGATGGAATGCAATTCTTCTATAAGAAATGATGAGTAAGATGCTCAGAAAAACCTGGAAAGTCTTACATGAGCTGATGCAAAGTGAAATTTACTGTGTACAAAGTAACAGCGGTATTATAAGATGATCAGCTGTGAATGACTTATCTTTTCTCAGCAATATTGTGACCCAAGATAACTCTGAAGGACTTAGGATGAAGGATATGATCCATCCCCAGAAAAAGAGCTCATGGGATTTGAATACAGATTCAACCATTCTTTTTTATTTTATTTTTCTTAAGGTTTCTTTTTTTTGGGGGGGGGCTCTATGTTTTCTTTTATAACATGATTATTATGGAAATGTTTTAAATGACTCCACTTTTATAACCTATATCAAATTACTTGCTTTCTCAATAGGGAGGGGAGGTGGAAGGAAGGGAGGGAATTTGGAATTCAAAATTTTAAAACTGAATGTTAAAAATTGTTTTAGGGGTGGCTAGGTGGCGCAGTGGATTAGAGCACTGGCCTTGGAGTCAGGAGTACCTGAGTTCAAATCCGGCCTCAGACACTTAATAATTACCTAGCTTTGTGGCCTCGGGCAAGCCACTTAACCCCATTGCCTTGCAAAAACTAAAAAAAAAAATGTTTTAACATGTAACTGGAGAAAAATAAAATACTAAATAAATGGATTAATTAATAAAAGACAATGGGGTCCTTTCTTCATTTATTTTTGTTCTTGTGTTTATCAATCACTGTGCTACCTTATTAAACTGCCTTTGGACTTGAATTATCTAATTGTTTACACACAGTACCATCTCTTGATTTCTTTTAGAAACTAACTTCTCATACAGGCTAAATTGTTTGTTTTTGTTAACTTTCAGTTGAAGAACTACTAATACAACTCCATTAACTTAGACAAACCATACAAGAATATTTTCTTGATATACATATATATACACACACACACACACACACACACACATATATCTTGAAAAGTTTCTTCATTAATTTCTAAAATATTCATAATCTCTTCTACATCTCCCCAAATAATATTTAAGTGCTGACCATATTCATGCCATCTGTTAATGTTCTCAGTCATTTCTCATTTTTACATAAATGTTTTCATCTAGTCTCAGTCTACTGAGGTATAGTTGCCCATTTCAAGTCTTGGTAATTTGGTGCCTGTTGGTCCATGCTGTCTATCATGTTTAAAATTCTGAATATTTGTTTTAATAATAGACTTAAGACGGACTCAACATGTTGAAAATCTACTTAACATAAACATAAAATAGGTTATATTTTAAATGATAGAAAACAACTAAATATCAATACAGGAATCTTGTCTATTTTACATACGTCAGATCACCAAGAAGACAATGATATGGGAAATTAATAGGGAACATTTAATAACTAAATAATTGGCACTGTTAATTCACAGGCAACTCTATGAACAGGAACCCTGCTCTATTAAGGTAGATCAATGAAATTCTGAAATTTGCATTTTCAGAGATTTGCTTGAGACAGAGAGGTAAAGTGATTTGGCCAGGGTCACAAAACCACCATATGTGTTACAGAAGAAATTGGAATTCAAGTCTTCTTGACTTTGAGGTTGGTTCTCTTTCCACTGTGCCAACCTGCTTATAAAATCATATACTCCTGATTTCAATTTTAATTCTGCAGCTTACACCTTTGAAAGACAATCCCAGTGAAATGCAATAGTCACAATTTTTCTCATCAGAGAAGGTGACAGAACTTAGGCTTGCAGAGAAAAGACTATACTGGAACAGTGGGCTCTCTAAAGAGAAAGCAAGAGTTAGAAGGCCATTCAGAGCATATTTTAGACTGTGTTCACATTGTGGTAATGAATTGGAAATATTGGAAAGAGGTGGGAGTATGGGGGAGGGAGGTGACAAAGGAGAGTGATGTAGCTAGCTTCACCAGTACTTTAAAGTTGCCCCATTTCTGATTTCCTAGGAGAAATCTTGATCTCTCATCATGTGTTTGCATGATCAAAGAAGAATAGTAATAGAGCTCTTCCACTGGGAACTTCTCTTTTGAGTCTAGGAAGATGGCAGAGCAGAGGAAAAAAATTTGAAATATTCTTTTTTCTTGTCTTCTAACTTAGCAAACAAGTATTTGTCTTTCAAGGATGTGAGATCAGTGGTGTTTTCCTCTAGGAAAAAAAATTCATTAGTACCTTGTTATTGGCTTTCTTAATACTTTCTGGGTAACTTTGATAATGTGATGGCTAAAACTCCATTTTTTCCTGGTTCCAGTTCTCTAATATTATGGAAAAATAGAATAGAATCATTAGGAAAAGCAGATGGCCTAGCCATTCACAGTCAACCCAGTTTGCTAAACATCTGTTTGAAGGAACTAAGAAAAGGATAAAATCCTAGAGTAAACAAGGCAGCTGTAATGTTTTTTCTCTTATTTTAAAAATGTTTCTAGTGTTTCAAGACATTTCATATAATAGTACATAGTGTCCGTGAGTTCTTTACCTTAAGGTCCTATTTAGTTTTAATCCTTTTTTAGTTCTATAAAGCATCATGTTAATAAAAAAAAAACTAGTGTGACATCACTCAGTCACATCACGTGAACACCTGAGTATAGAGATTTGCTTACATTGAACTTAAAAGCTTTAAACAGTAAAAAAAGAACAATTTAGATTCTTTTCAAGCCAAGAAAACATTCTCCTATTTTTGGTTTTGAACAATAGCACCACCAACAACCGAACCTTGAATAGCTCACATCATCTGTAAAAGTACTATTCTAATTCCTCTGATTACATTGTGCTGGGGCTTAGATAGGTCTAGTCTCAATTCTTCATAAAAAAATCTGTAATGCTATCCTTATAGTATTTTAAAATGATATTTGAATCAATAATTTAAAAAATCAATTCCAATGCAATTTAAGCATTTATTAAAGTGCATGTGATACAAAGAAAACGTTTTGCTCTCAGGCAGTCTCTATTCTACTTGGGGGAGGGCAATATGACATATGCACAGAAAAGAAAATGTGACATACGTGCATATATGAAGAAAACAACAAAATTTAAAAAGGACTCAATCATTACTAATTGGGGTATGAGGGATAGAGAGGAGAAGATAAGGAAAGGCCCCACACATAGGTGGTGGCTCTTGAGTTGAGCCTTCAGTGGAGGAAGAAATGCTAAGAGGTAGAAATAAGGTGGGAAGGAAATTTCAGGCATAGGGATATAATGTAGTGTACAGGGGAATAATGAATTTAGAATACAGAGTGATGGGGGAACAAAGAAATATTATTCTGTGAAGGTATTTTATGACCAGATTATAAAGAGCTTTAAATGACAGATGGAAGTATATCTTATTCAAGGGGCAGTAGGGAGCCATTGTAGCTTCTTGAGCAGGGTGGTAACAAGGAACAAGGTCACATTTAAATTTTCAACTTTGTTTATTAGTATAACTCCAGAATTAATATCTTCCAATTAGTCATTCCTAATGAAAGCTTCCCACAAAACATGAATGACTGTTTTTAAACAATGCAAACACAATATAGATCTCTCAAAAATGATCCATTCTGATTTCAAGACAGAGTGACTATTATATAAAAATGACATTAATATGCTACTAAAATGATGACTTTCTAAAGATTTGATGTACATATCTATATCTATATATATCTATATATATCTATATATATCTATATCTATATCTATATCTATATATCCTCATGTGTATGCATCTTACCAATTGCTGAAGTTAATACAAACACTTGTTCCATCTTTTTTCCATCATTGTAGAAAGCCAGGTACCAAGCCCCTTGATCCATGTACTCAATGAAACCTGTCTCCTGCAGGGAGGTTAAAATCAGGTTTCTTGGACTATGCTGTGAATCCTCAGAGTTCTTGGAATCCTGTTTCTGGAGCTGTTTTCCATCCATCAGTTTTACAAAATCAAACTACAAAGACAATGGAAACAAATGAGTCGTTAAAAATGTTTCACAATTAAAAAATGTATTTCAAAATCTACAATGATCCCAAGATTTCCTATTTTATACTTATTTGCTCCAGAGAAGACAGAAAGGATCAGTGGGCTGAACTTGCCCTGGGAACTAGGAAGATGGGGTCAAGTCTTGCCTTTCACCCTAGGCAGGCACTCCCCTTCTCAGCAGAAACCCAAGCCACTAAGCCTTTTAATTACACAAGAGGTACCAACTTGCATGGGGAGAGAGAGGACACTCAGTGGAAGTTTCCTGTACCAGTGAAATCACAAGTCTGGTCAAAAAAAAAAACAAAACAAAACCAAAACTCTGCTTTCAAAGGGGGAGCTTAGATTATTAGACTTCCAACCCTCTCATTTGATAGATGAAGCAACTGAAAATCACAGAGAGGAAATGATTAGCTTGAGGCTGCACAATGAGTCAGTGGCAAGTCTTGAAGTTTTTTTAATGCAATGTAGGCATCAAAATGACACATACGTCCTTCTTTCAGAATATAAATGTTTCACTTAAGCTAGATTTCCAATCCCTTCCTGTTCTTAGTTGAGGAAAAGAGCCTTAGTCCCTAGCAGATTTCTGGTAGATTTCGGGTGAAGAAAATTTCTTGTCTGGTGATCCCTAGAAACCCCATTTTCCCTCATTTTCCCTGCCCTTCTTAGTAGGATTCTGAAGATGGTCTATAAGAGATGAAGGAAAAGAAGAGAGATATAAGGAGCTAAGCATACTAAAAACAAGGAAATAGATAGTTGTATAAAAAGGAATTTTTATACCTTGGGCAAAAACCAATAGCCAACCAATTCCTGACCTTCTATACAAAGAAATCAGCAACAATAGGAGGCCTGTTTCTCTATGGTTTTCTAAATTAAGACAATTAACCAGATGAAGATGGTGCCCTGGCATGGCTTTTGGACTGGAAGTTACATTAAGCATTCCCACATTGTGCTCAGGGCCATAGAATCAAGCACTAAACTCTTGGAATCAGGATTGAAGTTCTTAGGATGGTTTCCCATGCTACTTCTTCTGACTCTGGAGAATATTATTCATGATCTTTTTTTTTTTATTAGTGTGATAGGTGAACATTGGAAAGATTTGTTCATGTTTATGTTTTATGTCATCAACTTCACTCTTGACTCTCAGTTACCTTGTAAGTCACCTATCACGAACTTTTCATTCTGACCTCATATAAAAGAAGACCACTCCAACCAATCAAATGATTTGGAGGAATGCGTTGTCTAATTATGTTTATTATAGTGAGGGGTATGCCGTGCAAGGAAACCTCACTAGCCTATACCAAAATCACTCCATCCCAAAGAAACCATCAATAGTAACAAATTACCTGCGTATGAGTAGGTGGAATGTTTCTTCTTCCATAAATTCCCAACAAAGAGTCCTTGGCCAAAGAAATATTAAATTTCAGATAGATTGGATGATGAATCATGATCTGAAAACGCCAGAATAAGCCAGGTGGGATGGTCTGCATGACTTGTGCTCCAATGTCAACTTCTCCTGTGTCTATAGCTCGTCCCTTCTGAACCACTGGAATTAAAGAAACAACAAAATAAAGTTACATTTTAAGACTAAAATAGATTCATAAAATCAATTTTTCCTCACATGAAGTTTCATGCTTACCCCAACTTGCACTTACAAAACTAATTCAATGTTAAGAAATGTAGACTTATAGATGCAGTTTACCTTTTCTGGTTCCCTTTTCATTTTTTTAATGAGAGTTAGACCAGTAATTTAGATTTTTAATATATCTAATCATATAGCAAAAGTCCACATCTGAGTAGGTCATTCCCAGGGTCACGAAGCACATTGCCTCAAAGATAAAAAAAAATAAAAACAAAAAAGGCCTTTTTTTTAGACATTTGAAACAAATTGACTTCATCATTCCATGTTCCAGAAAAAAGTCTAGTTGCTGTTTCTGTCATAGTACTATCATAAGTATCTGTGCCTTTTCATAATGTTCTTAATATCTGGAAGAGATTTCCTCTTTACCTTTTCCTCTAGGTATCTCTATGTAAGAGATAGGGGGAGGGTGCCTACTGAATCAATAATTCTATCTCACTTAAAGTAACTACTTGAATCAGAGGGAGCATCACTATTGAAGTGATCAATGAAAAGCATTAAATTAGGTGTGAAAAATTCTCAATCAGTGTGGGAAGAGTAAAAGACATTGGATGAAATGAAATAATACTACAGAGAAAGTATATTAGGATTGGTTGAAGAGACTCAGCCATGTCCTTTGAGTCCTTTTATAAAATAATAATAATAAACTAGTTTACAATCTAAGCATTCCAGATTCTAGGAGTCCAAAGGAAAGAACAGTCCAGTCAAGACCCTGAGAGAAAATCACTTGAGCAGGGACTGGGTAAGGGAGGGTATAAGAGCCTCTATCTCTTTATGTACTTTACTTCCTTGACAATGGATGATACTGTGAACTTTGGAAAATTCAAAAGATTTTGGACTTCCCCTGAATGACCTACCAGTATCCTTGGAAGCGATGACAGAAGTGGTTAAACTGGGAGCTGAGAACAATCTAGACACATTGAGAAAGATTACTTGAGGACTCTACTAGGAGACCAGTAGAAAACCTCACTAAGAAGGGAGAAAATGACTTGGAGCAACAAGTATTTTGAGTTATGTCTTTATTATGTAAATTCTCCAAACCTGAGACAACTTTACCCTCAATTCTGTATGAACTCACAGGCACGCAAACCTCTTTTATGGGACAATCACTGTGAAAAGCACACCAATGGTTTCTAATTAATAATGGTACCAGAAGAAAAAAAAAACCCTTTAATTCTCAGTAGGCTAATGTAAATACATATGGAATTAACCAACCAACTTAGATTACAAAAGGCGTATCAAGAACATGGAAAGAAAAGCAGGTGATGAATACACAAAAGAATATACAAAGAAAGATGAATGCAAACAAACATGGCATGGTGCTAAAAGAATAGTATTAGGAGTGCTAAAGATCATTAAAACTAAAGGCAGTCAAAGAATACTGAAGACAACCACAAAAAAGTTTTTGTTTAAGTGAAATTTGGGGAAAAATTCGAAGAAATGATAGAAGCACGACTCAAAATGGAATGCTGATAATAGAATTCAGGGAAGAGAAACCTACTCAATTTATTTTCCTTCTTTTCTCCATGGAGGAGAATAATATTTGGATTAGAAAGACTCGAACATAAGTAGCTATTAGGGAATTGACAAATTTTGTTTTGACACAGCAGAAATATCTAAATGAACATACAAATTAGCAACTAAGTACATTTGCAAAGAACTGAGTAAAACAAATGAGTGATTGCTACCAGTGGTACAGGATGCTTTCTATTTATAATTTGTGGCTTGTTATCAAAAAAGCAAGAGCATGTATAGTTTTTTAGATTGAATTTTATTTTATTTTCATTTCTAAATTCTCTCATTTCTCCCTCTACTTCAAGAAATTAAAAAAATAATTACAAATATGAAGTAAAACAAATGATCACAGAAGGAAAGTCAAAGTCCTATTGGACTCTGACTTTGGTCAGGCCAGATCCAGCAATAGTGTGAGTCATTTCTGGGAACCACATTATAAAGCTGACATTGATAAATCATAGACTACTTTCTTTTGTTTTTGCAAGACAATGGGGTTAAGTGACTTGCTGAAGGTCACATAGCTAGGGAATTATTAAGTGTCTGAAGACTAATTTGAACTCGGGTCCTCCTGACAACAGGGCTGGTGCTCTAGTTGCCCTGAAATCAAAGACTATTAAGAGAAGAGAAACCAGGATGCTGAAAGGTATATGACGAATTGTTAAAAGAATTGGCTGAGTTGGGAGAAGGTTAGACGTGGGGTTGGGGGAGAAAGATGCAATATTATAGTTTTCTTGGAGTATCTGAATGACCGTCACATGCAAGAGAAATTAGATTTACTTGACTAGATTCAAAGAAGTAGGAGCAGTGGGTGGGAATCTGAGAGAGGCTGGCTTAGAGTCAAGGTAAGCAAAAGCTTCCTACCAGTTAAAGAGATTCCAAGATGAAATGGACCAAGGAAATGGGTTGCTCTTCCCTAGCAGTCCTCAAGCAAAATCTGGATGACCATTTGTTATAAACATGGTTCTTGGTTAGGCACAAATGGGGACGAGATGGCTACAAAGGTCCCTCCCAATGGGGAGATTTTGTGTTTCTGCAATTTCTACACCTACAGTAGTTTTAAAAGTCTCTTTCCTTTATGTTCACCCACTATAAAATTAACAGCCCATTAAGAACCATACCTGCAGTGGCTTTATGCAGAGGCTGCTGCCCTGTAGCTTTTAACTCAGTGAAATACTGACATTATTGCTTTTCGTGTTAAGGCCAAGAGTAATAACTATTTTAACAATGTCCCCTGTTAACAGTGTTAATAATAGATTTCAAATGCAATTTTGAACATAATTATGTATGACAGGACTCATAATTTTGTGGAATTGGCATTTAGAATAATACCTGCCCTTTGAGGTAAAGCAATGTTCAATTGAATATGTTTAAAGCTATAAGATAAGGCTGTTATTTTTCACTAGAAGCTACTTTTTCCTTTTGGGAGAGAAATAGCAGTTGTGACCTGAAAGCATTACTTTCTATTCTCAATCTACTCAGGGCTTTAGAAAGTGAGGACAATGTGCCTTAGGAACAAAATCGTAAAGATAAATACAATTATAAATCTAGGTACCACAAACATTGCTTTGAGCTACTTAGAGTCTTTATTAAAGTCACTATCAAGGAAATAAGCAAATCAGGGTAACTGCTTGTTTGAGGGACTCTCTTGTCTCTGGCATTAGGGCTTTCTTTTTTCATGTGCTGTCTAATTTGTCAGTTGAAAGATAAAGTTCACCAAGTTAAATGGTGCCCAAAGAAACTCTTCAAGAGGAGTGGGGTTGGGAGAACTCGATCATCACCATCAGTAAGGATCCATTGATCACCTAATATGTACAAGTCATTCTACAGAGACAGATTTCTGTCCTGTGTTCTTAACTTGGGTCCCTTGGGCCCTAATGAGTCTTGCTGATAGATTGCAGGGAGTCTGTGACCTCAGACGAGAAAAAAACTCATTAACTTCTGATTCTGCGTTTTATTCAATTATGAAAACAGATAACAAACCATTATTCTGAGGGTGAGGCAGGAGATTCATCAGACTGTCAAAGGGATTCATAGCACCAAAAACAAATCTGAGAAGTCAGTACTTGCCCGACTAGTAAATTATCTATTTCTTGACAAGACAGGTGTGCCAAGATATGGACAGACGATGCTACTCATGTCAATTAAAGAAAGAAACTAAATGTACTGGTAAGAGTGATGGTTCTCTGAAGAATTCTCTAGGCTATATGAGAGAAGAGACACAGGAAGGGGTACGCCTCCTGGGCCCTTTTACCTTCAGTACTGCATGCATCAGAAAGAGACAGCCTGCTATTAAGTCATCTTCCCAAGATCTTTTTCTATCATTTTCTCAATTAGCTTATGAATTGGACTGTTGTAAATTTGAATGCATCTCTTATTTTATTTCATTTTTCACAGTTTTACTTAGTGGGGGGAAAACTGAAGTGGAAAGAAATTATATACAAAACAAATCCTCTAGAAAGGTATTTTTATGAAAAATTTCAGACAACGAAGTGGAAACATTTTACTTCACTTTATCTAGTCATCTGATCTTTTCTTTATGAACTGATGAGGAAATAGTTAAAAAATATTCAAGTTTCTTTTGTCTTTTCATCTCTGTTTTTGCTATTCCATAGAAATAGTCTTTTTTTTTCTCCTGGGTAAGCATATACCAAAGCATTGAGAGTCTGTGATCATGATCTTCCAGAGGCCCACACCAACTTTTTTCATATGTTATAACACAGTCTGGGAGGCCCTCACCAGTCATCCTGACCTATGTCTTGCCACCGAATTGTGATGACTCTGGAGGAGGGAGTAAGTTTGATGTCTTTGTAGAACTGTGCCTCACTGAAGTCCAATTCCAGGCAAGAAATCACTCTCCTGATGCCATTGGTACTCTTTGAGAATGAAGACCAAACAACAACATGAACCAAGGAAAGCCTCAGTAAGTCGACAAATTGGATAATGGAAAATAAAGAGGAAGTGGCTTGATTACTCCTCTGCAGAGTTACAGGGCTGATCCTGTCTACGTCTTCTGTGTGTGTGTGTGTGTGTGTGTGTGTGTGTGTGTGTGTGTAGTTTTTTGCTCGTTATCTCTAATCATTAGGCGGTAAGTTCCCTGAGATCAGATTATCCTTTGCTTTTCATTCTATTTCATGAACTTAGGGCAGTGTCTGTCGCATAGTAGGAGCTGAATAAATGTTTGATGTCTTGATCTCTTGATGGTCTTTACTTTCAGAAGCACCAGAAACAAAGTCAAAGTTTCTCATCAGCAAAGCTGTGGTATTTACTTGAGTGCAGTTATTGAGACTGTCGAAAGTACTTTTATTAAATTCACAAAAAGTGATTATGTTCCATTCAAACCATTATTTATTCAATATTTCTCCCTTATGGAAACATTATAATCATTTGATGAAGAGTAGTGTCTCTCAATAGAAGACATAGCCCAACCTACCCACATCTCCTCATCCTAGACGATTTTTATCCACAGCTTCAAAAGAAGACGTATCCCTTCCTTCTAATTTTCACCATTTTTCAAATTAAAAATGCAGCACTCAGGCTGTTGACATGTTATCCCTCAGCATCGCTACAGCCCACATCCGTTTCCATTCACACATCTCTCAATATTTTCTACAGCTTTCTGAGCACAAATCATTGTTGGTAATATGTTCTCCATTTCATTTTGAATAGCTTGCAAATTTGATTCTATAGAGAGTATGAGATTTCAAGACTGACAGTAACAAAGAGTCATAAGGAAGAATACTGGTACTAAGAAGAGCTTTTATTTGTTAGTTGTGGTCAGAAACTTATGGACAGAGTTGTGCAATTTTCCAAATCCAATTCATCTCTGTCCCTAATTCAACTCTTGGCTCTCTAATTCAATTCCTGTTCAGTATACATCTCCAATGCTTCTCAAAGACACCTAAGTTTATGGATTAAACTCATATCATATTCCAGGAAAGAGACACATTAGTCATCCACTTGGTTTTTCTTATGTGGATCATTAAGCTATATTGTCTTAAATGATAATCACTTAGAAAGCAGTATGGTACTATAAGGGAAAGGGAGAATCAGCCTTTCTATATAGTATATACTATGTGGTAGTCACTCTGTTAAATGCTTTACAAATACCTCATTTGACTCCCCACACAATTCTGTGAAGTAATGTTATAACCTCCCCCTCCCATTTTAAAGTTGAAGAGACTGAGACAAACAGAGCTTAATGAATTTTCTCATGATCACACAGCTATTAAGTGTCTGAGTCGGGAACTAACTCCAGGCCCAGCACTCTACCACTGTATCACTGTATCACCTGACTGTATTTAGGTGAAAGGAAATGATTCCAGTTTCTAGTTCTGCCACTTACTAGCTATGTGACTGTGGGCACATCACTTAACATCTTTGGGTCTCAGTTTCCATAAGCTCAAAATGAAGGGAGTGGTTTAGATAATTTCAAAGTTCCCTCCCAGAAACAACTATAGTATATTGTTTTGTCTGACAGTTATTTTTAAGTATTGAATATATCTCTCTCTGTCCCCTAAACTAGAATGAAAGCTCCTTGGGGTCAGAGGCACTGTGGAAATTTAAATACATCAGAGGAGCATCAGAGGAGATCTCTCTAGCATTAGGCAATCTCTCCTCTATTTGCTACATGAAAATGGCAAATGCTTTTGGCAAGCACATACTGCCAAAATATGTCTTGCCTGGCATTCATCATGTGGTCTGTGAAAACAGAGCTTCCTATTAGGGAATCTTAGAATATTTAACATATACAGAGCAAACACTAGTTACATCATCGCTTTGATTGTTTAAATTTGCTACACCAGAATCAAATGCTTTAAAAAATGTCAACAAACAATACAGAGAGATCGTATTTTCTACACTTTTCAGTCAACTATGTGACGGAAGAGACACGATTGCCTCTACAAGATCGCTTGCAAAAATTTGCCTCTTCATTTCTCTTCTTTCCATCAAGGGTATCTTGATGTGTGTGGATCACAGGGATGCTCCCTATCTTCCACACACTGTTTTGCATGATAGTTTCCAGCACAGAGGAAGCATGTACTGATTGCTAGCCTGCCCTACTACAAATGAAATCTTGATGAAGGCAAAGAATGGATCTTATCTGAATTTTCAACTCTTCTCTGTGCGGAGCAGTGTTCCATAGTGGCCCACTCACAGCAAACAAACATAGTGTGTTTGTTGATGTTGAGTAGGTTGTGGATGCATGTATCCACACTTTCTTTCTTTCCAACTTAAAATGTTCCTTGAAATTGCCTAATTCAATGTCAAGCTCTCTAAATAACTGGAAGCTTAATGATTCTTTCCAATGGTTACCTTGGGCTAAGTAAAGTACAATGGAACTTTGGGGTGGGGGTGGGAGAGGGAGAGGGAGGCGGGCCCGAAGATAGTGGCACACGGTAATTAAAACTTTAATTATAAGGTTTTATTGCAATAACTATAAGGTCAAGGACAAAGTCCTGCATCTAAGCATCCTGGATAGTCTTCAAACACATTTGAAATTCCATAAAATTAACCCAAGCTAAGGAGGTACTTACTTTAGGGAAAGATGAAGTAAAGATATATAAACATGCATTTTCAAGGCCCTGCTTTTTCTGAACATAACACAAGTTTCACTGTGAGATATTCCAATGACAAAGAACTTAAAAAAAAGCATTCTATTTGACTCAGTGGTTTATTTTAGTGTTAAGTACCATTAGTTTATCTGCTGCTTTCCTAACAAATGATTGGTGTCAGAAAAAGGGTACTAGGTAAAGGCAAGAATTCACCCAGTACTCAGAGATCAAAAGAAGGCAGCAAAAACCTACATGACTACTGACATGACCTTAGGTAATATCTTTAATTGTATGTCATTTTCCTAAATGTGCAAGTAGGTTATTAACTCACTTCTCAATGATTCTGGGATAGACAATCCATTCTGGGGATTATTTAGGGTTTTTGCCTTTGCTCATTCCATCTAAGAGTAGATGGAAATATTAAAGGAAGTACTAGGTGATTTGCAAATAGTTGTTGGGACATGATGAAAATCTGAATGAAAGAAATAGAAAATCAGATAATGTTCTTACATGTTGGCATCTACCGAATGATATAAATTAGGAGAGATTATCCGTGTAGCTGTGGATTTCCATATTTGTGGATCTGTCCCTTATTAGTACAGATAATAGGGAGCTACACAGAAATTTGTGCGAGTGATTTGAATACTAGGGCTTTTGAAAAATATCTATTGTTTTCCAGTTTCCATGTAGAAGCTCAGACACCATTGTACAAGGCCTCTCAAAAACCCCAATCCTAGTTAAGAGTTCTATTCTCTCAATTGTATTTTGAACTCAAAGCATTTCTTTTCTATTTAAATTCCAGTGTAATAACTACCTTGTTCACTAACAAGCTTTTGGGTTTCTTAGGTTTTTTTTGGTATAAATCATTTAGTAACACTAAAAATAAAGACCCCAATATTAAATATTTCATGATTAGAAGTAAGGACCTACACAGTAAGATGCCAATTAGCTTTGTAGAAAAGTTTCTCTATATTGATTATTTGTGTTCCTTGAAACCATCAATCCCCTGAAATTCTACTGATAAGTAGTATCATCATAAAAAGCTTATCTTTTTCACAATGGCTAATCAAGAATATATTAAAATGAATGCTCATGGTCATGGGTCAATGTATAAATGAATTTCCTAATGCGAAGCATAAAAAGGTAAATTTGACCTCATTATGTATGGGGAAAACCTGATGGGATGATACCCAGGACTAGAATATGACTCATGGAGGAGCTACTTTATTCAAATGAGTGGGATAAATAAAAGGAGTGAGGACAGAGGAGTACCACTGAATAATGATAAAATATATTCATTTGAGGGGCAGCTAGGTGGCCCCCTAGATAAAGCACTGGCCCTGAAGTCAGGAGGACCTGAGTTCAAATTTGACCTCAGACCCTTAATAATTACCTAGCTGTGTGACTTTGGGTAAGTCACTTTAACCCCTTTGCCTCACAAAACTCAATATATATATATATGAGTAAATACAGGAAATAGTTGGAAGGGATTAATGGTATAGAGAATAATTTTGGTGATAATGAGAAATAGAAGAAAGTAGTACTATTGTCACTGGAGCATACTATAGATCACCTAGACAGAAAGAAGAAAGATGAGTTGCTTAGGAAAGAGATCCTAAGTCTGATCCAGAGGCATGATACAGTAATGACAGTTGATTTGAATTACACAGTTACCTGCTAGATTTCTTTCTTTCTTTCTTTCTTTCTTTCTTTCTTTCTTTCTTTCTTTCTTTCTTTCTGTCTGTCTGTCTGTCTGTCTCTGTCTCTCTCTCTCCTTCCCTCCTTACTCCTCCTTAAAAGTTACTAATTTAATTTCTGCACTTGCCTCAATGCTATTTCAATTCTTCAAAAGCTTGAGGAACCAATGAGGGGCTTCTAGGTATTCACACCAAAAAAAGGGTAACCAGTTGCAAACCTGAAAGCCAAGTGAGCTTAAAATTCATGATAGAAAAAGAGAAGAAAGCTGGGAATAGTCTGATGTAGACACTTTGAAAGAAGAAAGAGAAATAATCACCCTATATTTTGAGAAAACAGTTATTTCAAAGGTCTCAGAAAGATAGGTAGGATCTCATGGACTATAAATTTCCACAGAAAAAACTCAAATTCTAAAGACACAAAGTGAATCATTTCTATGAAGAGAAAAAATAGAGTTGTCTATTGAAATGAATGTGGATGGTGCAAGAATTCAACAACCAGCTTAGCTTTAAAACAGCCTATTCAAAAGAGAGGATAAGAGCAGTATTCAAAGAGCAAGGAACAGACAGAAGGCAGAGAGGCAGAGCTGCTCAACTCTTATTTTCTCTGAATAGAACAAATATGGCTGACCGGGAGTTGATATCAAAGATAAATAATAAGACTGAAAGAGACATTGAACAGCCCTTGATGAGTTCAGGTTCTCTAGCTCAAATTTCCTAGAATACTGAATAAAAGTAATAACTAAAGCCCTGCCAGTGATCTTTGAAATATTGTGAAAAATTATAGAAATACTGATCAATAGAAGAACACATCTTTTCAAAAGGGACAAGAATGGAGTAAGAAAATATTTAGCCTGTGACTTTGACTTTACCAACAAAATTCTACAATGTATTAATGAAATTTGGATTGGATCTAAGGAAATTATTGCAAAATAGAACTGGTTGTATTGTGAGACAGTAAGTAACCCATAATTACTTTCTGGGGTAGAACGTAGAGGAATTCTTGCTTAGGTAGGGTTTTAAGTGATAATGAGAAAGACGCCTACTGTTCCGGACCGGGGAGGTTGACAATCTTGTTGCTCTTTGCTCTGGTCAGAACATCTTTGCGGCACCATATTCAGTTGTGGCCTCTCTGCTTTTGAAGAAACACCAATAATCAAGAGTATATTCAGAGTAAGATAATCAGCATAGAAAAGAACCTTGTAGTTAAGACAAATGAAAATTAATTGAGGGAGCTATGGTTGTTGAGCCTAGAGAAGATCTGGGAAAAGGTATGATTACTCTAAGTACTTTAAAATCTGTCACATGAAAGGAAGATTATATTTGGATCTAGAGAAAAGAATTAGGAGAAATGGGTAGAAATTACAAAGATGCAGATTTAGGTTTGAGATAACCTTCCTAAGAGATCATCTGTTTCAAAGCAAAATGGGATATTTTCTAAATGAATTGCCTTTCACTCTCTTTCAAGAAAGGTAGGAAGATTTCCTGTTGGAATTCTGGCAAACGTTATGAGAGTTCCATTAGAATGCTAATCTCCTCTAATTATTTTCCCTCACCCAGACTGTGTTGCTTTCCCTCAAGTAGACTGTTTTTAGTATTATGTGAACCCATCTTTTATTGCAAACTCTATGTTTGCTTGGTATTGAGGCGATCCACTTAAGTCTTTTTCCTATAAGATCTTAGAAAACGTTTACATTTTAAATGGTTCATATTTGTAATCTGTCAATTTTCTACCCTATGGATCATTTGAAATATCACATTGTTCATTTTAGCTAATTCATATTTGAGTCCTTTTAGTTTGTTTGCTTGTTTGTTTGTTAATTTATGTTTTTGCAAGGCAATGGGATTAAGTGACTTGCCCAAGGCCACACAGCTAGGTAATTATTAAGTGTCTGAGGCTGAATTTGAACCCAAGTCCTACTGACTCCAGGGTCCGTGCTCCAGGGTCGGTGCTCTATCCACTGTGCCATCTAGCTGCCCCACTTGAGTCCTTTCAAAACATTCATGTGGAAATTCTCCTTGCAGTGCCAGTGATTTATCCACATTTATTTTCCCATCTTTGCTTAGTTCATCCTCCGTACTGATCACTCTTGGTTCTGACACCTCCAACTTGCCCATTTCCATTAAAAATCTGGTAGTGGGAATCTTCTTACTATCCTTTTGGTAAAGACAAAGATGAAAGAATGTGTTATTTTGAATCATATTTTTTCAGTTCTAAAGTTGCCCAAAGTCATCAAGGAGTCCAAATGAAAACTTATAAGACTTCTTCTCTTTTGATATTAAACCTCTGGTCTGGGAGTCCCTCTGGAGGTGGTTCCTCCAAGGCTTCTCTAGTCTGCCTAATTTTATACTCAACGTGCCACATTTGAAGGGTGCCCCTAAAGAGTTTGGCAGACAAAGGTTCCTGACTAGGAAGTTCATCACACCATTGAAATCATAGGTCTGGGGTCTCTGCTTCCCCCTCAATTTCTTTCAGTGGGTTATAAAAGAGAAAACCACAAATATCAAAGAATTTAAGTGTCCATAACATAAAGGAAGAGATATATGGTTGCGTGAAGAGACAACATATTACCAATGAAAAATGATGCATAAGAAGCACCATTACTGATGCCATCAGAAAAATGCATAACCTGAAATGGAAGTAGAACAATCATGTATCAGGAATGAGGAATAACAACCCACATGCTCCACTGGTACAAATCAAAATCAAGATATATAATAGAAAGCCTCCAGCATGTTTGGGGGATTCCTTGTAGAAGATTCATGGGAAGACTCAGATAAAGATAGCATAGAATGAGAAAATCTAATGGATTATGAGTTGTTTCAATGGAAGTCAGATCACAGGTCCAAGGATTTATTGAACTATTAAGAAAGGAAAATGCTCTGTGCAATTGCCTATTTTTCCTGTTTTTAAGCAATATGGTCGAAGAGCTCCTTGGGAATGTTCTTTTGGATTATACTTAGTTATATTAATTCCTTCTCTCTCTCTCTCTCTCTCTCTCTCTCTCTCTCTCTCTCTCTGTGTGTGTGTGTGTCTCTTTGTCTCTCTGTGTCTGT
This sequence comes from Macrotis lagotis, assembly GCF_037893015.1. Lineage (NCBI taxonomy): Eukaryota > Metazoa > Chordata > Mammalia > Peramelemorphia > Peramelidae > Macrotis > Macrotis lagotis. Next base: position 21,222,157 of record NC_133666.1, read on the forward strand.
CTGTGTCTGTCTGTCTGTCTGTCTGTCTCTCTCTCTCCTCTTTCTACAACTCTGAGCCTTATTTCAAGACCCAAACTGAAACTCCAAATCCTCCCAGGAGCCTTTCCTGATTCTTCGAGACCTTAGTAATTCCTGCTTCTTCTGAATATTTGAACAATTCTCAATATACTGTCTATGCTTAGGTATAGAGACCCTTTCAGTAAGTCTATAACATCAGAAATATTTTTTTAATAATACTAAGATGTTTTCATTTATAATATGGTTTTATCTGACAAATATTTTTATTTATATATATCACATTACATATATATATGTGTGTGTGTGTGTGTGTGTGTGTATATATATATATCTCTCTATATCTATATCTATATATATATATATATATATATATATATGTATGTCTGTATATCTCACATTACCAAAACTTCTTGCAGGAAGAGGGGATCCTCAATAATTTTTAAAGTATACTGGAGTCCTGAAACTAAATAGTTTGAGAACTTCTGGCCTAAAGCATTGCACAGATCATTATAGCTACAGATTATGTTCCTATTTTTGTACAATATTGCATTTTGTTTTGTTTAAATCTTCTTTGAACAACTAATGTGTTCCATGAGTTCCATGTCTTGTACTTTTTTCTATTGTCCACAGAGCTACTAAAGATGCCTAATATATTTGTTGACTTGAAAAATACATCCTGCTTTGAATTCCAACTTCCCTTCTTTCTGCAAAAGAATGACCTTTCCCTTTCTCAGAACTCTGCACATATTCTTCCTTGTTTATAAGACTTTTCTCCCCAACCTGGCTTATGTGGTGCAGTAGAAAATGTATAAGATTTGAAGTCAAAGAATTTATATTTGAATCCCTCTCCTTTTTTAAGGTCACTAGGGAATCACTGCATATCATTGGGCTCCAGTTTCCTCCTCTATGAAATGAAAGGGCAGGAGTTGGAAGGAAAAATGTTCCATCAGATCTCAATCTCTGATTCTAAGCACTCTGATGCCCACTTGTCTGCCCTTGTTAATCCCCTTGACTTTTCTGGATCAATTGGTATTGATGTCGTTAGTCTTCCTGTAGAACTATAAGTTGGCTACATTTTTTTTTTATTCATCCAAGCTTGTAGATAGCTATTTGTTTTTGCTTTATGTCAGAAATTTAGGCCTCTTTTCTTCTACGGCCAAGGACTAGGGTCTCTATTCTTTTTGTAAACCTCTCACAAATAGTTACCAAAGAGCAGCAGCCTGGCTAACATGTTTTAGACTATGAAATTGCACTGTGCATTGTGAAATAGGAACAAAGCAAACAGAAAAAAAAAACAAAACAAATTTCTCTCCTTTATCAACTACTTCCTTCTTTCATGGAAGGGGAAACGGGGTCAGAAACAAATGCTAAGCTTATTCCCAAACATCGTGTTCACATTCAGAAGCGGTGTAATAATACATCCAGGACTTTGGTGAAGCCCTGGAATGATATTCTTGATAATTTCACCTGGGTTCAACCCTTTTTGTGAAATTTACCAAGGTTGTAGCTCCCAAAGATTTGAATTTCCAGAATTAGAAGGAGACTATCTGATGCTATCGTCAGCAGGTCTTCCTACCATAAAGACGTGGTGACCAATGCAAAGGGTGTACTTATAGATGGGTAAGAAAACAGAGGCTGAGAGGGAATCTAATTAGACTCAAGAATAGCATCAGCAGCAACATTTGGGTAAACACAAACTTGCTAAATAAATATGAGAGAGGATTATGATGATGAATAATTATTATGATGAATGAAAGGAAGTGTCATTGCACAATGGAATAACTCTTGAAAGTCATTATACCAAGAGGGGATGAAGGCTGAAAACACAAGTTAAAAAAGTTCAACAAACAAGCATTTCATAGACATTTACTATGGGCCAGACATTGTACTAGGTGTGGGAACACAAAAACAATTACTGGCCTCAAGGAGCTTACATTCTACTAACTGGTGACTTGCTGGGCTTTAGTAAGGTATTCTAGAATTAAAATGGCATCTTAAGAAAAATTTTGATGTCTAATCTTGAATAATGGTGTCACAGAACATGACTGGCTTCTCTCTTTGCAATCTGCTCAAAATATTCGAGATACCCCACATCTGATCCACTAGGAAGTTTCCTATTGGTCCACTGACTGGATGTTCATTGGGAAAAGTAAAGGAGGAGGAAGAAAATAAAACTAGTGAAACATTAAGGATATTTCACATCAATTTTTTTATGCTACATCCAAGTTTATCTTTTTAAAATCCGTTTTACAAGTCATATCACATTCTTTAGAAAAGTTTTTGTTAAAACTGAAGTATATTGATAAAATGATTTAATATTGTTACAAACAAGCTGCTACACTCTAAGTGGACCTACTCTAATCTAGTGTTAAGAAAATATACACACATATACACAGTATTGGAGGAAGAAATTCCTATCATTTGCCATCTATCTTTCAAAATAATCATGTTAACTTCCACTATCACTGTCTGTTAGTACATTTCACTATTTTATTCATATAGTGCACTGTGCTCACATGAATGATTCCCAAATTTCCTACAATGTCTTTGGCTCAAATAATTTTTAAGAAAAATATACTAACTCAGGACTACTTTGATTATGCCTTCTGAGTAGGTTCAACTATCTAGCTTATTTCTTTTCTGACATCTTGCATCCTAGATTTCTCCTTACTTGACCATTCACCTGGTACTCAGAGCTTTTCACCTCAGGTTGGCCCCAAAGAAACCAACTTTTGTCTATTGAACTGGAAAGGAAAGTAAACGTATGTGGTATTTGAAGAAAATCTAGCCTTAAAAGTAGAGATGTGCTAGTAAAATGTTCAGTAACCAGCTCTCTGGGAAAATTACATGGATGATGTACTTTTAAATTTAGTCTGCATTACCACATTATCTCCATCATTTACTAAGATCCCAACAACCAAAAAATAAACAATTCCTGATTTGTAAGTTTGCAGTGAAAATTTGACAATTGGCTCTTATGAGTTGGTATTTATTGGTGGTAGCAAACCCCTGATTTAAATGGTTAATCTACAACCAACATGCGTTATTTAGACTCTATCAAGATAATTGCTTCACTGCCATCCCTTCAGCTTCTCAGGCTTTTCCCCAAGACCTCACATAATGCATGGTCTACATTGTGCTAGCTTACTCATTGTGGCATAGTGGGCATGAGAGTTAGCAGTGTCGATATTCATCTTCTACCAGATTTAGAGTACTCTGTACTTCACATAGTAGGTGCCTTAAGCTGATGCTTTCTCTAAATCACAGCTCTAGACTGTATTCAAACTGCACATGCAGGAAGGATAAATCAGACATATTCAGCTTTCAGTTAGTCTTTGTTATGAAATCAAAAGCTAAGAAACACTAAAGAAGGAAACTGGTATCAGCATTCTATTCTACCAACCAATGTCATGACTCTTGCTTACTACTCACACAAGGGTCCCTCTGGTGTTTAAAAGGGGCACTTGTATGACCTGGCTCCTCTCTGTGGAAGGCAACTTTAGTAAAGGACAGGTGAAAACAATAAAATGAAGTCAGGCGGTGTGAAACTTGACAGAGTTGCTGGACTTTGAGCTAGGAACACTTGAGTTCAAATCTTGCCTCAGCCTCAGGGTTAATCCCTCAACTGTTCGTAGCTTCAATTTCCTCATTTGGAAAATGCCAATAATGGCACCTGCTTCACAGAGTTCTTGTGACTATCAAGTGAGATAACATATATAGTGTGCTATACAAAACAAAGTGCCATATGAGCTGTGATTGCTGTTATTATTATCACTATGGGGTGTACTTTCCTGTGTGCTAACGCCCTTAACCAAGGCAGAATCCTGCACTGGAAAACAAGTCTCGAAAATAGAAGGCTTAAGAACTTGTCCCTCCCCCCATCCTTGGGAAGGAAGGCAATTTGAGTTGGGAAGTGAATTAAGAAATGTATATGGTTTTGGTCTCACTTCTGTCACTAGTCAGCTATGTGACCTTTTGGCATATCCTCTATCCTCTCTATAGTTCTATTTCTTAATTTGCTAAAACGGGATATTTACACTACTACTGACCCTTCTAACCTCTCAGATTGGACATAATGATGATAGATGGGAAAACATGACAAGTTAAATAAACACACAGATTATCATTTTGGGTCAAGAACCTCTAATGTGCAAAAATTCAAAATTTTAAAAACAGAATCAAATTAACTATATATATATATATATATATATATACACATATATACATATATATTCACATTACAATAGGATTCACTCCAGTGTTCTCTTTGTATTGAACAGATGATTACATTCAGAGAAAATGGACCAACCCACAGTATAAAATGAGGAGTGCCCACAGTGAAATTGTGGTCATAAGTCAGAGTTCAGTGTTAGTCACATGCTCTGTTGGTCAGGCCCAGTCTGGAGTTCATTCAGTTGGAAGACTGGTAGAATTGAGAAGCTAAGTGAGACAGTGAGTAGAGTGCTAGGTCCCTGGGAGAGGAATCTCAGTTGTCCAGTTCTGTTTGGTCCCTAGCTCCAGTGCATTTCTCCTTGGACAAAGCCAGTCATTCAGTCCATGTGAAGCGGAAGTAGTTTATCAGAGGCTACTCCTAACGCCTTCCCTTCTAGGCCAATTCTCTCAGATTATCCCTTTCTCCCTACCTCCCTTAGTATTTAAGCATTACTATCTGGTCTATTATTTTTCTAATATGCTGTTACATTGTAATTGGTGTCAGGTTGCTTTGTTTATGAATAATGAGTCTACCCCAGTAGGTTAAGGTTCCTTTGAGGACAGGTACTATGCCTTCTCTTTTGGCTGTATTCCTCAAAAGGGCCTAGAACAAGATTCATCTCATATTAAGTTGCAATCAGTATATACTTGGAAAGTAAATGGGATATAATCACTCTATCCATGGTGTAAGTACTTTGAGAAGGTCTGTGGTTTCTAGACTCTTTGGATGCTCCAGTGTTGAATAGAGAACCTTGTGCGTAGTAGGTATTCGATAAATATTTGGGCCATAATGAAGGCATTAAGTGAACAGATGCCCTTAGATTTCAAGGAAGGAGAAGAAGATTGAAGGACTGGCTGTTTTCTTTTTATATTCAAGGGAACACAGAATCATAGGTTTAGAGCTGGAAGGAACCAGTGCAGCCATCTAGACCATACTATTCATTTTAAATAGGAGGAGAATGAGACAGAAATAGATCAACCATAGGTAGGGTTCCACGGTAATAATCGGCAGAGTCACATCCTTTTATTTCAAATCTAGTGACTATTTTTTATGCTATACCATGCTGTTTTTCCTAAGCTTTTGTCTTTAAAAAACAAAACAAAATGAATGTTTGCAATCAAATATCCCTTTTTGTTTCATTTGGAAAACTAAGTGGAGAAAATTATTCTTCAATGTTTCACTGAAAAGAAGATATGGATAATGACTGTTAATGAGAAACTAATCTCAACAGAATTTGATTGACAGATTTTTATAAAAAGTCTCTTATCTATCAGTCTGCCAAGAAGACGATGTTAAATTTTGAGGTGTGCAATTTGCACTGAAATAGAGTCCAAACCTGGGAGATGGCAAATTTCTTTTTTTCCTTTTAGGTTTTTGCAAGGCAAATGGGGTTAAGTGGCTTGCCCAAGGCCACACGTCTAGGTAATTATTAAATGTCTGAGGCTGGATTTGAACTCAGTTACTCCTGATTCCAGGGAGGGTGCTCTACCCACTGTGCCACCTAGCCGCCCCACAAATTTCTAAAATAAAAGAAGTCAAGAATTCAATGAAAGTGTCAATTTCAGAGGAGACTTCAAGATCATTCATTTCTGTTTATGTATTTTCTATGTGAAAAATTTGAGGCTTAACACTAAAATCCATAAGAGTTTTCTGGACTTTTTTGGCCTAATCTTCTAAAGAGAGAGATGTGGGATGGACAAAGTACTGTAGAGTAATCGTTGGTCAGTCAGTTTTCCCTTACAATGATAGAGACAGGGTGATATTGAACTTCTGATTTTGGTGATAAAGGCAATTTTCAGGTGCAGAATCAGGCTACCAGGGCAGATCTGGTACCTTCTCTGTGATGTTGTATTTTAGAGAACTGCATAGAGAACTGAAGAGTTAAGGGATTTATTTAGGGTCACATGGCTAGCTCATGGCAGAGGCAGATCCTGGACCTGCCTTCTGGGGTCCAAAGCCCATTCTTTATCTATTAGGCCAAGCTGTACATTTCCCTGACACAATGTTTAATATAAAAAAGAGGGGTTTGGCTTATAACCCTGGAGTGACAAAGGATACGAGAACATCGTTATTTCATTGAAAATGATCCTGATAGTACTTAAGATTTTCTCCAAGATTGAGCTCTGTCTGCACATTATATTATAACAAGATTTTTTGCACTTGATAAGTAATATGCAGTAAAAATGCAATAGACTAAGACCCTCAAAAGTATAACTATGGCTCAGACTATGTCCATGCTTCTATAAAAGGTTACTTCAAGCTAAAACTTGGCAGGTGTGATATAAAACCCCAGTGACTTTTCTTCATAAAATATTTAACTGAAATTGGTTTAGTCTTTCTGCTGTTGTAATTGGACAAACATTTTTTTGCACATTTGTGTAACTTGTCATGTTATATAAAAATATGAGGTGATAAACTTTGTCTTAAAAATTCACTGTCATTGAGAACCTCCAGGGCTTTCCTTCCACAGTCTTTCTTTTGCAATTTTCCAATTGTATTAACCTCGCCAGAAAGAAATTCAAAATTCTGTATGTGAAAATAGGCACAAAGTTATGTAGGCAACTATGTGCTGATGACCTCCTACCTCCCGTCACATCTTAACACCCCTCCTCCGACAGCCTTCAAAAGTCACAAACTAGGGGCAGCTAGATTGTGCAGTGGACAGAGCACTGACCCTGGAATCAGGAGGACCTGGGTTCAAATCTGCTCTCATATACTCAATACTTATTTAGCTGTGTGACCTTGGGCAAGTCACTTAACCCCATTGCCCTAACCAAAACCAAAATCATTACAAAAGTCACAAAACAAACTGATGGGATTGGGAGAGAAGATATCAAAGTGGTAGCTGGTCTTCCTAAAGTTATCCCCAACATTGACATAACACACTCTACTTCAGTCCCTCTCAGAAATAGAGCACCAGTAAGAGAGGATCTGAGCTCGAAACGAAGCCTCTGTCCAAAGATTAGGTGAATTCTGATCCATCTCCTAACTTGCCTCTTTTGACACCAGTATCTCTCCAGGCTATACCAGGAGTGATGATGATAGTGCTGAGACAAGTCAGTACAGTTTTGGTTGAACCTAATGAAACAAGTAAGGAAAGAAGTAGCACTCCAAGCAGGGCCAACAAATAAGTCTATTGTGTTGAATTCTGACTGTTTACTTTTACAGAATCATGAATCAAAGCAAAGTCACGAAAACAAATCAAAATACAGCACAAAGAAAATCAAATAGTCTCACCCATCTTAATGGTAACTGAAATGGTCTATTTCTAAAACTTTTAAATGATTATACAGGGTCTAGCTTTGTCTTGCAAGTTTGCTGAGGACAGGAACCAGATTTCTGGTTTTTATGTGCATTCCTCATGATCTCTAACATGGTGCTGGTCATAGAATATGTGCTTGATAAATATCGATTCACCCAAATTCAGTCAAATAACAAATTTTCCAAAAGGACCTGGAACCAAACTGCCTTACCAGTTGGTTTGAGGCCTTGCTTCAGAAAAAAAAATTTGTCTTTTGGCAGAATTTGAAGGGGGATAGATTAAATGGTGAGGGTAATGAGAATTGAGAAGAGGTAGTTCTGGAGTTTATAGCTTACAATGTAACCTGGAGAATGGAAATAACCAAAAATCTTGTCAAAAGAAAAATTATAATAAAACTTCTTAGCTTTTTTCCAAAGTTTGCATGTGAAAACATATTATTTAAGAGGAATGGAAAGTTTATGGTTGCTAATCTTATGACCTGACCATGTATGGAAAACGAGTCAGAGAGTTCTGATGTGATAATAGTTTCCCTCAACAAGTCAGTCCCTTCAGGTGGCCTTCATGTCACATTCTCCAGCTATTACAGAATCAATTCTGCTCCATCCAACCCCACCCCTCAATCATCTGATGAACAGAAGTTATTTCTATATATTTTGAAATGTCAAGTGTTTTCCAGACCAACCAAGATTCTCGTTTTCCGTACTCAGACACAATAAAATTATCTTAACCCCAATGTTCCTTCAGAATCCTTAGGTGGGAAATGAAATCTTAAATTTGTTGAAACTTCCACTGTGACAAGACTTCTCTTTATTGAAAAAGTCTACACTTTTGGAAAATTCAGTCTGCTTCTACCCAATGCACCAGAGGAAAGCTCTATTACATAAGACACAATGACATCTTGATCCTTTCCTCATTTGGTTCTTCTGAAGAACCAAATTGGGAGGAAAGCCATTCATAATAATTTACTCATCTTCAGCCAAATACCTTTTTTCTCTGTTTTATCAGAAACCTTTCCCCCGATTGGTGGGTAGGTAGCATCCATTGATTCAGTCCCTCGGTTTCCCTTGCTAACTCCATTTTCGTAGAGCTGTCCTTCAAGTGGCTGCAATTGCCAAGTCAGGCCAAACAGATGTACTGCTGTAAGGAAAGAAATCATATAATTATTTTATTTTCCTGTATTCCAGAGAGGTTCCCCCAAACCAGTAGCTCCTTTATAATTGATGCTTTCTATACTCTGCCTTCTCTCAGTCAGGAATGACTCCTGATCATCAATTCTACAACTAAGAGAATCTAAATGTAAATTGACAATCATAACCACAGCTATCTGCCAAGTAGGTTTGGGGATCCAGAGGCTAAAGGTGTCTCAGGAGACCAGCTTACAAGCAATATTCTCAGACAACCAGTAGTTAGTAGCCACACAATAGGAAACGTGGCTTTTTCCTTCCCAATCTCAAGTGCTGTGCTTTCATGAAAACAAATTTTCTCATATTCTGCAAGACAAAATTGACTTGGAAACTTATATTTCGTTAGCAGTCCCTTGCTGCTGGAGTCCACCTCCCTCCTTCTGATGGAAGGAGTTTGGGGGCTAGGGGAGGATCTCTGAGAACTCCTCTGAGATCATCCATTTAAGCATGGCACCCAGTGAATTAACCTTATCTTTTATTACCTGGATACTTTCCTGGACTTCATGATCTCTAGAAACTCATTGCCCAAGATGAAATCAATTTTGAAACGCTCACATTTTCATGTCATTTGTTATTCCAACTGGAGGGGTTCATCATAATCCCCCCTCCCAAGTTACCTCCCCACTTCTTGCATCTTTTTGGATTCTTTTTTTACATGTTGTTTTCACTCAATTGGATAGTAAGCTTCTTGAGGACAGGGACTATCTTATGTCTTTCTTTGCATCCTCGGTGTTTAGACTAGTTCCTGGTGCATAATTGGAATGTAATAAATGTTTACTGACTCTGACTTTCTGCTAAGACTTCATAACTGCTGAACTAATTTCCACTTCCTTTCAATGCTCTTAAAGGTATAGGCAACTTATGGCTCTGTGAAGCTTAATTATCCACGAATCTCTGGGTCTCCATGAGGGAGATGAAAACAGATCATAGTGAGCAAATTAAAATCGGCACAAGGAAGACATTTGAGAATAAATGCATATCAATCCCTCTCTTTCTGAGCTTTCCCTGCATCAGATGGCACCTGGCCCTGCCTAAGGGGCTGCAAAAGATTTTTTTTTTTTTCCTGTGGAAGTCTGGAATCTAAACCTGTTGAAGGTAATGTATTTAGAGAATTTGTCTAAAGTTTTTTCAGATTCCAACCAGGTATTCTTCAAGGGGTAAGTGAATAGATAAGTCATCTTCCTGACTGCTTTTGGCCTATAGGCAGGGCTAATCTGTGTGGTCGACACAGAGATGCAGCCTATATCCTAGAGACTAAGGATGAGAACAGAAACCTTAGCCAGAGAGCTTATGTAAAAGTCACTCATCCACCTCTAGTTGAATCTGAAGGGGTTTCTAAAATCCACCTTCTAATTTATCCTTTAAAACTTTTAAGCATTTAATTGGTTTCTACCCTTTTCTTTGGAATTGAGCCAGTGCTGCCTGATGAATTTCCGTGGCAATTATTGGAAACAATGGCTACTCAAAGGAGTGTGGTTCCGAGTAAGGTACTGTATAGCATATTAATAAAGCAGTATCAGTGGCAGTCTAATGATTTTTCTGCCAAATAGCTCCAAGTGAGGCCAGATTTTCATCCTTGCTCTAATGAAGGGGATGTTTCCATGTTTTAGGGGGAAATTTGGTCTACTCAGTCCCTAAATTATTTGAATATGATGGCTATTAAAGATTATATTAGAAATGTGTTTCAGACCCTTACTTCAATTGCCTTTGTTAAGTTAGACAAGCCATGAAGGAATAAAAGCTATTGTAGTTCTCATTTTCAAGATCAAGGGGGCTATTTCAGAATCTCTGTGTTAAGTTAAACCACTTTCCTGGGGGACACATAAAGTGACAGAGGAAATATGTGTGTGGGGAATTGATTCAAAGGAACTTAAAGTAGGGATTTACTCACTTTCTTGCTCATGCAAAAGGCAATGTTTTTATTCATTAAAGAGAAAAAAGAGACATGGGACCTTCTTGCACAACAAAGATTTTGTAATGACTAATTATTGTGTGATTTCATGACACCTCCCTCAATACAGAAACTGAGGGCTACAGCTGGAGTAAGAAACACGATATAAGTTTATGTTCACATATGAATCCATATGAATGTCATAACCACATTCTCACTATAATTCTACCTTATTTTCTATGGTTTTGTATACTTTTCCATATGTGTGTGTGTATGTGAATGGAATTTGCATATCATCATTCAAATTTAATGCAATATATGATATCTATTATATATTACACACACATATGAAATACTTATATTATGTATGACTAGTGCCAAATTATGTAGGACAATTGGTTCTCTAGCCACCACCTCCCTCAACTTTTTCATGTAGAAAAAAAACAGGAAAGAAAGAGAAGGGTGAAGAAGAATGTATATCCATATGGGTAGAGTGAGGGCACTGAATTACTAGAAAAATGAATAATAGTAGTAAAGAGAAACAAGTCTAGAGTTTTCTAAAGATGAATAGTCTGAATATCCCTGCTCTTAAACAAGGGATTACAAGACTTACAGTAGTGGGCAGATGGTGGTGGTGGTACAAAAATGAAACATGAAATACCTTTGTATTTCAGCTTCAAGAATTTAATTTTAAAACACATTATATTCCCCTTCAATTACAATTATTAAGTGATCCAAGTCTGCTAGTATGCCACCTGGTGGCAATGACTTCTGATAAAATCATAAATGTGGTTAGGTCGTTTTTGGCCTAGTCCAAAAATCTCACATTTTAAAGAGCAATATTGCTTCATATTCAGGACAACCTGGTTTCAATTCCTGCCTATGACATATACCACACAAGTCACTTAATTTCTCAGCATCCCAGGAACTTCTTCAGGACTATAAGGAGAATAATTGCTAATCAATTTTGGTAGAGTATCCTCTGAGATGCATAACCAATGAAATCAGTCCCTGGTTTCCATTACCCCAAACCAAAGCAATCCAAAGTACTAGCTTCAAGAATAAATTCACCACCAAAGAAAATCATTAGGTGCTATTTCACCAACTTGTATGCCAGTAAAACTGACAATCTAAGTGAAATTGTTGAATATTTAAAAATATAAGCTGTCTGGATTGTCAGAAAAGAAAATAGAATACTTAAATAATCCTGTCTTAGAAAAAGAAATTGAACAAGCCATAAATGAATTCCCTAAGAAGAAATTCCAAGACCAGGTGGATTTACAAGTAAATTCTACCAAATATTTAAGAAAAATTAACATTAATACTATATACACCATTTGAAAAACAGTAGGTAAAAAGAAGTTTTGTGACATAAACCAGCAAGAACAAAATCAGAGAAAGAAAAGTATAGATCAATTTCCTTAATGAAAACTGATGCAAAAACTTAAAATAAAATTCTATAAAAGATACTGAAGCGATATTTCACAAAGATCATACAGTAGGAACAGGTTGGATTTAGATCAGCAATGCAGGACTGTTTCAATATTAGAAAAACGATAAGCTTAGTTTACCATATCAATAACAAAAACAGCATCAATAGGTGCATAAAAAACTTCTGACAAGATATAAAATCTATATTGTTAAAAATATTATAAAGCATAGGAATAAATGACCATCACTGAAATTGATAAGTAGTATCTATCTAAAAGCAAATGCAAACATTATCTGTATCAAGGATAAACCTGAAGTCTTCCCAATAATAACAGAGATGAAAGCAGAATGATCATTATCACCATTATTATTAAATATTGTATTAGAAATACTATTAGAAGACAAGAAAAAGAAATGGAAGGAACAAATATAGACAATGAGAAAAGAAACCAATTACCTTTTGGAGATGATAGGATAGTATATTTAGAGAACTTGAGAGAATCAACCCAAAAAACAACTTTAACAAAGTTATAGGATATAAAAACTACACATATAATCAGAATTTCGATATATTACCAATAAAACCTAGCATGAAGTGATAGAGAGACATTCCAATACATATACATACATAGACACAGAAATTACAGGAAAACAATTAAAATAAATACACAGAAATAAAGACAGATCTAAATCATTGGAGAAAAAAATTAATTGCTCTTTGACACATAAAAATGACATTAACTAAATTAATTTACTTATTCATTTCCATGCCAATTTCACATCCAAAGAATTGTTTATAGAGTTATAAAATAATAACAAAATTCATCTGAGCAACAAGAGGTCAAGGGAATCAGTGAAAAAGAAAGCAAAGGAAAGCAGCCTAGAAGTCCCAAATCTTAAAATATACCACAAAGTAGTAATCATTAAAACAATCTCGTCCTGTATAACAGAATGGTTGACCAATAGAGTAGATGAAGGACATGATACATGATTAGTAAATGACCACAAAAGCCTAGTGTTTGATAAATCCAAGAAGACAAGCTTTTGGAGGAAGAACTCAACACCTGAAAAAAAAGTTGGCAAAACTAGAGAGTAGTATGGCAGAAATGAGGAATAGATCAACATTTCAGACTATATATACTAAGATAATGTCAAAATGGATTCGTAATTTAGGTAAAATGGGTAATATAAGCCAATTTGGGGAGCATAGAAAAATTTATCTGTCAGATCTTTGCATAAGGGAAAAGTCTGTGACTAAATAAGAGTGTGAATGCTCCCTGTGGTAAAATTTTAACTCTATTGCAGAGAGTGCAATTCCAATGGGTTTATCAAGTTGTTTGAATAATAATCCTTTCCTAAAAGATTTTTTTTCAATGGGGAAAGACCCGCAAATAAGTCCAATGCCAAGGGCAGCTAGGTAGCACAGTGGATAGAGCACTGGCTTTGGAGTCAGGAGGACAGGAGTTCAAACCCAACCTGAGACAACTGACCCTTATGAACGGTGTGACCTAAGGCAAGTCACTTAACTCTGATTGCCTCATATCCAGGCTATCTCCAGTTGTCCTGATTCAGATCTAATTACTGGATCCAGATGACTCTGGAGGAGAAAGTGAGGCTGGTGACTTAGCACCCCTCCCCACTCCAATCCAATTCATGTACTTACCATGTCATCACCTCCCTGATGTCACGGTCTTCTTCAAGAATGAAGGACAAACATTATTATTATTATTTATTGTTGTTGCTGTTGTTTTACAAAATACTCTCACAAAGTAGATGCTCACAAGATGGTCAGAAAACAGAAGATGTGATATAAGGACACTCCCAAGGGCTTTCTGAAGAACTTTGGTCTAGATTATGACACATGGGAGACACTGAAATAGAATCGTACTGCATGGTTTGACTACATCTAAGAAGGCACTGTGCTCTATGAACAAAGTTGAACTGCAGTAGCTCAAAAGAAACATAAAACGTGCAAACGGAGAGATAGCTCCTTCCCAAATATCACGTGGACAACCCGTAGTAGAGTCTTCCAGCTTCGTTTTAATATCATTAGCCAGACATACAATACAGCATCATGATGATATTTTGGTACTCTTCAAGCATGAAGAAGAAACATCAACAAATAAGAGCTAGAGAGGAGCATGGGAAGTAAGATGAATAATTTTTAGTACATGAAACTGCAAAGTTTGTGTACAAACAAAATAATTCAGTCAAAATTGGAAGGAAAATAGGAAACTGGGAAAAAATTTTTATTGCAAATTGCTTTAGCAAAGGCCTCATTTTTTTCAACTATACAGGGAACTGAATCAAATCTAAAAAACTAAGAGTCATTCCCAGTTAATAAGTGGTCAAAGGATATGAACAGCCAATTTTCAGAAAAAGAAATCCAAGTTCTCAATAATCATAAAAATACTCTAAATAAATAACCAGCTAAATGCAAATTAAAACCCCTCTAAGGAACTCCATTATAGCCATCAAACTGGTAAGATGAGAAAAAGGAAAATACCAAATGTTGTGGAATTGTGGAAGTACACTAATATACTGTTGGTGGAGTTGCAAACCGGTCCGTTGATTCCGGAGAACAATTTGGAACTATGCTCAAATGACTATAAAATACTTTTTTGATTAGTAATACCTCTATGAGGTCAGTATCTCACGGAAATCAAAATTGGAGGAAAATGACTCAACATAATATTTATAGGAGCTTTTTTTGTGTAAGAAAGAGTGGAAAATTGAGGGAATGTCCATCAACTGGGGTATGAATCAATGCAATGTGGTATATGATTGTGATAGGATACAATTGTGGTATAAAAAGTGATGAAAGGGATGATTAAATAAAAACCTAGGAAGACTTCAATAAGTTGATGCACAGCGAAGTGAGCCAAATCAGAACAACAATGTACCCAATAACAGAAATATTATAGTGAAAATCAAAGTTTCAGCTAAATTGATCAGTACAATGATCCATGAAGAGTCATGATGAAAAGTGCTATTCACTTCCAGAAAGAGAATGGGTCAACTTTAAGTGGAGATTGAGGCACATTTTTCTATAATTTTTTTTTTTTGCAACAAGGTTAATGTTTAACATAAATTCACATTTATATGAGGTTTAATACTGTTTGCCTTCTCAGAGTGGGGGACAATACGGTGGTAGACAATTTGGAATTAGAAATAAAAATTTTAAAATGCAGATTTTATAGAAGACTTTACTTAGTATGTTATATCGGTCATTTATTTCAAGCATTGGCTTGACTGGATCAAAAACCTAAACTCCCTTCCAGTGATTCAAATGTTGTGATTCTGGTCCTCCAAATGCAGAACTCGTTCCTTGGCACTGTACTGTAAGGACATTATTCTGAAGGAGGCTGGTTTCAAAGAAGGAGTAAGAACACCATGGATGGAGAGAGGAAGGCCACAAACTGAGAGGTTTTGGGTATGTTGTAAAAAACAAATGAAATGTAGGCTTTTGGGGAACCATATATCCTCAGGAAAGGCACAGATCTGGAACAAAGGACAGAAGTGGAGGAATACAACAAGGTTGCATTTAAGGTTTTCATTCATTTGCAGGGGAAACAAAAAAGAATTTTATATGTTTATTGGTCGACATGCCTCTCCACAAGTTCACATGTCCACCTTGTGAGAGTGGATATTTCAGGTTGATGGAGGAAGTGTTTTATTTGTACTTTTTCTCTGTTATTTCTTTAAATGTATTTTCATGAAATGATCATAGCCTTTGATTAAAGAAAAATAAATGTGTGTGAGAGAGAGACTGACTTGACATATGGGCTGTGGTTTTTGAGTAAATGCATGCAAACAATAATTTGACAAAGGGATAAGCTGACTTGGAAGTCCCACATGCAAGGACTGGGGGGCCTCAGGTACTTCAGAGATAACACAAAATATATCTTGTAAAGCTTACATCCTTAGAGACACGTCAGCTATCGGGGCTCTATTAAGGGTTTTCTGTACTACTACATTTCAAAGTTTTACCTTGAATGATTGTCATAGCATATTGAAGTTGTATAACAAGGTCTCTAATGACAGGACTCCCTCTACCAATCTTTGAAATGGTTCATTTTGTAAACATGAATTATAGTTTTCTTATGCTTTTCTTATTTTTCTTAAAAATGATTTCCACATGCATCTGCGAATAGAGAAATATATAGCAATATTCTATTTCATTATTTTTCCTAAAAACTAATGTATAATTCTGACAACAGAGTCTGTACCAGTTGTGCCATGTGACACACACACACACACACACACACACACACACACACAGATTTCTTACAACATTTTTAGAATTTAATATGTAACAACTGTATCTACTTGAATACTTTGACATTTGCATCACAAATGAAGAAACTGCCACTATCATTCCTGCCACATGCTGTGAATGCAATCTAAGACAAGGAAGCCTGGGGCAGGGTGGGAGGGGGTAGTTCCTCTCCCCAGTTTCCCCATAAGGTGTTTCATTTTCTTGCAGCCTAAGGCAACAATTCTACATTTGTCTTTTACTCTGGAGCTTGGCATGGCCAAGCATGTTTGATACTTCGGAACTGGATGGTTTTCTTGCAAAAGATCCCAAGCACTGTCCAGGGCTGGTCATATCCATGACAAGGAGGTGTCTTGAGAAAAGAAGAGCTACTTGAATTAAATGAATGAATGCTTTCATTACAGAAGCCAGGGTATCTTTCCATCTTAAAATAAATCCAATTTTCATTGTATTTAACATCAAATTGGTCTATGAGTAAGCTATAGTCCTTTGATAAATTACCTTCAGATCTCTGTATTATCTTGGTAATAACCAGATTACATGCAGACCTGAAACCCATTCGTTCTCAGAGAAGCATTTTTCAAGAACTAAATAAAGGAAGTGAAGCATGTTTATTTATGGTTCTCCATTTTTTTCTTAGCATTTGGATTCAAGTTTGCTTCAAAACTAAAAATGTTCATGTATTTACATATAGATCATGAGCACATATGAAGCATATATAAGTAACATTAGTTTTAAACACTCTAAGCAGTAAGCCACCTCTAGATGGATTTGAGATCCCTTTCACACAATTCTGGGTAGACTAGTTATTGTGTGTGTGTGTGTGTGTGTGTGTGTGTGTGTGTGTGTGTGTATACATGCACAATTTCATTCAACATCTCCTAGGGCTTTACTAATTTAAGAAACAAAAAGAGCTTTTCTGCTTGGGCAGTTTTACATAACAAATTCTGCAAGTCTGCTATGGAGAAACAGTAAAATTAAATGCCAATTAGAGAAGAGATTGAGAAGGTGCGACAGCATCCAGGCAGACATCTTTCTCACTGCATCATTTGAATGGCTCCCTGATTGTCTGGGCCCCATCTTCTGCCCGTTAGACCAAATGCTTCTTCCCCTTTGCATGGATTTTAGCTTTTGCCGATATCCAGATTTGAAAAGGTTCTATTGTTGGAATAAATGACTTTCATATCTCATTTCCAGATTCCATTATGTTAAAACTTTTATTTACTATGGATTCTGAAAATACCATTCAAGACTGCAGTCATATTTATAAATAATAAATCCATTTATGTAATTTATCAGAATTTAATATGTGATTCCTACTTACAGGTGCCTAGCAGGCTCATCTGAGTGCTTCTTATCAGAAAGATCCAATTATTTAATGTTTTAATATCAAGTAAATGTAAAGTAAGTGCTTTCTGTGATTCAAACTTCATTTTATTTTCTTTTGGATTATTCAGCAAAGATTTCTAACAAATTTAATGACTGCAGAGCATTATACTAAGAGGCAATTGAGGGAACTACACATTTTAGAGAAGACATGGTACCTACACTTTTAAAGGTCTCAGCTGGGAGAATGAGACACAGTCAAAAGTAACTTTAATGAAAAATAATAGAAGGCAAGTCATACTAGATCTAAAATTATATTTTGAAGTATTAGTCATCAAAACTGTTTATAACTGGATAAGAAAAAGAGTGATGGATCAGTGGAATAGATTGGGTGCAAAAGAAACAATAGTAAATAACTACAGTTATTTACTTTTCTGATGAACCCAAAGATTCCAGCTTCTGAGATAAGAACTCACTCTTCTATAAAAATAGTTGTTAAAACTGGAAAATAGTATGGCAAAAACTAGGTATAGACCAACAAAATGGGTGCAGGATTTAAACATAAAAGGTACCATTATAAGCCCATTGGAAGAATAAAGAATAGTTTACCTCTCAGATCTATGGAAAGGAGAAAAGTTTTTGACCAAAGAAAAATAGAAAACATCATAAAATGCAAAATGAATAATTTTGATTAAATTGAAAAGCTTTTACACAAATAAAACCAATGCGACCAAGATTAAAAGGAAGGCAGTAAGTTGGGAAATAATTTTTATAACTAGTATTTCTGATGTAGGACTCATTTCTAAAATATATAGAAACTGACTCAAATTTATAAGAAGTCATTTCCCAGTTGATATGGCCCAAAGATATGAAAAGGCAATTCTCAGAAGAAGAAATTAAAGATATCTATAGACATAAGAAAGATGCTCTAAATCATTATTGATAAGAGAAATGCAAATTAAAACAACTCTGAGGTAATGCCTTGTACCTGTCAGATTGGCCAATATGACTAAAAAGGAAAATGCTCAATGTTGGAGGGAATGTGGGAAAACTGGGATACTAATGCATTGTTAGTGGAGTTGTGAGCTGATCCAGACATTTTGGAATTATGCCCAAAGAGCAATGAAACTGCATATCCTTTGATCCAGCAAAACCATTACTAGGACTGTATCTCAGAGATCACAAAAAGGTAAAAAAAACCCATGTGTACAAAAATATTTACATCAGCTCTTTTCATGGTGGCAAAGAATTGGTAACTGATGAGATAACTGCCAACTGGAGAATGGCTGAACAAATTATGTTATATGTATGTGATGAGAAATTATTGTTCTATAAAATTCATGAGGGATGGGACTTCAGAAGAGCCTGGAAAGACTTGCATGAACTGATGCTGAGCGAAGTGAACAGAACCAGAAGAATATTGTACACAATAACAGCATCACTGGGTGATGATCAACTACGATGGACTTGTTCATTTCACTAGTACAATAATCAAAAACAATTGTACAAGATTTGTGATGGAAAATACCATCCATATTCAGAGAAGAAACTGTGGAGTTTAAAGCCAGACCAAAGCTTACTCTCTTCAATTTTTAAAAGATATCTTATGTATTATGGGTTTTTCCCCCACTTTGATTTTATTCTTCTTTTACAACATGATTAATATGGATTGATGTTTGGCATGGTTATACATGTATAACCTATATTAGATTGCTTTCTGTTGGGAGGAGGGGAGGAGATGGAGGGAGAAAAATGTAAAACTCAAAATCTTGCAAAAAATGATTGTGGAAAACTACTGCTGCATGGAGTTAGAAAAACAAATAATTAAAATACTAAAAAGAAAAGATAATAGAAGGCAAGCACATTAGAGAGAGACAAATTCCTGTGTGAGATCTGACTGAGCAGGGTGAGATGGAGGATTTCCTCATGGAAATGTTAACTGACTGGTTCTTAAAAGCCAGATAAGAATCTACTAGGTGACTAGATGAGGAAGGACAAAGGACATTCCAGAAAAGGGAAAAATGTGAATAAAAGCATATAAATGGCAAGGTCCTGAAGGTTTAGTAGACTCACCTCTCTGATTCTCAGTTCCCATAACTGTAAAATTTCCTCAGTAATTGTTTGAAGGTAGATAGCTTATGTATCCCCATTTTCTAGATGAGAAAACTGAGATTCAGAGATTTTAGGGGACTTGCTCAGGATTATGCAGCGTACTACTCTCCAAATACACCCCAGCCTGCCTATTTCCTACCCCTTCCCACTGTACCCTTTGGAAACTTCACTCTATCCTCGAACACTGATGCCTTCATTGATTAACTGAAACCTATATTTCCTTTATAACCTTCCTCACTGAAAGTTTCACTATATTTCCCCTAAATCACAGGGCTTAGAGGGAGGGGTTAGGAGGATAAAAGAAAAATCATATTTGTAAAGTGCTTTTCACATTTGAAAGGGCTATAAAATGTGAGAAGTTATTATTATTAATCATTCAAGTGATGAAATAAATTATTAGAATAGTTAGGTATAGAGACAAGTGAAGTCAAAATAGGGGAGAAAGAATTGAAGAATAGTGACCACTCAAGGGGTAGGAGGAGGGGTGTCCTGGAGCCAGCTTGTAAGTGTTTGCTAAAAGTGAGTGCTAAATTATCAGTATGTGCATTTATATTTCAAAAATTGGCAAATGCTACAAATCAAAGCTTGATTTACTATTTTGGAATTTGTCTTGACGTTAGGAAGTAATGGTTAAAATGATGATAATAAAGATTCAACGTAGACATACATTTTGAATCACCAGAGAACTGGTTGTTAAACATTTTACCAGTATGCCCCTGGTGAGGAGGCTTTGAACAAAGCTAAAAGCAGGCTTGATATAAGAGACTTGGAAGGTAGGAGGATGAAAGGTTATAGAATTGGGTGAGATAATTATATGAGATGGTGAGTCTTAAGATGTAATGGTACCAATGTTTTGCTGAAAAGTGGAGGAGATATTTGGGTGGAGGTATTTGAGAAACTGTATGGTCAGATGTTAGATGGGTCCATTTACATAAATAGTGTAATCACTAAAGATGATGGCAGGGGAATGGGCCATGAGTCCAGAATGGAGAATAGACTCTCAAAAGGGTTACAGAGGTTTCAAGAGAGGAACATCTATTGAGGGAAGGAACATGAAAGGAAAGCATGGCAGAAGTAGCAGTGGAGAGTAAAGAATGCCAGTCCAACCCTCTAAGACCTGTGATTTAGGGGAAATAAGTGAAACTTTCAGTGGGGAAGGTTATAAAGGAAATGCATGTATTACTTAATTATTACTTAATTAATGAAAGTGGCAGTGTTAGAGGATGCAGTGAAATTTCCAAAGGGCACAGTGGAAAGCAGTGGGAAATAGGCAGGCTTGGGTGCATTTGGGGAGTAGTACACTGTATAATCCTGAGCAAGTAACCTAAAATCACTGAATCTCAGTTTTTTCCTCTGGAAAATGGTTGGTAAAAATGCTATGAACCTTAAAACAGTTATGGAGAAAACTGTTTTATAAACCATAAAGGGATCAATAAATGAGTCAGTATTTTCTTCTTGATGCTTATCCTGATTTAGTGCTTATTAATTTCTCACGAGCTCTAAGGAAGAGCCTAAACATTTAAATGATCACTAAGGAGAGTTAGTGAGTAACACAACTTATCAACTTTGGCCCCCATCCCATTGAAGTCTAATACTGTAACAAAAATAGAAGATGAAATCACTTGTTATTTTGCATACAACTCTAGGTGAGTGAGCTTAAGGACTCCCTTATACTACACAGACCTAAGTTTAGTCCTCTGTACAATGAAGAGGGTTATATTCAATGATCCCTAATACTCTTTTCAGCTTTGAGTTCCATGTCTGGTAACTGAAAATAAAATTTTCCAGATCAACATCGAGGAAATGTAGCCATAATACAGTAGAGATAGTTGCTTAACCTATTTCAGAAAATCTTTAGGGAGACAGATTTCACATGGAAGACTCACTCAGTTAATAAGAAAGATCAGAGGAGGGAGAAGAGAGGAAAGGAAAAGAGCAGAAGGAAGATAAAAGAAGGAGGCTGACCTCCAACATAAATAGGTATCAAGTCTTAGATTAGTGGTGATTTGAACGTCGCTTTAAAAGTAGGATTGAATGGTTAGCAATTAAGGAATTGGCCCTCACATCGTGACCCCAGGATTCTCACATGAACACGAAGAGCAGAGTTCCCTAGAAAGTACCATTCATACAAGCAAAGGGCAATAAAAATGAGAATACCCTTCTATCCAGCAATACCTCTACTGGTTCTATAGCCTCAAGAGATCATGAAAAAGGGTAAAAACATCAGTTGTACAACATCAATTGGGGAATGACTTAACAAATCGTGGTATATGTATGTTATGGAACACTATTGCTCTATTAAAAACCAGGAGGGATGGGAATTCAGAGAAGCCTGCAAAGACTTGCACGAACTCATCTTGAGCAAGATGAGTAGAACCAGAAGAACATTGTACACCCTAAGAGCAACATGGGGGCCATGATCAACCTTGATGGACTTGCTCATTCCATCAGTGCAACAATCAGGGACAATTTTAGGAGATCTGCAATGGAGAATTCCATCTGTATCCAGAGAAGGAACTGTAGAGTTTAAAGAAAGACAAAAGACTACTACCTTCAATTATTTTAAAAAAGTTGTCTTGTGTACTACATAATTTTGCTATCTCTAATATTTTAATTTTTTCCTCAAGTGTATGATTTTTCTCTCAACACATTCAATTTTGATCAATGTATAGCATGGAAACAATGTAAGTAATATCAGACTGCCTTCTGGGGGGGTGGGGGGGAGGGAAAGGAGGGTAAATGAAAAATTGTAAAATTCAAAACATTACCAAAAATGATAGGCAGAAACTACTATTGTATATAATTGGAAAACATATAAAATATTTATTTAAAAAGAATATTCACATATAATATCAATATTCATTTCAAAAAGAGAAAGAACCATTCAGACATGTTTGTGGTAGGAAAGAAGTTTGCCATGTGATTTGTTTCTATAAATCCAATTTTACACATAGGTTGGCAATTTCTATTTCCCTCTGCTTTGGAGAAAAACAAAACAAAACATGCTTGGGCTGATATTTTGGGAGGAGGGTGGGAGGATCCTCTTGCAGGTTATTTTCTTCTTCTGCCCTTCCTTGAAGCTCCATTTTTATTTGTTGAATCCTCTTTTTTTGAAAGATCCTGAGAAAAACTTCAGGAGACCTTTAACTTTCTGCTCTGACTTTGTTTCTAATTATACAATATTGACTTGGATTGCTTCATGTTTGCCAGTTGACTCAAAACTTAGACATTTGTTTTCAAGATGGTTTTAATCCCCACTGACATTCACTACTTCAGTCCTAGAGAATCCTAACATTTGGAAATTGTGGGATTCAGGTCTCCTTAGGTTATGGTTTCTGGAAATGAGAGCATGCACAGGACTGTCAGAGCTATCACCTTTTCTCGATGGTACATGCTCTCACAAAGAGTGCCACAGAAGTGTTAAGAGTCTTTTTTTTTATGATATTTGGTTGAAAATTCCCATAGAGTTATGTGGAATGAGATAGACCCTGGGGAAATTTTCAGCTGATTTACCCCAGGATGAAAAGTATATCCCTATGCCCCAAATCCTACTGCATCTAATTTATCTGTGCCACTGAAGTGAGGTGGGAATATAACCATACACTGTCAGAGCTAAAAGGGCCTGTGAAATAATTTAATTCAATCCGCTCATTTAATAAAAGGAGAGACTGAGATTCAAGGAGGGAAAGGAGAATTGCCCTATGTGTACATAACGAGTGGCAAAGGAGGGACTAGAATTCTAGTCTACTCCCAGGTCAGAACTCTTTCCTCTTTACCCAGCTTCCTTCAAGGGTCAGTCTCCTCCACAATTCCTTCCCTGACCCCT
Organism: Macrotis lagotis; assembly: GCF_037893015.1. NCBI lineage: Eukaryota > Metazoa > Chordata > Mammalia > Peramelemorphia > Peramelidae > Macrotis > Macrotis lagotis. Next base: position 21,245,696 of record NC_133666.1, read on the forward strand.
TTAGCTGCCAATGCCTCTTCCTAGAGATATTCTTGCATTTGCTTTGAATAGGCCGAGGTGGACACATGATGTTTCTCCAAACAGAAAGTAAACTCAATGAGGGCAGGGATGCTTTCTATTTGTCTCCCTCTTTATATTCAAAATGAGCAGTAGAGTGTAGCAAGGAGGAGGCACATAATAACTTCACTGATTGAATTCAGTTCCATAAACATGTTTAGTTTGCTTCTTGTATTCACAACTCATTTTTTATTTTGTTCTTTGCTGGATGTCTTGACTGGTTAAAGAATAGTGCTAACAAAACCAAGGGCTTGGGTTTAAGCTTTATTAATCTCTTCCAGGGCCATGGGCTCCATTCCTCTCCCCTTCTCTCCCTCCTTCTACAATGGTAGTTCTGGCCAGCCTCCTCCCACATAGGAAGGTAAGAGGTGGTAGAGAGCCCCCTAACTTCTGGGAACCCAATTCTAAGCACAAGCACATTTTCAGAATGCCTCCCCATGTACACATTTTATCTTTAAAAGCAATCTTGGACTGCATGTAATAGAAGAGTCCTCAGGTCTCTGAAGGTTTTTTACCAGCTTCCAAGCTCTTTTCCCTAGCCTTCTTAGCAATTCTGTTTAAACTGATTACTTTGCTGTCCAAATTTCAGTCTTTTATTTTTGAAAGTGGTTCAAGTCTTTCTTCAAAGAAAGGTCGAGGATGTTTGAAGCTCTTGAAAATGGGTCCAAGGGGGCAAGAAAAATGGAAAAAAAGGAGACTATCACAGTTCTCAAGTTGAAATCTTCTCTAGGGCCACAAAACAATAACTTTTTTTTTTTTTACATCAAACCCTATTGACTTTCCAGCTTTCAAAGGACAACTGACAAGATGCTTCTTTTGGTTCAGATTCTAGGTGTCAACATTTTCCATGATTAGGTAAATTGGGTATATATGTCTCCCAACCTTTTGGCACTTTGAAAACTATGTCTCATCAGCCATGACCTGCTTTACAACTAGTATCTATATAACATTAGGAAACTTAGAGGCAAGCTCAACATGTTGGGTGGACACTCCGAGGAGGAACTGTGGGAGGACATGGACAAGACTTACTCAGGGTGAGAAAGCAGATACAAGCTATAAGCTACGGTGCTGAAGGAAAGTCCCCCCAAAGATGAGATCACTTGATCCAGTAAAATATTTGAGAGTTCTGATGGCAGCAATGCAGGAGTGGGGAAGTAGAATATGGAAACACATCAGGACATTGGATCTCTGTTAAGGAAAAAGGGAGGGGCACCAAAAGGGAAGAAGAGGAGTGCTAAAAGCAAACTTTGTTTTCTTCCTGACACCTACCTCTGGCAAAGTACTACAATGAATCTAACTGCCTCATATTGGAGGTGAACCTACAATCTTATTCTTGTTGCTATTTTGCTCTAAAAAATCTTATGTTATAGGGTCAGCTAGGTGGCATAACAGATAGAGCACTGACTCTGGAGGCAGGAGTGCCTGGGTTCAAATCCGACTTCAGACACTCAATACTTACTTAGCTGTGTGACCTAGGGCAAGTCACTTAACCCTACTGCCTTGCAAAAGACAATTTAAAAAAAAAGACTGTTACTCTAGGAGGAAACTTACTGATTTGGATATCCCCACTTTTCACAGCTCCCTTCTCTCAGCTTCTTTCTTGCTGCCACCCCTTTCCCTACCCCCACCTCTCCCACCAAATAAAGAGGAAAAAATTGTTTTAGCCAAAGAAGACAGACCTTCTCCAACTGAAAGGTTATGCAGATAAGAGACATAAGTCTTTGATTTTTCTGAGGGGCTTCTGTTCTGCAAATTTATTAGTTCACTCTGTTTCCTTCAAAAGACCTCTTTAAAGTAATTCTCATTTCATTGCCACTGTTCATTGCCATTGTTCATATTTTTTGTACCACTCTTAACCTTGATAGTCTTCAAAACTTTCAACTTGGAGGGGCCTAGTGTTTTATTACTTCAGCTATGTCTTTTGCCCTAAGATGTCAAAGAATACATAGTAACCTGGCTGCAAGGGCACTGGAGCAATTGTAGGGCAGTTTAGCTGAGGCTAGGACCTGATCAGAGAGGCCCCAAACAAACCAACAAACAGAAGCTAGGAAAGAGGTTAAAGCTTCTAATGGTTTGTTTGGGTTTTGTTCAGTCTCAGAACAGGTTGTGTTTTGAGAATGACAAAGAAAAGATTGACTTGAACCATCTGGCTATAAAACACTCATGCAGCTTCTGGGCTGGTCAATCCAACTAGCACCAAACTCAGCAGGAGTTTTACGGTGTAGTGTCTGAGCCTGTAATTCTGGGAGGAAGTGAGACTGAGAGCAACGTTCACTCTAATAGGGCTAAAATGATCCTCTGGGGTTCCAAAGCCATCCACCTGCTACACACGCACTTAGTCCAGTCTGACTGTCAAGTTTCAAGGATGTCAAAATTGCCAGGCTTTAGGAAATATGAGGTTATTATCACTCTAAACCTTAAAGGAAAAACTAACTTTTACCCCCAATTTCTCTCTCATTTTTCAGCATTGAGATGCGGAACAGATTCAACTTTCTCATTTTATAGGTGAGGAAAGAGATCTGGAGAAAGAAGAACTTGGCTCAGAGCCACACAGACAACCAGTAGAATCATTAGAATTTGGACCCAGCTCTTCAGATTCGAAATCCAGGGCTCTTATACTCAGACCTAATTTTCTCATCGACTCTATCTCCCTTGCTTACTGCTACTGCGCATAAGGCATAATTCTACTTTCTATTATCTCTGTAAGAAGATTTTCCTTTAACTTGTTAATTTTACAAAGCATTGTTGAATGTAATGTGTGCAAAAGAGAATATCGGCTGTTATGCTATTTACTTATTTCATATCAACAGCCAATTAAAAGTTCAAGATCTCTGGGAATCTACATATTACCTGAAGTAAAAAGAAGAAAGAAAATTAAATTATAACTATGATACACAATGGGAATATTGTTTTTATAAAGAACTAGTAAACTGGCCCTCTGAGTGAGCGAAACCTGGGTCCTCTGCCATCCATGGCTGAGCAGGTTAATCAGATACTGCCCAATGGCCAAACTTATTTCTGCACTTGTCCTCCTCATCACATTTTGGGCACCTCTGCTTATATTAGTGCAACTAGGCTTCTATGTCCTTATCCTTTGCTCAGGACACAAAGCCTCTTCAATACAAAAGAAATGAACTAGGATCAAGGAGGGTTCTTTAGAAAGGACTGATCTCATTTATTTCCCATCTGTATATCCAGTTTGGAATTTCCTTCTGCCAGAGTCAACCTGATAACCAGATATTTGTCAAATGCTGCGCTCGCTACGGCTTGAGGTAATGTTTGTCCTTCATTTTTGAAGACCACAACATCAGGGAGGTGATGCCATGACAAGTGTGTGAGCTGCATTTGACTGAGGTGGGGGGGGCTGTACTAAGTCCCCAGACTCACTTTCTCCTCTAGAGCCATCTGGGTCCAGTGACCAGATAAGAATCAAGATGACTGGAGATGGTCCTGTATATAAGGCAATCAGGATGAAGCGACTCGCCCAAGGTCACAGAGTTAGTTAGTGAAAAGTCTCTGAGGCTGCATTCGAATTCCTTTCCTCCTGACTCCAAGACCAGCGATCTATCCACTACACACCTAGCTGCAAATCTTTCATTAGAGCACTGGGATATGTTCCTCTCGGACTGGGCCCATGTGGAGATAATATCACATGATAAGGTGGTCTGACAGTAAAATTACACAGGGGCTCACTGAGCCCTAATATGTTCTTTTGATCTCAGATCAAGCAGTCCTGTGGGAAAGGGTCTTGAGAGAATGTGCCCCCTACCTCCAAAAGACGAGATTCCATGATAAACAATATTTTGCTAATGTACTGCCATTTGCAAAGTGCTTTCCATCCATTTGACTCTGACAACAGTCTTGTGAGGTAGCCAGTACTAGTAGCATCTTGATTATTTTTATGGCTAAATTATAGCTAAAGAAACTGAAGCTTGGAAAGAGGAATTGACTTGTCTGCAGTTACACAACAAGCAAATAGTGAAGCAAGGATGAGAACCCCTTCCTCCTGACTCCAAGTCTGAAGCTTCTTTCAACTTAACCTTCCAATCTAGGCCTTGCTGAAAATGGACTTTACAGTCATAGTGCTACTATAAATCTCTAGGGTGGTACCATATCAGCAGAGTAAAATGCCATTATCTGGTATACTTTGAGGGTGGTTTCATCAGTTATTCAACCAACAACTAATCTCTTTCAAGTTTCCTAATGGCACTGCTTGAAGCAACAATAACTTCTGCTGAAGAGCGGTCCTGGCTCTTGTTTTCCTACGTATGACTTCTTCCGTGAACCTTCTGGCTTGGGTCAAATCAGATGGACTGAAGGGAATGGATAATGCTGGGGGCGTGGCGGCCCAAGTACTGAAGTAATCCTCTTGGTAGGGTGAAGAACACTTTGGGTGGCAATGTAGATATTCCCTAAATGAGATGAGCACTGCCCATTTTGGCAGAGTCAGATGAACATCCCGAGATGACCCCATTTCTGCATCTTAAAATGGACAAATCTGTCTCATGTTCTGAAGAAAGGAATCTTATTAAAGCCCATTTTTCATGGCCTTCAGAATAACTTACAAACTTGGGCAGTGTAAGTTTAGAAACATCAACAAATGTGCATGTAGACATGCATAAGACAGACTTGAATATGAACAACGTTACTCCCATGTGCAAAATAATTCAGATTATTTAGGAGGATATAGAGCCCTGGGGAAGACTTTTTTCTTATTCAGAAGATAAATTTTTGCCGGACAAAAGTCTCCTGGGCATCCCAAGCACCAAATCTTTGAGTCTCTGAGTCCCTGGGCTCTTTCATAATGGAACTTCATAATTCTCAAGAACTTTTCTTTGATTTCTCCTGGCTGTGCCTAGGACACTACTAGAAGGTACTTTAAGAAGATGTCAGCCTCATGGTGCTCCTGGTGTTTAGATCCTACCACTCATTAGCCTGAGAAATTATCGGTCTTATCTAATACTCGTCATCTAGTACATAATTATCTGAGTTTCCAGTTCAAATAAAAACAGTATTTGCTTTTCATTCAAATGCCTTCTTTCTAAGCAATGGGATCTACTTATATTTTTTCAGTATAGCTATGGAGAACAGTAGGATTTATCTTCCCGATTTAGAACCTGTAAAATGCTACTTTGCAAAAAAGATAGTAAACTTAAGAGAATGTCCTACCTTAAAAAGTGATGTGGTTTGAACACATAAATTGACTCCAAAAATGTTTAGGTAAATTCATGGATCATAGATCCATAATGAAATTTCAGCTACAAAGTCATTGAAATGGCAGATGCCCTTAGGGTGGCTGCTAGGAAGTTGGTGAATTCATTGGTAGGTTGGAAAATGTACTAGCAAATGCAGTATAATAAAGAAATAGCCATCATGGTCATCAATGGGTCAGAGAGAGTGAACAGGAAAAAGTATTGAAGAAGCATGAGATCAACTAGATAGAAAACAGCCAATTACTATAGTTCCTTAGCATCTCATCCTGACTCATTTTCAGAATAAAAACATTCTAGTCAAAAAAATGTTTCCCCAACATTTCAGTCTACAAATGTTATAGCTTAGATATAGAAACCTGTGTGTTTAGTAGACAGGGATTTGAAAGTAATTATAGCATCAACACAATTTTTCATTGGGCTATTTGCAATGCAAATAGTAAATTCTCTGGGACTTGAGCTAAGCAGAATAAGACAACGGATCCACTTGGACAATGCATAAGATTAGACTTTCAGACCTAGGCTTTCATTTCAAGGATAACAAAGCTTCTTGACACTTGGGAAAGAGTTTGTTCAATCTGCTTAACCTGGGTTAGAGTTAACATTTTAGGTGGTTTTCTTCAGCACTTCTTTCTGCAAATAGTTAACTTTCTACATGCAACCTATAGAACATATAGTGGTAAGATTCTACCTAGGTACTTCCAGGCCATTTTCATTGCTATTGCTGCAGCAGACCTCAACTCATCACTATTTCTCTACCTGTAGCATATATAGCCTACTTCCATCATTTCTTTCAGATATTATTAAGAATCCATAATTTAAGGGGAATTCTGAGAAGTTGCTAAGAAAGTTCATGCACATAAAAATTCAGTTAGGATGCTGAGTCTGAGACAAGCATCGTTTTCTATCCAGTCAGCTTCCAGACACTGCAGACAAGCGTGCTCTCCTGAATTACTATTATCTCATGGGCAAACTTCTACTCAAGACAAATTCATGAATAAAGTCATCAAATATCACTAGAGCATCATAGCTGATGCTCTTCTCAAGCTTTGATGAAGCACGATAACCTTGCCTTCTCTTCATACATGCTCATCTGTCTTCATGACTGCTACTTCATATGGTTTATTTGTAAATCCAAGCAAAAGGGCTTCTAACTGGCACTGATACATAACTACAGCCGAGATGGAAACTAAGCACTTCTTTGTTTATTCCCATGGAAAATACCCTTGATTTATGGTGCAAGGATGACAATATATGTTCCATGATCTTTTCATATGATCATAGTCGATGTCTGATTTTAGGTAGCACAGGGGATAGAGTGCTGGGCCTGGAGTAAGGAAGATTCAGCTTCTTGAATTTAAATTTGACCTAAGACATTTACTAGCTACGTGTCCTTGAGCAAGTCACTGACCTCTTTTTGCCTCAGTTTCCTCATTTGTACAATGAGCTGGAGAAGGAAATGGCAAACCACTCCAGTAGGAAAACCTCAAATGGGGTCATGAGGACCTGGATACGACTGAATTGAAAGAACAACAGCAAAAACAACATGAACTATAAAACTCTTGTTTATGGGAACTTTTATTTTTTTCCTGACCCTGAAAGGAACACTAGGAAGGTGAGGAAGCTGAGACTGGCTAAGCATCTCCGCTCCAGTCCAACTGCTCCTGGACTTTGGCTGCTTTAATGACAACTAATTACAACTAATTACTGTATGGAACAGTAATACCCAGAACAAATACACAGAATTAATATCCCACTGCTATCAATACAATTTCCCCTAGTGGAATGAGGGCAATACAGTTCCCAACTATTAGTATCTAAAGGTTATGACTAATGAATAATAAAGCAGAAGGAAATTGCAGAAAGGGATTGAATAGGTGAGAGAAATACTAAATTGTTTGGTGAAAGAAGCTGATCCAGCTATAGAAAGGTTGGAAAAAGAGGAATTACAAAAAGGACAAATCTCACAGATTCCATGGGATCTGGGGTTTCAAATTCTAAAATATAACAAGTTTTGTTTCCAATCACAGAAAGATGCTTGAAAAATCTCACGATATGCTAGTGATAAATGTGGTCTTTCCACCATCTCAAAGCTTATTTACTAATCCTCACTCTACCTGGGCCCAACGGTGGAAGGAGGTGGAGGCAGGTGGAACAGGATGTAGAACCCAGGGCAAGAATTGAAGTGATTTGTTCAAAGCTACAAACTGTACAGTTACTGACCAATCTGAGAATTAAACTTATAATGTCTCTTGTCAAGTCACAATATTTTCTGTTATTGTATTTTAACCATGCTGAAATGAGAATACAGATATTTTGTCTGAGTTTTTGGCATGTCAAGCAATTTCAGTGTAAATTATTATTACCATTATACCAATTCCACTCTATTGATATAACCAACTGACTGTATTTATTACTGAAATAATGATTCACTAATATACACAATTCAGCAAATGTTTCTAAAGTGTTTATTTTAAGCATAAGGAACCATATTTTGAATGGCAGCAATTAAGAAAAAAAAATGAACCCAGGGGATTTTTTTAACATATAGACTGACAAGCAATTTGGCTGTAAAGTTTACAGTGTTTTGGAGATGATCACCTACTTTTGTTTAAAACTCAATCATTTCATTTTTTGCCATGAAAAAATTTAAAAATACTGAATGGGTGCAAAGGAATTTATATATCATCAATTTTCCCTTTAAATACAGATTTAAAGAACATATCACCTAGGAGCAATCCATGGATGCCTTTCACTGTTACCATTTTTGCCAAATTAAACTAGTGTCAGGATAGGTAAAGGAAACTTGAAAGTAATAGCAAAAAAAGAAAGGGTTCAATTTTGCATGTGGTAGAGTCAAAGTTCTAGTTTCGTTATGATTATGTGCATTTTATCCTATTGTAAAATATGTTAAAAGAACCAAAAATTTCTCCTCTTCCTGATCACCAAAAATATTTAATCTTCTAAAATGTGGAGTATCTTTGAATTACAGTACAATTTTTCCTCCATTTTTTCTTTCATACATAGACAACATACTGCATGGGTGTTACCAATGGCTCTGTCCTAGGGCTGCCCACTTTATTTCTCTCTCTACACTTTGATTTTGAGACTATCACAGCTTCCAGACATTCAATTATCATTTCAATGGAGATAATTCTCAAATCTCTATGTAGAGTCCTAATCTTTCTCCTGAATACCAGAAACACATTTGCAACTGCCTGATGAGTGAACTCCTGGATGACTTATAGTCACCTCAAAGTCATTATGTCTCCAATACACTTATTGTCTTCCTGCCACACATGCCCTTCCTCCAAACTTTCTATTTCTGTAGACAGCAATACTATTTGCTCAGTAAGGTTCAAAACTTCCAAGTTATTCATGACATTTTCTTCTCCCTCACCCTTCATGTCCCATCCACTGTAAAGTCTTATTGCTTCTACCTCTACATCATCTTTTCTATTAGCACTCACAGCTATCAGTCACTTCTAATTTTCTTGCCTGGATTGCTGTAAGGCTCCACTCTTTTTCTTTACCGCATTGCCCAGACAGGTGTCAAAATCACCTTCCTAAGGCACCATTTGAACCAAAGCACAACCCATCTCCCTGCTCAAAATCTTTAAGCTACTTCTCATAATTCATAGCAAAAACCACACGCTTTTTAGCCTGGAAATGAAGATCCTATACGATCTGTCTCCCACATATTTTTCTGACCTGATTTTACACTACTCTCCTTCAAAACCTCTACATTTTAGGCACATCTGACTGTTTCCTGAACTGAACACCATTTTCTACCCTCTTTGCATCTGCACCAGCCATCAACTCATGCCTAGAACACAATCCTTGTTCACCTGCACTTCTCAGAACCATCCTCATCCTTTAAAGCTCATCCTGTGGACCAAGTACTTCACAAAGCCTTTCCTACCCTTGCTTTCTCTTCGGTTATACATGTTTGTGTACATATATTCCCCAGTTAAAACATAAGCACTTTTAGGGGCAGCTAGGTGGTGCAGTGGCTAAAGTACCAGCCCTGGAGTCAGGAGGACTTGAATTCAAATCCAACCTCAGACATTTTAATAACTATCTAGCTATGTGACCTTGGGCAACTCGCTTAACCCCAATGTCTTACAAAAGCAAACAAAAAAAGAAATAAAAAAAAAACACAAGTACTTTGAGAACAGATGCCAGTTCATCTTTTGTTTTTATATCCTAAGCAGCTAATACAATGCCTCATATAGAATGGGTGCCTAGCAAATGCTAGTTGAATTGAATTTAATAAAAAGTAAGAAAATGCACAGAGTAACAATCCATTATAAAAATTTCTGAGGGGAAGTTAGCCAGAAAATGAAGGTGTTTTGAGAACATCCACTGAAGATCAATCAGAATTTTCTTATCACATCTCTATTTGCATCATGCTGATGTCTTTATCAAAAATCTAGGTGGTGCTATAGTGGATAAAGTACTGGGCTTGGCATCAGAAAAACTCATCTCCATGAGTTCAAATTTCATCTCAGACACTTGTTAACTATGTGACCTTGGGTCCTTTTATGGCCCATTTAGTCCCTATTTGGCTCAGTTCCCTCATCTGTAATATGCGCTAGGGAAGGAAATGGCAAACCACTCCAGTATGTCTGCCAAGAAAATCCCAAATGAGGTCATGAAAAGTCAGCCACAACTGAAAAAAAACTTCAACAGCAACATTTTTTTTATCATTTCATTCTTTTTTGGAATTAAGTTTTAAAACACATCATCTCCCAAATGTGGTCGTGCTCTCTGATGTTGCAGGGTATATGCAGACAATAAGAAAATTGTTGAGAAGTAAGAGGATGATGTGGGAAGGGTGCTAGCCATGGATTTAGGAGACTTTGGGATTTGACTCTCACCTTAGATACTTATAATCCTGTGATCTTGGGCAAGGAATTCATTTTCTTGAGCTCTGCTTCCTAATCCATACAGATATATTAATATTGAAACTACCCACCTTCCAGGACTATTGTAAAGGATGTGCTTGAAAAATTTTTCTGAAAGAGCTAGATATATAGGAGCTAAAATTATTTATCAGGTTAGTCAATTTCATTATATAAGCTATATTTTCTTTAATATGCATAATTTGAAATGGCTATCAATGCTTTTCATAGTTTCTGAGGAAAGCAATATTGCTATAAGGAATCATAAATAAGATATTTCAGTAATAAATTATGAAATCATTTATACATATCATATATATTCTATAATAATTTTGGTCATTACAGACAATATTGATGAACAATCTTCAGAGATATTTTTGTCATATTTTAACTATTCACTATTCATATAATTTACTATTAAGAGTTTTTGTCCTTTCAATGAATAAATATGATTTTCACATAACAGTGATGTCAGTTATATAAACACAAGCAATTTCTATAGTGATAATGAAGCCCAAGGTGGAAATTCCATAATTTCATGTTTTTTGTTAGAGAATTAACATGTACATTAATCATGGAGTGAAAGGCTAACTAATGTGGGTTTACAAGTCACTTATGAATATGACCAAACATATGATGATAAAAATAATAACAACACTAATTATAACTTCTCTTCATCTTAGAAATATTTTGAGATATGAATTCCCACTTAGGGAGAACTGTCCAGAGAAAGCAGATTCTGTATTAAGTTTCTATATGAACGATGAGTTTTCAAAGAATAAGAATTTAATAATATGTTCTGAACATTCTAAGTCAATCCTGAATACTATTCAGTGTTTCTTTGATTATTCAGAAGGTACTTTATGATCTCTTAGTCACACAGTTAGAGCTGGGATGGATAAATGAAGGAAAAAGCATTTGTTATGTACAGGGCTGGTATACCAACTAAGGGTTGGTGACAGAAAAACAAAAGCCACAATGGTTCCTGTCCTCAAGGAGTTTACATTCTTTCTTTTTTTTTTTTCTATGCAAGTTTAAGTTCTGTTTATTTTCTACACAAGATATGGCTTAAAAGCAGTTATTATACAGAGATGATCTGACAAATGATATATAGTTAATGGACTCTTCTTGGATTCCTCTTCCACAGAAACTTTAATTAGCTTCCTCTATAATCTTGCTTAGCAGCAAAAGGTGTTTTAAAATTTATACAAATGTCTCATTAACAGAACATGGTATAAATAGCACTGGACATATAGCATATAATTCCCAAACCAATAATGTCAATTGTGGAATTGTGAGATTAATGTGAGCTTTTAAAACCTTAAGACTGAGTGATCTGCAGTGTTTCCAACATGTCTTCCACTGCCTTAAGAGAGTATTTGGTTTCCTTTTTACTTTGACCTGCAAACTGATATGCTCTGTTTATCTGACTAGCTGCCCAACCAGCATATTTCATATTGTCCTTTTTCATTTTTGCACTTGCTTTTGGATTTGAAGCAATATGACTTGCGGACATGTAAAGGCCAAAAAGAGCTCTCATGTTTCTGTTGTTCAGTTTCAATGCCTGTGTAAAATATTTTCCAGAAAGTTTGAGATTTTCAAGTCCACCTTGGGTGTATTTAACTTCAGCAAATTGCTGACAGTATAAGTGGTTGTGTGGATTAGTCATCATAAGCTCCTCCAAACAGAAGGCTGCTTTTGCATAGTCATGTTCATTGATGTAAAGTTCTGCAAGTTCATGCCAAGCTTCTTGGTCTCCGACAAATTGTTCCAGGTACTCATTCAGCTCTCGGATGGCCTCCACATTTTTCCCTTGAGCTTTTCGAATGGAAACCTTACACTTTCTTGCAGCGGTGCTTGTTGGATCCTCCTGTAAAATCCAATCATATAGTTGTATACCATCCTCATACCTTTCCAAGGCTTCAAATCTCATGCCAGTTAGTTGTTTGACTCGGTGACTTCCAGGGAACTGTCTTTTTAGTTCTTGAAGACAAAACAATGCTAAGTCGTCCTGTCCATAGTCCAGAGTGGGAATCATCACCTGTTCATATATTATCCAAACATCATCTCCAAGCTTGGAAGCATATTCATTAATTAACTCCTCTCCTACTTCTACTATTTGTTCACTATTTCGGTAGTTTTCTTCTCTCCACTTTCTCATTTTATCCTGCATTTCTTCCCAGGTCACATCGTAGAGCTCGGAAACCTTTGCCATCTTCCTAAAGTCAGAACAACTGAGGGAGAGTGCTTCCTGCTGGTATCAGGAGTTTACATTCTAATACTACTCATGAGGGGAGTGGTTGCCCACACAGAGAAGTTTTAGAGTTTGGAAAGTTTTCAGGCTGGGTGATTGGAACAGCAGACCAGAATCCTTTCTGGGAATAACAACACAGATTTGAATTTTGTTCAAGGACTGTAATAGGGGAGACAAAGGGAAGGAATGTGATTGCAAGGTAGGGAAAAGATAGTGGGGAGAACAGTGAGAAATAGCCCTTTTCTCTAAGAGGTGCTGTTCAATTAGGGTGAGAATTCTGGAATGAAAAAGTTAAGTTCCCAGATCATGGTTTTGTTGTTGTTGTTGGTGTTTTGTTTTGTTTTTTTAGTCTGGGCAGTAAAGTAATTTTCTGAAGATGAACTGGAACAAAACAAACCATGACTGAAACCTTCTTGAAATAATAGCCCCAAAGAAACTCTAACCAATCTGATTCTAGGATTCCAGGGATCAGTTACAACGATTCATTATTATTCATTTATACCATGCTAATCAATGAAGTGAATTGCACTGGTTATTTTAGTTCCAGATAAATGTGAATTTATGTCACTGCTTTTGTCAGTAACTTTCCTTACTCTCTGTAAAAGAGGCTTAGAAAGTTGCCTGAGGCTGATAAAGATTAAGGGATCTGTTTTTCATCAAAGAAATAGTAAATTTCAAAGATGTCAGAGGCAGAATTTGAATCCAGGTCTTTCCAACTACAAATGCAGCACTCTAGGCCATGAATGCCTCTCAAAATGGTAAATTGCTCAATTTAATTTCTTGCTTAAAAGAAAATCTATGCTCCCTTATCTATTTATATGTCAGTCTTATTGTTTCTTAACCAACGATTACTATTTAGCTTTGCAAAGTGGCTAGGCATGAAAAAAATAACATGACAAAATAGAACAAGTTGAGTCTTCTTTCCCAACAATTCCATTGAGTCCAAGAATAATATGACCTCACACATTTTGGAATTCCCGTAATACATATATCTTTAGTTACTTTGCATTGGAGACTTCAGGATCATTTAAACAATGAGATGAATATTTAGTCAAAAATGCCATCTAGAAGATCAGAAAGATTTGCTATAAAATGACTGTAATATTAATCAGGTAACTTCAAGACCAGCTATAAAAAGCCTCCCTTCTAAAAAACAAAAGACCAATGTCTAAGGATTTTCTCATCTTCTCTATTTTTTATACTGAATCACCATCAAACTGTTATATCACATACGTAGTGAAAAGATTTTTTTGCCTCAATATAAACCTCAAACATCAAGAAATACAGAATTTTTAGTAAGAAATCACATGGTGGAATTTTTGATGTTCTCCCAAAATGCATCTTGAAGGGGAGAAGTGCCTTTTTAAGTGACATTATTGCTTAAGTATCATTGAAAGAGCTAGCCATATTTCCACAACTTCTAAGGAGAAATCCTTTTAATTGAAAAGAAAATGGTTAACTCCAGGAGTCCTTGCAATCAATAAGGCTGCGATACAGGCTCAAAGCTTTTTTTTTTTTTTTCCAAATACCATTTCATACTCTCTTCAGGTATACTTGGGGTAAAGAAGTTCAAAAATAACTGAAAATCCACTGATTCTTTACAGCTACCAATTCAGGTTCTAATTTGGGGTTCTCATAGTGGAGAGGACCCTCTATGTCCTGCTCAATTTGATAGAACCGGAAAAGCAGTAACAAAGAGAGGCAAAAAGGCAGGGGTAGACAGGGACAAAGGCAGGGAGTGACTCAACTTACCAATCACATAGGCCAGCAGCACAGCCAGGGTCACAGTGATGGCAGTGGCGCTCAAGGCTGTGCACTTCCAGTTGCAACACCTGTAGGGCTTGTTAAAAGTGAAGGCAGGTCTAGAAAATGTGCTTCGAGGAAGAGGCCGTGGAGGTGGAGAGTAAACCGTATTGGATGTTAAAGGGTAATTCTGACTGGCCGCACTGAAGATAGCCGAAGAGCCAGATCCATGCTTAAAGAGGAAGTGCCTGCCAAAAAAAAAAGCAAGAAAAAAATTATGTTGGAAAACCAAGGTATATGCTTGAAGAACAATAGCTCTCATGTCACTCCATTTCAATCAATCAATATTGATTGAGTCATTATGTGCCAGACTCTGGTGGTTAGCACTATGTGCTAAACATTGGTGCTACAAAGAGATAAAATACAGTGCCTTCCCTCCAAGAGCTTGCAATCTACTCTAAAGGTATATATACAAAGCAAATAAGACACAGGACACAGAATAAATAGGGATAATTACCAGGAGGAAAAGCACTAGAATTAAGAGGGATCAGGTAAAGATGATATTTTAACTGGGTTTAAAGGAAATCAGGAAAGTCATGAGGTAGAATGGAGAAGGAAAATTGTTCTACACATGAGGAATGGCCAGAGAAAATGGTCATTAGGAGATAAAATGTTGTGATTGTAGAAAGGGAAGATCACTGTCACTGGATCAAAGAGTACATGATACAAAGAGGAATATGGAATTTCCTTCACAATGAGAGACAGAGAGACAGAGACGGACACACACACACACGCACACACACACACACACACACACATACACACAAAGAGGGAGGCAGACACAGAAACAGAGTAAGAGGGAGAGGAGGGAAGGGAGGAAAGAGGTAGGGTTATCACTGTCTCCTTTTAAAAAGAAGAAATTGAGGTTCTGAGAGGGAAACGGTCTCAGTCAGGGTAAACAGAGGATCAGGATTCAAACTTGAGTATCCAGTCTATATACAATGATCTTTCTTCTCTCCTCTGAGGTATATGAATGCTACAAAAAAGACTGGGTTATTTGGCACATCACAGTAACAGGGTGTACCTATTAAAGACAATATTCAACTCAAGGCAAAAGATTAATTAATGTTGTCCTAGGGCTTTTCCTCCTACAACTTTCAAGTGTAGCAAGGAGAAAGGGTCAAGATTTTCCAGCTCCCTCATCACCTGGGTGTGAAGTGGAAAGGGGAAGATGACCCAGTATTCTGTAGTAGAAATGATCCTCTATCATTTCCTTTCATAAATTCTGCCTCTAATATAGTAAAAGTTGCTTATCTGATACTTCACTATCTGGCAGACTGTAGAAAGTTCTACTAATTCATAACTTTAGTTAAGGAACTTCATTCTGGTAGAAGGGAGGCTAAATCCAGATATAGTCCTATTTTTCCTTCTCTTTATCCTTCTCTAGTCCATCTACCTTCTTTCCCCCATCTCCAGTTCTCTGTTATGGGCATCTTCTCTCTCTCTTTCCATTGAGTACATCTACCTCCTTTTTTGGCTTCTACTATCTCTATATAAAAGGCTTTTCATAAAGCTCTTCTTCCCACACCCACTCTTCTCTAAGAAGATTCCTTCCCAGGAGCCTGGAGAGATTTGCATGAACTGATGCTGAGTGAGATGAGCAGAACCAGAAAAACACTGTACACCCTAACAGCAACATGGGGGTGATGATCAACCTTGATGGACTTGCTCATTCCATCAGTGCAACAATCAGTAACAATTTGGGGCTGCCTGCGATGGACAATACCATCTGTACCCAGAGGAAGAACTGTGGTGTTTGAGCAAAGACCAAGGACTATTACCTTAAATTTAGAAAAAAATATTGGTATCTTATTGTCTGATCTTGCTATCTCTTATACTTTATGTTTCTTCCTTAAGGATATGGTTTCTCTCTTATCACACTCAATTTGGATCAATGTATACCATGGAAACAATGTAAAGACTGACAAATTTCCTTCTGTGGGGGTGGGGGGAAGGAAGGAAGATTAAGGGAAAAATTGTAAAACTCAAAATAAATGAAATCCTTAAAAAAAAAGATTCCTTCCCAGAAGGGATGTGGGAAATCTGGGACACTAATGCATAGTTGATGGAGCTGTGAACTCATCCAACCTTTCTGGAGAGCAATTTGGAATTACACCCAAAGGGCAACAAAAATATGCATATCCTTTGATCCAGCAATACCATTACTGGGTCTATACCCTGAAGAGATGATGAAAAAGTGTAAAAACATCACTTGTACAAAAATCTCGATAGCAACCCTGTTTGTGGTGGCAAAGAATTGGAAATCAAGTCAATGTCCGTCAATTGGGGAATGGCTTAGCAAACTGTGGTATATGTATATCATGGAACACTATTGTTCTATTAGAAACCAGGAGGAACAGGGAATTCAGGGAAGCATGGAAGGATTTGCAAGAACTGATGCTGAGCAAAATAAGCAGAAGCAGAAAAATACTGTACACCCTAACAGTAACATGGGGGTGATCATCAACCTTGATGGACTCACTCATTTGATCAGTGCAACCATCAGGGACAATCTGGGGCTATCTGTGATGGAGAATACCATTTGTATCCAGAGAAAGAATTGTGGAGTTTGAACAAAGACCTTCAATTTAGGAACAAAAGCCTGTTATCTTACTATGCAATTTTGCTGTCTCTTATGCTTTATTTTTCTTCCTTAAGAATATGATTTCTCTCTCATCATATTCAACTTAGATCAGTGTATACCAAGAATAGAGGAAAAATTGTAAAACTCAAAATAAATAAAATCTTTCTATACCAAAAAAGATCCCTTCCTAGATTGCCAAATACCTGTAGAAATTCTACCTCTGTTAGATTCTGGAAGCACCTCAAACTCAATTTTTGGAATTCATCTTGTCCTCAAAATCTACCTAGCTAACTAATTATTTTTCCTACTTTCTCTTTTAACTTTCAATTAATAACACTCCCTGAACCCCTAATTTAAAAGAAAAAAAGTCTTGAAACAAATATGTGTATTCAAGCAAAACAATGTCCCATAATGGGCATGTCCAAAAATATATGCCTCATTCTGAATAAACCATCTGCTAAGAGGCAGGTAGCTTGCATCTTCATTAGTACTGTGAAGTCAAAGTTGTTCAATATTTTGCTCAGTTAATACTTCTTTCAAAGGTTTTTTGTCTTTACAATATTGTTCCTATTGGCTGAGTTATGACTTTCTGATCCATTCCAGTTCAAAACAGAATTATCTCTGACTTTTAACTCTCTCTCCAAAATCACATTTAGCCAGTTGGTCTTTTCAATTCTCTCTCCAAGATACTCCCCATATCCTTAACCTCTGTTGTAATCACAAGGAGAATCATAAATTTAGACAGATACTTATTGCCTCTCATCAGCAATTGTTTTCTTTTCAGTCTCTTCACTCTAATGCCATCCTCCTCTAATCTATCTTTCATATGCAAATGCCAAAATAATTTTCCTAATGCATGGGTCTGACTATGTCATTCCTTTGTTCAAGAATTTTCATTGACTCTATCTTGTCTCAATGACAAAAGAGACAACTCAAGATGGGAGTTGAAGACCTCCATGAGCACATTCTAACCTGCTTTACCGGTCTTATTTTATATTTCTCCTCTTCATGCACTCTACATATAGTAACCTACTAGCTACTAAGCTTTAAATGGTCTTGATATTAAAGGGATGAAGAATGAACTGAAACAAATAATCTTTTCCCTTTTTTTTCTTGTGGCTGGTAAGTGGGATATGTATCTTATTTTTTTTAGGTTTTTGCAAGGCAAATGGGGTTAAGTGACTTGCCCAAGGCCACACAGCTAGGTAATTATTAAGTATCTGTGGCTGGATTTGAACTCAGGTACTCCTGACTCCAAGGCCGGTGCTCTATCTACTGTGCCACCTAGCCACCATGGAATATGTATCTTAGACAGATGGTTGGCTTTTGGACCAAAGTATATTTTCTGGACATAGTCAAGTGGTGACTACAGGGATAAAAGTAGGAGGGGGCCTTAAAGATCAATCCAATTTTACTCCAGCCCACTCAATTTACCAAATAGGAAAGAGAGTTCTAGAGAAGTCAAGTTATTAGTTCAGTATCAGGATTAGTTACAAGGTCATTTGTCTAGTGCTCTTCCCATTACACAGCTCTGACTCAATAGCATTGTATTCTATTTAACAAAGTTAACAGAACACCTATGAAGAAGAGGAAAATTGGCTTTTAAACACAAGCAGAGAAACAAAAAAGGTGTTTTAGGTTTTTGCAAGGCAAATGGGTTTAAGTGACTTGCCCAAGGCCACACAGCTAGGTAATTATTAAGTGTCTTTGTAGAATACTGCTGCATACTATAAAAAATCTTGCATTAAGATCCTTCAACATCTGAATTTTGTTTTACCCTATCTTCTAGTAAATACTGTGTACTATGTTCCTGTAATAGTAATCATTCAATCCTCAGATCTTTAAAAAGCCTTATCAATTTTGATCAATGCTCCAGATTCACAATGTATTTGTTTGATAAACTGACCAACTTTGTGAAAAATAGATTCAGGGAAATTGTTAAGAACACTTGCTTGTTTTGTAATAATGGGTCCACCGAGATCACTATATGAGCCATGGTTCTCTGCATAGAAAGAATCATATCCAGAACTACCCTGTGGTTCATAAGTCATCTGTCATTCAGAAGGACTTGATCTATTTATTGCAGAATTCCAAGTCTCATCAGTAATAAAACCAACCAAACCATCACAACAATCACTGGGTCTCCCTTTTATGGCATAAGCCATAAGATTTCCTCCTCTAAATGGTTTTGGTGAAGGAAAAAGAAGATTTCAATCTCTCTGCCATAACCCTGTCACCACATCAAAGAGGAGGTGGTGGGGATTCTCTGTGTCATCCTAATCTCTTCTGGGTGAGGGTAGATGGCTACCATCAGCAGCTGAAGGCATTCTATCAAAGCCTCCTCTTCCCAAAATGGGAAAACCTACAGGTCAACCTCGTAGATATATACCACACCACTGAAGTCATATGTTTCAGCATAGAAACTGAGATCATAGGGTTATGTATATTCTTTAATGGAAGACTCAAGTATAAGATACAGTATGATCTTTCTGCTCTCCAAAGCCCTATCAGATTTTCTACAGATTATAACAGCTCTATCAGTGAAATGAGGACAGCTTCCTGGAAAAGTTTGATAGTTGTTCAAGTGTTCTTTCAAAGTTCTTTGATTTTAAAACCTCTGACTCCAATAGTTCTTTTTTTTTTTTTTGGTTTATTTTTGTAAGGTAATGGGGTTAAGTGACTTGCCCAAGGTCACACAGCTAAGTAATTATTAAGTATCTGAGGCTGGATTTGAACTCAGATCCTCTTGACTTCAGCACCAGTGCTCTATTCACTGTACCACCTAGGTGCCCCCTCCATAATTCTTGCCAGTATCTTGTGAATCAACAGTCTTAATCACAGTGAAAGTCACTTCCTTTAAAAGTCATGGCAATTTAAGTATCAGATTTGAGCAGGAGCTCAAATTGATCTGAGCTAGATGGGGACCAAAGGTGGACCCCCCATTCTCCCTTAATAAATTCTTAATGACAAATTCTTCTAAAGGAGTGTAGGACAAAAAAATACTACAAAGGAATAATGGTATAAAGCATTCTAAATGGGTAAGAGGCTAAATGAAATTTAAGATCAAGTTTGATTAGAATTCAATAATATTATTGTAAAAGTTCATGCAGTCATGCAAGGGATCTCAGAGACTACCAAGACCAACTGGTTCATTTTACATAGGAAATCAACAGACAAAGGAATTCAGTGACTTGTCCAGGATCATATGACCATTAAGTATTGAGGCAGGATTTGAACTCCACTCTTCCTGAATCCAATTGATCAGATGATTTGAGAGTATGCCTCTAGTAAATATTGCTGATAAGATTTAATAAGGTGGGGCAGCTAGGTGGCTCAGGTGATAGAGCACCAGCCCTGGAGTGAGGACGACCTGAGTTCAAATCCAGCCTCAGATACTTAATAAATACCTAGCTGTATTTCCTT
This sequence comes from Macrotis lagotis, assembly GCF_037893015.1. Classification (NCBI taxonomy): domain Eukaryota; kingdom Metazoa; phylum Chordata; class Mammalia; order Peramelemorphia; family Peramelidae; genus Macrotis; species Macrotis lagotis. Next base: position 21,265,931 of record NC_133666.1, read on the forward strand.
GGGCAAGCCACTTAACCCCATTGCCTTGCCAAGAAAAAAAAAATAATAGATAGTTTTTGTTATATAAGAAGAAGTAGGGTGGAAATGTAGAACATATTTCTATCCCCAGAATCAGGGGAGACATGACCTCAATTTTTCCCCTTGAAGATAAATGTGATCACAGGTTAATCAACTTAATCTCTTTGAACTTCACTTCTCTGTAAGCCTTTCTTCACAGAGGTGGTGTGAGGATCCAGTACATTGATGTGTGCTAAACATTTCATAGACTTTAGAGTGATATCTATCTATCTATCTATCTATCTATCTATATGTAAGTTACTGCTAAAGGTTCATACATTTTACATCCATGATCTCATTTTACCCTTAGCACAGATCTGGTACCACACGATCAGGATGAATTTGCATTGTTTTTAATGTTGAATAGGTGAGCTATGGAGAATAGGTCACGGTCCCATTTTACAAATGAAGACACTGAAGCATGGAGAGGTCAAATGGATTTCCTAATATTACTCAGCCAGTTAGTGACAAAGCCTGAACTTAGAACCAGAGATGACTTCTAAACCCCTGCCCTTTTAATTAAATCATGATTCCTTTCAATACTTCCCATATGGTTTCGTTCTCCAATTAATGCCTGCTGGGAGAGAAAGATCTATGTCTCTGTACGCCTACCCTTCATTCTCCTATTTGGCCCCCTATGAAAAATCTGGCAAAGTAGCACTGCAGAGTGTCTACGGAAATATCCAATGTTGATGGACAAAAAAGTCTCTTATAAATGACTGTTTCTATAGTGCTCCATCCTAGACATGCCCCATGGGAAATGAGGGTTTTCTTACCCAGTGTTTTGAGAGAAAAACTTCCAACATTTTGCCGATTTGGAAAGAACAATTGGATTTCAGAAACTGCATAAGTGGCTCAGTGTGTAAGACATTGATTTGTTTAGCATACCGTCAAAAGGCGAAAGACTGACAGACACAGGCCAAGAATCGACAATTCCAACTAATGATCAATGTCCTCTGGCTAGAGAGCCCACCACATCCATGTCCCAGAGCCCTGGAGAATCTGCAGCCAAAGCACGGGCCTCAATGATGAGAGGCCATTAGACAACAAGTTCACTGTCACCTTATTAACAAACTAATATAAAGCCTCCAGGGTGAAAAATGGCAATGGAAATCTCCTAAATTGCCATTGTCTTCACAGGCCTTGGGTAGGCAGAAGACTAGAACCTAAACGTGTTTTCATAGCACCTAAAAGAAGTCAGAGCACAGAGACAAATGAGCACTGCAAGGCTTCGGCTATGCTCTCATCAAATCTGATGACTACTCATCTGTCTGAGCACACTGCTTTTCCCTAAGGACTTCAGGAGATACTAAAATGTTGCTATCAATTCTATACAATTGGTTTTTTCCCCACAGAGCAAATGACAAAAATGCAGTTCAAGAGTTTATGTGTAAGTAGTGCTCTCCTCTGCATCTGTTTTAATATTCAATTTTAAATTTAAAAAGAAAAAGCAAGATATTGCCAAAAGGAAATAGACACATAAGGAAATTGAAAAAAAATCTTCACGACTGATGAGGCCCTTTGGTAGTAAATGGGAATATTACAAATGTTCCTGTAAGGGTTTCAAAAACATCTATAAAAGGGGAAAATGTATTCTCACTTCTTAAACCCCATAGAATATAATACCGGGGGCATCTATTAGTATTAAATAATAACAATTTAATGCACTTCTTCAAATTCTGAAGAAAATGGACAGTAATCTATATTTATTCAATTGCAGATGCATAAATGGGCACTGATTTTTCTGTTTTAAATCCATTAAATGCATATCTAACCTTTATTTCCCTCAGTTATACACTTGTGACTCATCTCTCCACCCACGGGAATTGAACCTCTCTCTCTCTCTCCGAGAGACTGAAACCGATGAAAGAGGGAAGTTAACCCTTCTGGTAATCTAACTGGGCCAAATCACATTTGGATGGGATACTGCAATATAGTTATTGATTTAGGGTCTGCCAGAGCATGAGAGTATAATAGATGCTTTCCTTCATCATCCTTATAATCAACGTAGCCCACGATTCTGTGACAGGAGCACTAACGATATTTTTGTTGAAGAGTCTTACTGTTTTTCATGTAATTCTCTTATTGTCAGATTTCCCTTCTTCCCTTCTTGATTCATCACCCATGAATGCATATAAAATCTCTTTCAACCTACCATGAGCCTGAACTGCCTTTCAGGGTGGGGTGCAGGGACTCACCTAGCATGGAAATGGTCAGTCCAAAAAACATTATAGCAGCGGGAATGAGAAGACCTGATGCTTACTAGCTATGTGACCTTAGGAGTCTCAATTTGTCCATCAATAAAATAAGGCTAATGATATTTATGATACTTACTTCCAAGGTCTTGAGATAAATGCTCTGGAAAAGTATTTTTATAAAAGTATGTACTATTGTTATTAATCAAAAATCTCTATTCCAAGTTTCAAGGAGAGGTACTGGGCCAATTCTAATAATCTGGGACTCTGTCAAAGCTTATGTTCATTTTCTCCTTCCCTTTGGGATTTTACAAAATTTCAACATATTCTTTTCCATATCTTCTTCCTTCAAATTCTTATGCATTCTTATTCATTCATTTCCATTTTTACATTTATTTATTCTTTCATTCACTCAAAACCTTTTCTTCTTTGAATTCCCTCCAGCACCCTGATACATACTCTTGTGAATTTGGAAAGGGTCAGTATAGTTAATAGAGAAATTCTTTTTGTCCCTTCATGGCAATCCTGCACTCATGGTGCTTCTGTCACTTCTGAAAGGCACTTCCCTTCACTGTAGGGAAAACGAAGCCTCAGGCTCCCCATTAGTTTTTTCTACAAAAAGACATCTCTTCTTGGAACTCTAAAGGACACTTTCTGGTTGCCAGTAAAATTCTTTGCTTTACTTCATGCAAAGAGACAAGCAGCAGCTTTCCTTTCCACTCCTTTAAAAACCTGTAAATAAACTAAAGAAAAGTCAGGTTTTGGATTCTGTTTTCCAAGGAGATATGTATATTGAACTAGCTATTACAGACACCAAGTCATAATGTCACCCACAACGTTATCAAGGCAATAAAATGCTCTTAATTCACCCAAACATCTGCAATTCTTCTTTGTAAAGGGAATATATTCTAGTTTAGTATTCCGCTGAAGATAATTAACACAATGATTCCTTCCAGATGTTATAATTGTAGAAATTCCTCTCATCATTCTTATCTTTCTTTAAGGCTTAGATCAGGTTGATTCCTAAGGCTGTTAAATCTCTGTCCTTCAGATCACCTTTTTTTTACTGACAGGTTTACATGCAATATCTCCCAACTGTAATGCATTTTCCTTTAGGACAAGGGATGGGTCACTGAGTTCACTTGAATACTTGGACACATGTGGAACCTCAATGATATGGCCACATTGTCCCCCATGTGGGACTATTGCCAGCATGCTCTCAGTTTCCACCCAAAGAGATAGGCCTCCTGCCTCTAGATTTCAAAATATTATACAAATGGAGAGCTAAGCAATACAGGGATGCCTCATTTGTTTGTGCTTTCCTTTATGTGCTTGGTAAATACACATTTTTTAAAAATAAACTGAAGGTTTCTGGCAACTTGCACCAATTAAGTCTGTGTCCACATTGGGTCTCTGTGTCATGTTCTGGCAATTGCTGCATTATTTCAAATGTTTTCATTATTAATTTATCTGTTATAGTGATCTATAATAAGTGATATTTGATGTTCCTGCTGTAATTGCTTTGGGGCCCATAGAAAAACCATGCTCACATAAGGAAACAAACTTAAGTAATGTTGTATGTGTTCTGACTGCTGCACCACTGGCCATTCCTTTGGGACTCGACAATATTAATATTATGTCATTTAATAACACTAAAACGGCCTCTATGTATTCAAGTGAAGGGGAGAGTTAACTGATGGGGCAAATTTCGTTTTTGTCTCATTTTAAGAAATTGCCACGTCTACTCCAGGCTTCAGCACCTATCACCCTGATCAGTCAGCAGCCATCAACATCAAGGCAAAAAGATCACTGAAGGCTTTGATGATGGTTTCCACTTAGCAATACTTTTAATTAAGGTATGCACATTGATTTTTAGATATAACACTATTGCACAATTAATAGACTTCAGTATAATGTAAACATAACTTTTATGTGCACTGAGAAACCAAAAGCTCTATGTGATTCACTTTATTGTGATATTCATTTCCTTGCAGTGGTCTGGAAATGAACCTGCAAAATCTCTGAAGTATGCCTATATATGGATTATTTGACTATTCCTCCATGGCAAGCCTACTTCCTTTTCTAGTCATCTATAGCTTTAATCATATGCCAGGCCTCTTGAACAATTTTTCATTGCTAATACATTCATTATAGCTTCCTTATGCCAACATGAGCCTCTTTATGTGACCTACAAATTTCATTCTTTGCAAACCATGGCATGCCATGACTCACAGTCATGCAACATAAATGGAAGAATACTGACAAAAAATGACTTCATTTCAGAGAGAAGCTTGCATGATTTTTGAAAGGCAATCTAGCCTTCCTTCCTACTCCTATTTAATTAGGTACTCAGACCATGCAAAATGTCTCTCCAATATAGGTGTAGTGCGGGACCATCTCTATGTGTCATGTGATCAATGGCATAGTATAGTCTATACAATAAGTATTCTTCAAAGACATGATTTGCTAGGAAATATCTTTAGTGAAAGCCTGCCGACTCCCTTCTCAAACTATCATCAAGGGTGTTTTAAAAGCCAGCATAAATTATTCTCAGCAAGATTTTGTAAAGATGAAAAAATCGGTCAGGCAGATGGCTTGGGGGTTATTGATATCATATCAGTCACCTTTTCCAGGAATAATGACTGATTTTTTCCCTTAGTACTTGGTATCCTTCCCTCTTTTCACTCATTTGAGAAGTGAACCCTCAAACCCAAGTTCCCTCTGGCACAGACAGTCTCAGTGGACACCTGCGTGGGTGCTCCTCCCATCTTTGCTTGCTTTATTTGAGGCCCCTGTGATGCTAGAGGTGTAGAGACAACTTGTGAGAGAAATCACAGGAGATGGAACAGCACAATAAATGTATTTGTTCAATTTTTTCATCTATTTTTTGTTCCCCTTCCAATTGCATGCTTAAATGCACTTGGGTCTAGCTTCATGCTTTACATTCAATTTTGAAATTTGTTTTAAAAATTGACTAGAGTCAGAAGGTAAATTTCAAATATTTTCTGTTAGGTCAACTATTCCCATATGAAAAGATTTCAGAGGGTCTATCAAATTCTTAACTCTGATTAATAAGCTTATTTCACATATAAAAGAGATGAAACAGAGGAGTCTCTGATTTAACAGGGGAGTTTTTCAGTATGTTTATTTCATATCACCTTCTGCTCAATAGTAATTCCTGATGTGGAATTTAACAATAGAACCTAGTGTTCTTTTAAAGGTTTAGAAATGTACTAATGTGTGATATTTCAATTTCTCTTGTTTTTACAAAACTCTGTTCATAAAGAGATAAACAAATATTCAGCACTTTCTTCCCTCCCACCCATAGACACCATTTAGAGAGATTTGAGCAGGAAGAAATTTGTGATTGCTCATTTGCAATTATCGTAGTATATCTGTTTTCGATGACTAAGTTCTATGTTTCCTCATTTTGTAAATAAATTTAGCTTTCATTTCCCTTTGCAGTTAGTGAAAGTCCCTTCCTAATTCTATGCACCTACAGAGCTCCAACTGATTTGACAAAATGTACTTTTTTTTAACATTTAGGAAGGACAGTGATTACCTCTTTATTCTTTCTCATTTGCTACAGACATGTATTTTGCTCATTTATTTTATGAGCCAGTTGACTATGGTATACTTTTCTGTATCATTTGTTTTTATGGAATTGTAATCTACATTAGCAGAGACATCTCATTTTAAAGAAAGAAAATGTTTCTGTTTAATTGTAAGAGCACAATAGAGTAAGGGGCTAATGGAGTTTTCCTATTGAGAATCACAAGCTGAAAAGCTAAACTACTATTCACATCTAACCATTTCAAGGTGTTTTGAGAGCTGCCCTCTCTCTCAATCTGGATTCCTTTGTAAGAGACCTCTCAGAGTTTTGTGTCACATGGATCAGCCCACTGTTCTTGAATGAAGAACATGTTGGCATTCGCTTTGAAAGCGATACCAGGTTGGATGGGGTTTGGGAGGTAGTCAAACCTCTTTGGAGAGAGCTATAATCTATGAACATATTTTTAAGTGGAGCTTTTAGTGCCATTAATAAAAATATTCTTACCAACAGGACTCAGATCCAGGCAGAAGAGAAAAAAATGGGAGCAGGAAAAGCTAAACAAAGAAGAAGAGGAAGCAAGAACTGAGAAAAGAGAGAGTAGAGTGATCACATGAGGAAAGGGATACTATTTTAATTATAAGGCAAGCTTTGAGAATCATAGTGAGCAACAACTTCTTAAGGAGCCACCCAGTGCCTCTAATAACATAGATTACTTACTCTTAGTCTCTATCTTATTTGTTCTACACAGGGCTTCACCTCACAGGGTCAAACGTGAGGAGTGGAAACATTTTAGGTTCATACTTGAGTTCCATACTTGAGCCCCTTCATAAGCAAAAGATGGGAGAAGCAAGGCTAGATACAAGGTCATCTGCAAAAGAATCTGGGGGTTTGAAGTGAACTCCATGTTCCATATGAGCTAATAGTACGATCAGGTGGCTTAGAAGATGATCAATGTGATCTTATGGTGCATTAAGAGAGGCAGGGTACCCAGTAGGAGGGAGGTGGCCACTCTGCTACATGATACCAAATCTGGGGAAATACATCAAGTGCTGGGGGTACAAAGAGAAAGCAGAAACTGCCCATACCCTGAAGGAGCTCACATTCAAATGGGGGGAAGAAAATGTGTATACAAATTAGCACGTATAAGATGTATGTCGAATAGAAGACATAAGGTCATCCAACAGGAAATAAACAAAAACAAAAATTCTAGCAGCTGGGGGAAGGAGGAAATCACTTTCTAACAAAGGAGTCTTAATGGGAACTGAATTATAAGAAGCTGATGAAAGGAGCAAAGGTTTCACGTGTACGGGGACAGTGGGGATAAAGGTACAGGTTCAGGGGTAGAGCAATATGGCTCAAAGATTCTGTGAAGGGGAGTAATGTGTAAGAAAACTGGGAAGAAAGGAGGAAACACATCATGAAGGGCTTTTTAATGCCAAATACGAGATTCTATTTTATACAATGGGTAACAAGGAGCCACTGGAGTTTATTGAACAAGATCAAGGCAAAATTCCATGTCTAATTCTCTCCTGTCTCATCTCTCCCTCTTGGCTTCCCTAGCTTCTTTTGAGACGCTAAAGGAGACCTCTCTTGGTCCCCCCCCTCCCCAATCTGCTAGTTCCTTCCCTTTGGATATTGCCTTTTAAATACTCTATATAATTAGTATGTACATAGTTATTTAAAATGAATTCTCCCTCATTTGAACATGGAATTCATGTCAATAGGGACTATTTCAGCTTTTTCTTTATATCCCTAGCATTTTACATGGGAGGCACATGTTAAGCATTTAATAAATGCTTTAATAAAGATATGCAGTTTAAGAAATTCACTTTCAGCAACTGGACTTAGGAAAGATGAGAAGCAGAGAGGCCAATTAGAATGGAGCTGTGATAGTCTAAGTGAGAAGTATTGTTCTTTTCTTTCCACTCATACAACCAATACCCTGATTCAGGCCTTTAACATTTTTACTTGATCTATTGATGATGTTTGCCCTTCAATCTTTTATTTTTATTTTTTTCAACGAGATGGGATTAAGTGACTTGCCCAAGGTCACACAGCTAGGTAATTATTAAGTGTCTGAGGTCACATTTGAACTCAGGTACTCCTGACTCCAGGGTCAGAGCTCTATTCACTGTGCTACTTAGCTGACCCTGTCTTTCACTCTTGAAGAAGACCATGCCATCAGGGAAGTGAAGCCATGACAAGGACAAGAACCATATTACAGTGAGGGAGTGCTGTGCTATGTCACCAGGCTCACTATCTTCTCCAGAGCCATCTGGGTTCAGTGGCAAGATATGGATCAGGATCACCATATCTTGGTGATGGCCCTGGATGAGAGGAAATCAGGGTTAAGTTGTGTAACTAAGGTACACAGCTAATAAGTGACAAGTGTCTGAGGCGGGATTCAAACTCTCATCCTCCTGACTTCAAGTTCAGTCTTCTATCTATTGCATCACCTAGCTGCCCCACTTCAACTATTACAATACTCTCCTGATTGGTCTCCTTGACTCAAATCACTCTATTCTAACCCATCCCTAATCAAATTGCTTTTTGACACCTCACAAGTTCTCATCTCTTCCTTCCGCCCCCTCAAATTCAATCTATTGCCAAGACTGGTAGATTTCGCTTCTGCAACCTCTCTCAAATGTCTGTCCCTTATTTTCTCTGACACTGCTGCCATTATCCCCTCATTCCTCAGTTACTGCCCTAGTCTCCTGGTGGGCCTGCCTGCTTCACCTCACAGGGTCAAATGTTATGAGCAAAAACATTAAGGCTCATACTTGAGGTTCATACCTGAGCCCCTTCATAAACAAAAGATGGGAGAAGCAAGGCTACATGCAAGCTTATCAAAGGTCAGGTCTCCCCATTTAATGCCTTTCAATAAATTCCAGTGGTTCCCTACTACCTTTAAGATAAATTAAAAACAACAGTGTTTGATAAGAAAAACTCTTCACAAGCATCTTGCTAGCTTCCAGTCTTCTTGCACATGACTCCTCTCCATAGACTCTATGGTCCAGTTACAGTGACCAACTTCCTTGGCTGCACAAATGACCCAGTAGTCACCCACCCTACCTAGAAATGTCTTTTCTGTACTTCTGCCTTTTGCATTCCCCGGTTTCCCTCAAGCCAGTTGAAGTTCCACTTTCTTTAGAGGTTTTTCCTGATTTCCCATTTCCCCAGTGAGTGGGGAAATTTTTGTACCCCAAAGTATAATCCTTAAAGAACTACTTTCAAATATCTTCATTATATATTGATGTGTGCAGACATTTTTTTTTCTCCCCAGGGCAGGCAGTTAAGTAGTGCAGTGAATATAGTAGTCAAGGAAGACCTGAGTTCAAAGTCAACTTTAGACACATTGGTTGTGTGACCCTGGGGCAAATCACTTTAACTGACTGCTTTTATTTATATTCCTGTAAAATAGGATTAGTAATAACATCTTCTTCTTCTCAGGATTGCTATGAGGATTAAATGAGATTATACTTGTAAAGTGATTAGTTCAGTGTCTGGCATCTCACTCTTTCCCCTTGCCATTAGAATGTAAACTGCTTGACGACAGGGATTGTTTCACTTTGGTCTTTATATTCTTGGGTGTCTAGGACCCAGGTGGGCATCAGAAGACATATGGAGACTGAAGAGATGGCTTTGATGAGGAAAGGAAACTTTAACAGGTCTATGAATGACAGGCAGCAAAGTAAGTGTAGGAAGACCTATAGGTGAGGTGGGCAAGGTTGATGCAGCCCACCCAACATTATGTGCATTCATGCAGTTACATAACTCCAATTTTCATTTTCTATCAGGGAAATAAGGAAGACATCATCCATGAGAATAGGGAAGAGATGTCCACATAACACAGAAAACAAGCAATAAGAAGTCAATTTCAATTCTTTGTTACTCCATTTATGAATTTTATCATTAATTATTCATTTGAATATCTATACTTTAAGGCAGGGGATCTTTTTTTTTTTACAACTTTTTTTTAAGTTTTTGCAAGGCAAATGGGGTTAAGTGGCTTGCCCAAGGCCACACAGCTAGGTAATTATTAAGTGTCTGAGACCAGATTTGAACTCAGGTACTCCTGACTCCAGGGCTGGTGCTTTATCTACTGTGCCACCTAGCTACCCCTCTACACTAATTTTTAAAAAACATTTCACAGTATTTTCATTTTGGCATTTTACCATAGCTAGTTTCTTTTGTAATTCTATGTATTTATAGTGTATACTTCACAACAGGATCCTGAGAAGAGTTCTATAGGTTTCAACAGACAGACTGCCAAGGAGTCCATAGTTACAGAAAAAAGAAGTTTGGAATCCCTGTTTTAAAGCAATACTTGGAAGATCCTGACTGATCAAATTCTGCTAGGGAATTCTAGCCTGTTTTTTTTTTTCCCTAGCTCATCCTCTGCAATTCTAAATGCATAAAAAGATGCTCTCTGCTCAGATTCACAGAAAACTTATGTTTTCTGTCTCATGGAATTGAGAACAATGAATCCATTTTCTTGTTCTTGTTGATGTTTGTGCATCATTCTCGAAGACCACGATAACAGGGAGATGCTGCGATGACAAACACATGAATTGGATTTGGGGGGGGGGGGGGGCTATGCTAAGCCACTAGACTCACTTTCTTCTCCAGAGTCATCTGTATCTAGTGACCAGAAATGAATGAGGACAACTGGAGATGGCTCTGGATGCAAGGCATTCAGGATAAAGTGACTTGCCCAAGGTCACACAGTTAGTAAGTGTTAAATGTTTGAAGTCAAATTTGAACTCAGGGTCCTTTTGACTCCAGGGTTGGTGCTCTATACACCGCACCACCTAGCTACCCCAAGGAACACATTTTCAGCCTGGATACAGAAGGTCTGTGGCTTTTGTCTGTGCAAATATGCTTAGATGTACTCATCAAATTCTTCAGCCCTCCCCTTTCTTCTTTCCAGATTCAGAGTTATCTGCTACGTTAGAGGAATAGAGCATGCCAACTAAAAATTTAGTCACCCAATATAAGTTAGTAATCAAAAAAGAACAACGACAACAGAAACTAGAAGAGGCAAGAGTCAGAAGATCATGCCTCAAATACAAGTTCTACCACTTGCTAGCTCTATGGCCATGAGGGCAGATTGCTTTCCCTCTGTGAGCCTTAATTTTGTCATCTATAAAATGGGAACAGAAATCTGAACAGCATACTACCCAAGGTGATTGGAAATATATGTAAAGTCGGAGTAATCCATAAATCTACAAATGATCAATCATTCTCTTCCCATGACTTAAAAATGAGTTGCTACAAGGGAAAATTACTTTCGTGCAGTAAAGAAAGCCCTTCGAGGCAGAAACTCAGTCTCCCTTTTCCCCACAGTTTAAACAAAAATAAAGTCAAGGGATATTATAATAGTCTTTGGGCAAATCTATCATTGACCCTAGGTAGAATACAACTGTTCTATAAGCTTATCCTTATCATTGTACTGGTTCTCAAGGCCCAAAGCTTTTGAGGTTCTCAGCTTTACATTGGTGACCACCTGCTCTATCCTGCCTTCAACCCTTTCAACCAATTGCTCCTAACTGTAGTTACAAGTCTATAGTACCACTGCTTCTGGAAAGAGCATGTCAGATGTTTGGATTGTTCTCCTCGCCACTCCAATGATTTGCCACACCAAAAAAAACCCCTTAGCTGCTTACTACACTTTCATATGCCTTGGTTTCCCTATTAAACTTGAAATTCCACGAAGGCAGGCTACTTTTCTCTCTTTCAAGTCCAGATCTTAGCAGACTATTGAGCAAATAAAAGTTTAATAGATGTTTTCCTTTCTTTATCCATATCATGAAATCATTTCTTAGAACTTCCCAGTTGGCCAAGAACTGGATAATGCCACTTTCAGTATACTAGGTCCAAGGCAATAGTCATTTCTGCTGCAGAAACAGTTTGGTGTATTCACAAATATCTTGAAAAGTGGCATGTTTTTTTTCAATCGTCATCCCACTGCTGAATGTAACAGATTTCCAAAGAGAAAGGGACTATCTCATCACCTATCCCTTTCTGGTTCGTATTCACAGCAAAAGTGATCAGCGTTCATATTTGGCATTCGGCATTCTAATAGCTGCTCATCTACTGTTATTTTTCTGAGTGTAGTGAGATAATGGAGCGTAGAGGAAAGGAGTGAAAGATTTGGAGTCTGAAGTGACCTAGCACTTAGTGTGTAACTTTGAGCAAGTTCCTTCCTTTACAAAATGGGGATCACACCAGGAATACTGGTACCAATTGTCTCAATAGGGAATTGTGAGGGTTGTATGAGACCCTCACAAGTACATATAGAATTTTGCTGACATTAAACCAAGAAATATATTTTGGTTATTATTACAGGAAGAAGTGAGCATCTGGATATTTCCTTTTGAAATGCTTTGCTTAGAGGTACTAAAAGATAAATGTAATATTACTGCTCAGTGTTAATTTATACCTAAAACTGACAGGTATGCCTTTGATTTTCAGCCTGGTTGTTTGGATCATGTGACCAAGCACTGGTTGATACTTCGAAGGAGCATGCCTTCATCTCAGAGTCAGGTTTTGAGGAGTGACCAGATCTTTTGAATGTTAAATCTAAAAGCCTAATCAGATAAAGTAGCTTTAGTCTTCCACTGCCAAGACTTCACATATATCTGTAAGGACAGATCCTAACTTAGATAAAATATGAGTCTATTTTGCTTTACTCTTTAGATGTGTTGAAGCATTTTATGGATATTGAAGCCAATTTAAAATGCAGTAAGGATTTTCCCTATCAAACACTCTGCAGCAAATATTTTTATAATTCTTCTTCTAAGTCTTGATTTCCTTAAGGTGAGGCAATTGCATATGATTCTCTAAAGATAGCTTGGTTAGTTAAGTCTTTCCCCCCTCACTCCTACTTCATGTCTTTTGTTTTTCCTTTTATTTAAGATACCAAAATTATTTTCTCTACTCAAAAAAACATTATCTCTAGCTGGGACCAAGTTTGGATGGAACCCACAGCTTCCGTACCTTGTCTCCAATGGTATGTTACTATTCAAGACCCAACTGTTGTGCAGATGCACAGAATCCTGGGTACTGGTTGGGGGTGTTGGTGCCGCAGGACTCGGCTGGCTTCGAGTAGTCATTGACCTCCTCTGGAGAGAGTCTGCCGTGGGGGGTGGTTTCCTGGCACATGTGCATGCATGAGGAGGTGGTGGTGGTGGCGGGAGAGGTCTGAAGGTAAACTGATTGTGTGGACTGTTCGGCATCTCTGTAGAGGAGAAAAGAAAACAGAAGAGAGAAAATTACTCTTCCACTGCACATGAGCTTGACTGGAGTTTGAGAACAACACAATCTGTCATGGGAGTAGGTTTTGAAGTTCTGTCTATCTGTAAAAAATGTCCTCTTAACTCACAAGAAAGCACATGTCCTGTGCTTAGGAAATGTAATAGAAAACATTCACAGTTGCATTAACCTGTAAATTCTTCAAAGCCAGAGTAGTTAAAAAGTCAATGAGGCAACCTCACCCAATTTGTCATCATTTCTGCTACTGATCAAATAAATCATCAACAAGACATCAAATTCCAGAATGGAAGCAACATTCTAACTTTGGAGAACATCAGTAGAGAGAACAGATATATTGCAGGGAAATCACTGGGGACTTCAAATCAAAACCATCTTCTGAGGAGAGAGGCTGATCTCAGTCGGGAGCCCAAAGATGACCTCAAACTCTGTTTTGAGCCTGCTCCCCCCAGCTTCCCACAGCCCCCATCACAACATGCTGAAAGGGAACAAATAGCCAGCCAGCCAGCAGGTATTCTGTTCATTTCTACCAGCATATAAATGACACCTCATTCTCCCCTGTGTCAGTTTCAGGCCATGTTAGCAGGGTGGGCCCTGGAAAACAGGTTTTCTCTCTATGGATAGAGGATACCTTTGGGTCTAGCTATCTCCTATTTTCTACTGAAGATTTTATTTGGGATATTCTCACTGATTTTCCAGGCAGGCAGTGAGTTAGAATTTGATACATGAGAAATATATCAATTAAATTTCTTTGAAAAGAAATCACTATTTAGCTGATACATTATCTTTCTTCCATGACACAACCTTGACAGATATTAAATGATTTCATGCAACTGTTGGGTTTTCTGTAAAATCTTTGCAGCAAGTTGAAAAAAAAATCTGCCTGCTTTCATTCCTACCTCCTGAACACAGGAATAAACAAGTGCTACCTTGCCAGAGACTCTCTGTGTTTGGCAAAGTACTCAGGTCCATCTGTCAATGGCCAATCAGAAAAAAACAACAATATTTTTGTTTCAACCTTTTTCAATTCAATTCAATCAAACTTGAGTTTGCACCTGAATGGAGAAATCAGCCAGCATGGGCCAGGTCTCTAGAGTCAAGTGCTGAATTTTCAGTGTGAGCATTTACACCTCAGAAATTGGTAAAAGTTACAAATCAGGGCTTGATTTATTGTTTTCTTGATTGTTGAGACTCCAAGGGATGGAGAAAATGTTAATAATGAAGACAACTTCAAAGTGTATTGTGAGTACATTACTTTTTTTGGAAAGTTGGCTGTTGGACATTTACTCAAATGCCCCTGAAAAGAACTGACTAATCCTTGGCTTTCAATTCAGCCATCATATAAGACAATGATGTAAACTGGATCAGTAATGAGAGCAACTAGATGGGCACTTCTAAGTAGTTCCTCATTTTAAGTAAACCCCAATCTGGACTAGGCACAAAATTAACATAGGAGAAGATAGAGAAGGATGAGCATTTACTTTACAAAGAACTTTCTTTATTGTTTGTTTTGTTTGTTTTTAGGTTTTTGCAAGGCAAATGGGGTTAAGTGGCTTGCCCAAGGCCACACAGCTAGGTAATTATTAAGTGTTTGAGACCAGATTTGAACCAGGTACTCCTGACTCCAGAGCAGGTGCTTTATCCACTGTACCACCTAGCCACCCCCAAAGAACTTCCTTTAAATAGCAAGTTGTACAAGTTTTGGAAAGAGAATTTAGCTGAGACATTTATACATCAAGAAGAGCACATCGACAATGGGTTAGAGATACATCAATTCATTCACACTTTTTCTGGGTCCCCCTTCATCTCTAATGCCACATATTCATAATAAGGCTTGTCGATGACTATGGAAAAGAATGAAGCAAAATATTTCATGAGGTGCCTGAATTCACCAGCTGAGCTAACTGGCCATGGGCTATGCTCCTATATGGAAATCTAATACAGAGGGTAAATTGATTGTTCATGCCTATCTGCATGATTCCTCTCATGTTATTCTCTTTAAATTGAATATTCGCTATACTTTTCTCATCCACATTTTAGGTTTTTTTCCAAAGTCCATGTCAAATCACAAGGTGGAGAACTAGTATCATGGTCACGAATTTAACTGAGATTTCTTCACTTCAAGTCTAAGGACTCTAAAACCACACAGTTGCAACAGGATGGATTGGAAAGAGCACTGACTCGAGTCAAGGGGTATACTTTGACTCCTTCTCCCATGGTTTACTGCTCAGATAACCTCGGAATAAGTCACTTCTCCTTCCTGGGCCTTAATTTCCTCTTTTCTAAAATGAAAGGGTTAGACTAGATGATCTCGGAGGTCTCTTCTAGTTCTGGAGCTGAGATTCCATGAATACAACTTCATGGTTAAACAACTGACTGTAAAGTGGAGCCAATTTCAATGTCCATTGTATCTGATCTGCACTGATTTTTGGAAAAGTCTTTATTTGGCTTAGTGTGACAATGTGAAGCTTTGAAAAGCTCTTGTCCCAGTGTCTCCCATGCATACACTAAAATCATGTAAGCCTATGACAGTTATAAAAAGAAATGTGACACTGCTCAATGATCACTTAAGTATCAACAGCAGGAAAAAGTGTCATATGCTAGCCCAAGGTGATCAGTAGCATAATGGAAAATGGCCTACTGTGAGCTCAAACAAAAGAATTCCCTATCATTTGCATGATGCTCTAAACATCTAGTGTTCTGAGGCATCAGGCCTGAGAACATTAGAAAACAGCTTTAGTCATTTCTACAGCAAGGCCAATTAAGGAGATCTAAACATCTACACTGGAAAAACAAAGAGGATTGAATGTATATTACCCAAATTGGCCATGCCAAGCTGGAGGGCATAGTAGTATGAGTGTCTAAAGACATGTATGTACCTAGACATACAGACAAGTATGCGTGCACATGCTTACAAGAGCGGCAATAGAGTGTCTGGAATGCCTGTCTCAGAATCATGAAGGTCTGGGTTCAAGTTTTACCTCTGATATAAGCTGGCCACGTGACTATTCATAAACCACCTAACTGGTCAAGGTCCCCAGGCAATTCTTTTCTACTTTGATAAGTAGAAATTCTCATAAGGTAAGAGATAGGAGATAAGAGAAGCCTTGAGGGGCGGCTAGGTGGCATAGTGGAAAGAGCACTGGCCCTGGAGTCAGGAGTACCTGGGTTCAAATCCAGTCTCAGACACCTAATAATTACCTAGCTGTGTGGTCTTGGGCAAGCCACTTAACCCCATTTGCCTTGCAAAAAAAAAAAAAACAAAAAACAGAGAAGCCTTGAGAGTCAGAGAAGTAGCAGCAGTGAGGAAGCAACTGATTAGGTGGTTTTCTTACTTTAATTAAAACTATAATAGAACTATTATCTTAGGAATTCTGTATAAAAATATTTTCTTCTCTCTCTTCAACTATTTAGATCTGTGTTTATTTATGTGAAAAGTATTTTGAGTTTGTGTTCATACAATTCCTGGGGTTATCTTGGCAGGTAGACGCTCAACTATTTTATATTGTCTGTAGTTATTTATTTTTAACTTTTAAAAAAAAATTCCCTAATTACATGTATATTTTAAACTTTTTTATGTTTTGAGTTCCAAATGCCATCCCTCCCTCCTTTCTCTCCCCTCTTGTTGATTCAGTAAACAATCTGATACAGGTTATACATGTACAATCATGTAAAATATTTCTATATTAGTCATTTTGTTGCAAGAAAATGCAAAAGGAAGAAACTAAGAGAAAGAAGGAAGGAAGAAGGGAAGGAAGAAGGAAAGGAAGAAGGAAAAAATAAAGAAAACAAAGAAAGAAAGAAAAGAAAGGAAAGAAGAAATGAACAAGAAAAATAGGAGGCTTCCTTCTGTATTCAGATAACAGATTTTTTTCTAATTTTTTTTCATTTTATTTCATTTTATTTTATTTTTTCTTCCAGTTATATGTGAAAACAAGTTTCAACATTCACTTCCAAAATCTTGAGTACCAAATTCTCTCCCTTCCTCCCACCCCACGGTCTCCCACTGAGAAAGCAAGTTACTTGACATAGGTTAAAAAATGTGTACTCATGAAAAACATTACTTCCATAGTCATGTTGTTAAAGTAACCATAACCCCCCATACCGCCCCAAAAGAGAAACCTCAAGAAAAATAAAGTGGGGAAAAAAGCATGCTTCCATCTGTATTCAGACACCCTTAGTTCTGTCTTTGGGATGGATAGTATTTTTTTTTATCATAAGTCCTTCAGAGTTCTCTTGGATCACAGCATTGCTAGAAAAGGTAGGTCATTCACAGCTGATCATTCTGTAATATTGCTGTTCCTTTGTATACAGTATATTTCCCATTGTATCTGTTCATGTAAGTTTTTTATTGAGAGCATCCTGTTCATTATTTCCCATAACAGAACAACATTTCATCTCAATCACAGGCCACAGTTTATTCAGTCATTCCCCAACCACTGGGAATCCCTTCAATCTCCAGCTCCCTACCACCAGAAAAGAACTGCTTTAAATATTACTGTTCATATAGATTCTTTTCTTCCCATATTTCATCTCTTCTGGAATATAGATCTAGCAGTGGCACTAAGAGGCCAAAGGGCTGCCATGGTTTTATAGCCCTTTGAATATAGTTCCAAATTGTGCTAGGGAATTGTTGAATCATTTCACAACTCCTCCAACAATGCATCAATGTCTCAATTTCCCTACATCCCCTCCAACATTTGTCATTTTCTCCTTCTGTCCTATTGCCAGTCCAATAGGTATAAGGCAGTACCTCAGAATTACAACCCAGTCCTTTTTCTGGAGACAGACAGCATTATTCATCATGTATCCTCAGGGATCATCTGCTGATAATAGGCAAGTCATTCACAGTTGTTCATGGTACAATATAGCTATTACTTGTACAATCTTCTGGTTCTGCTCACTTCCTTTATATTAGTTTATGTAAGTCTTTCTAGGTTTTTTCTGAAATCATCCCCTTGTCATTTCATATAGTAGAATAATACTCCATTAAAATCATATAACCATAACTTTCCCAACCATTCCCAAATTGATGGGCATCCCTTCAATTTCCAATTATGAACCATCACAAAAAGAGTTGCTATAAATATTTCTGTACAAATAGGTTTTTTCCATTAAAAAAAATTTCCTTTGGATATAGACCTAGTAGCAGTAGGTTTGGTTCAAAATTATATACACTTTTATAACCCTTTGAGCATAGTTCTAAATTGTTCTCCAGAATGGTGGGATCCACTCACGACACCATCAACAATACTTTAGTGACCCAGTTTTCCCACATCACCTCCAATAGTCAATAATTTCCTTTTTTTTCATATTAACCAATCTGATGGGCGTGAGGTAGTATCTCAGACTTATTTTAGTTTATTTCTATTTCTTTAATAAATAGTGATTTAGAGTATATTTTCATATAATCATAGATAGTTTTGATTTCTTTGTCTGAAAACTGCTTGCTTATATCCTTTGATCATTTATCAATGGGGAATAAAGTATCTTCTTATAAATTTGACTCAGGTCTGTCTCTCTGTCTCTGTCTCTATCTATCTCTGTCTCTACCTCTATCTCTTTATATCTATATATTTGAGAAATAAGGCTTTTATTCAAGAAACTTGCTAAAAAATCTCTTTTTCCACCAGTTTCCAGTTTTACTTCCAATCTTGGTTTGTGCAAAAACTTAAACATTTTACATAATCAAAATTATACGTGTTACTTTCTATAATGTTCTTTATATCTTGTTTGATTCTAAATTCTTCACTTTTCCAGAAATATGAAAGGTAAACTAACTTTGTTGTGGTATAACTATTTGTATCTAAATTATGTAACCATTTTGATCTTATCTTGACATACAGTGTAAAACATTGGTCTATGCCTAGTTTTGCCATGTTGCTTTCTAGTTTTCCTAGCAATTTTTGTCCAATAATGACCTTTCATCCCCAAAATTTCGATCTTTGAGTTTATCAAACATTAAAATACTATGGTCCTTGACAATAATGTATTATGTATCTAATCTATTCTACTGATCCACCATTCTATTTCTTAGTCAGTACCAGATTGTTTTGATAGTTACTGCCTTATAATACAATTTGAGATCTGGTATGTCTAGGCCACCTTCCTTCATATTTTTTTCATGGATTCCCTTTATATTCTTGATTTTTTTGTTAAAACTACTATCTTGAACATCATAAAAGATATATATGACTGGAAAAAGAAGTGAACCAGTCACATACTGATGAGATGATAGATGAGCAGTACACAGGTTACATTGGTATCCATGTTTATCACGGAAATAGACTTAGACATACTAGTTTGAGGTAGAATGCACTGGCAATAAAACTTATATCTAATATAAAATCCTTAAGAACCACAGACCTTTAGGTACCATGAAAATTCAGAACCTGACTAGGATGTAACAGGATTCTCTACGTTGTTGAGGCAGTTCTGTGTCCTGCTATAAGGGAGATAGTGTCAGTAGTGATAATCTTTCAGATTCTGAGTTGAAATGTGAGCCATGAACTGGGTAAGAGAAAGAGTATTTCATGATTCAATCCAATTAAATTGTAGAGCTTGGTTGGGGAGGGAGAGGGAGAGGGAGAGGGAGAGGGAGAGGGAGAGGGAGAGGGAGAGGGAGGGAGAGGGAGGGAGAGGGAGAGGGAGAGGGAGAGGGAGAGGGAGAGGGAGAGGGAGTGGGAGAGGGAGTGGGAGAGGGGAGAGGGACAGGGAGAGGGAGAGGGAGAGGGAGAGGGAGAGGGAGAGGGAGAGGGAGAGGGAGAGGGAGAGGGAGAGGGAGAGGGAGAGGGAGAGGGAGAGGGAGAGGGAGAGGGAGAGGGAAGAGAGAGGGAGAGGGAGAGGGAGAGGGAGAGGGAGAGGGAGAGGGAGAGGGAGAGGGAGAGGGAGAGGGAGAGGGAGAGGGAGAGGGAGAGGGAGAGGGAGAGGGAGAGGGAGAGGGAGAGGGAGAGGGAGAGGGAGAGGGAGAGGGAGAGGGAGAGGGAGAGGGAGAGAGGAGAGGGAGAGGAGAGAGGGAGAGGGAGAGGGAGAGGGAGAGAGGGAGAGAGGGAGAGAGGGAGAGGGAGGGAGGGAGGGAGGGAGGGAGAGAGAGAGAGAGAGAGAGAGAGAGAGGGAGAGAGAGAGAGGGAGAGAGAGAGAGGGAGAGAGAGAGAGAGAGAAGGCTTCAGAGCTGAGAGCTATGTCATTTTTGAAAACAAAAATGTCATCTGTTGGACTAACCAATCATCTTTTCTAGATATCTACATGCAGGGTTATAGATTGGAGTACATTCAAAGGATATGTGACCACCATTCCAACACATGATGCCCTGTCAGCCCTGGCATCCCAACTTCCCTTTCAGTGATATAGTTGACCTTATTGGGTACTGGAATGCAGATTTAAGAATCAAGGAATTTCCCCTTCCTGAAAAGTTAACAGTCAGATTTATTTTACCAGCGGAAAAGCACAATACAGTCATTTTGGTGACCAATTTGAATGGTGCATCTTTGATTTCCTATTTATAGCGTAGGGTGGTTTCTTCTTCTATCAACAAATATTTCCTTATAAAAAACTTCTCAGTGCTGTATTGAACACTGAAAAAATGAAAACTAGCCTTTAGGAAATTCAAATCCCCTAAGTTTTATTCTTTGTTCAAAACATAAAAAAGGACAAGGAATGTATCTGTTACCTCCCAAATTAAGTAATTTAATCCTTTCTTTGTGAAATGAGTTTTCCAATCATTAAAAGATTAATGAAAAATATATTAGCATTTACTGTCAAGAGGCCCCCAACACCAGTACCACAGAGTTTTCAGTTACATCCATTCACTTAAGAATGTATCTGGTAATCATATCTTTATATGTTCAGGAGAAAGACAAGGGAGAATGGGTAGTGGTAAGAATGTAAATGTTACTATGGTGACACACTTATAGAAAAATTGGAAAGTCAATTCTGTTTCAGTATGGAAAGGGCATTTTCACAAAATAAACTTGAACAGAAGTCACTTGTTGCTTGAAATCCCTAAAATGAACTGACATGTAAGCTTTATAATCAAATCTCCTCAAATTTTATATCCAGATATGTTTGAGAATGTATGGCATGAGCGACGAACCCATAGGTTAGTTTTGTTTGGAAAGAACGCTAGTTTTACCCCTTAGTTCCTGTGTTACTGCAAGAGTCTAGTTATAAGGTGATGATGGCCTGTCCAAGGTTAGTGGTAGTGGCAGAGGATGTAGAATTGAGAGAACTTGGTAAGTATGGGATGTGGGGGGGGGTGTGGAAAAGTGAGTGAGAAGTAAAGTATATATAACACCTAGGCTGCAAGTCTGGGGGGATTAGTGGGATGGCGGTGTTCTTGTTGATAATAGGAAAGTTTAGAAGGAAGGAGAATGTGTGCGAAAGATAACCAGCTCATTTTGGGATATGCTGAAGATGGCTACAAGATATAAGTGTAATCTGTTCTATGGGCAATTGGAGATGCAAGATACGAGGTGAGGAAAAAAATTAGAACTAGGCAAAAAAATCTGAGAAAATCATAACTGAATCTAGAGAAACTGATGAAATCACCAAGGGAAACAGTCTGAAAGGAGAAGAAAAGAGAACCCAGGACAGAAATTTGGGAACTGCCCACGGTTAACAGGTATAACCTGTATGAAAATCCAGCAAAGAAGATTGAGAATCAATGGTCAAAAGTTTGGAGAAGGAAAGAGCCAAGATGGCAGACTACAGACAGACTCAGCTGAACTCTTCTAACGATTTCCTCAAATAGACTTAAAATAATGCCTTAAATCAAATTTTGGGGCATCAGAGCCAACAGAAATCAGAATGAGACATTCTTCCAGCCTAAGATACCTTAAGAGATCTATAGTAGATATCTATAACACTGGATGGGTGCAGGCCTGGACCTGGTAAGTTTTGGAGATCGCCATGACAGCAGCAACCTCAGAAACTCTTAGATCAGAGATAGCAGAGGGAACAAAGAAGTGATCAGAAGGAGATTAAAGGAGATCTTTTGCTGGCACTGGGTGCAGCTGATGCCAACTGGCAACTTTATTGCCCATTAGTAGTTCCAGGGTGGAGAGGAATTCTTGCAATTGGGAGTCACAGGGAGTCACTGATTCAGTTCAGAGCAAAGGAGTGCTAGTACTTGAGGCTGCAGGGGAACAGGGGCCCTTCTTGGGCAAAGACCAGAGTCTAGGAGAGCAGGGACCAAACCTCTTTCCATATTCTGTTAATGTGAGAGCACGACCATGCTGAATATCACAGGCTCAGTGTTACTCTTGATTCCTCCCCCTCTTTCATCTCATATAACTATCAGTTCTCAAAGCTTATCTTTCTACCTGCACACCATCTCTCCCCTCATTCAACCACTACCCTAGATCAAGCCCTCATCATCTCTCACACGAATTACTGTGAAAGGGGACAGGTTCCAGTCTTATCCCACTCTATTTTAACAATACATAAAAGACAAAGTGATTTTCTTGGATCACAATTTGACAATGTAACCTCCCCTACTTTATTAACAACAGTAGCTCCTATAATACTACCTCTAAGATTAAAAAGAAAACACCTCTTGTTTGGCATTTTAAGTTTTTGGCAACTCGACTTCAATCTATTTTTCCAGGCTAATTACACATTGTGAACCAGTCAAACAGGTCTTCTTATGATTCTTCATTTAAAGCACTCTATTTCCTGCCCTTTTGACTTTGCATTGGCTGTCCATCATGCCAAATATTCACTCTTCACTTCTGCTTCTTAGAATCCCAACTTTGTCTAAAGTCTCTATTAAAGCCTTTATGTCTATGAGAGACTTTTTTGGGGGTAAAATCACTTTAAAGTTGGTTTTTTAATCTAGATTTCATCAGAATACAAAACTTCATTTGCATAGATACAGTGGCACAACTTTGTAGCTTCTACTGAACTGAGAATTTAAATTGAGAACACAAAACAGAAACATTTGGTTTGAAAACATGCAAATAACTAAGTACGAAACTTTGGTAAATCAAAATTAAAAAAATTTAGATCAACAGAACTAAAAAAAAACATTTTGGGGTTAAAAACTACAGACATTAGACTCTAGGACACGTTTCTCATCTTTAATTTCGATAGATAAGGAAAGACTTGCTAAATCTATGGATCATGGCCCCATGGAGGTCTTAAATATCTCCAAACTGAAGTTAGAACAAGTGAAGTGCAATCTGAAAAAAAGAGAAGACCACTTGTACATCAACACACATTCATGCCCTTCTTAAAGGGCATGTTGATGTACCAGTGCCACAGCTGCAGACCCAAGGGCAGGCAAGCTTGAGATGACAATTCATCTGAGAAGCTTTTTCTCATCCTGCTGGTTTCTAGTTCCATCCCACAACATCCCAAATTGTTTTGCATTTGTGTGTATGTGAGTCTATGTATATGTTGAATACCTTGATTAGACTGGCACAGTACCTGGAAAATAAGAGGTGCTTAAGAAATGTTGGTTGGATTTTTCTTCTCCACAGTAAAACCAGAGACAGGATTTTATTGATCATAAATCACTTTTGTAAATTTGCAAATATTTTTTTACAAATTTTTTAATCCAGTGATGAATTTAGCTCTTCCCTGAAATAAACTATTTACCAAGGCAGTCAATTAACAAGTATTTATTAAGTGCCATACTGACTTCACCATTTCCAAAGAAGAGTTCACTGACCATAAGCTGTGGCACACTGTTTCTAATCAAAATGTCCCCATGATTTGGTTTTCCCAGATAATAGCAAAAATTTATTTTTCTATTTAGATACATTACTTCAGGTAGCTCCAGAAGGTCAATTCATTTCCAAAATTCCCAAGAATTTTCAGGTCATTCCTCCCACTTGAAATGATTACAAAGAGTTAGGAACTAACTATTTGTTTGGATCTGAGACTATTTTTATTTATGCATTCATAGTATGGGAATATCCCTACTTAACCATCTCCCTGGACTCTTGTAAGGACATATTTACATTAATTAATGCTTGTAAAACACAAAGACCCTTGTTACTACCGATGACAGTATTTTCTCCACCACAATTTGTGGGCCTTTGGTTCTTCAGAATGTCCACCTTAGCTGGAAGTTCTAGAATTTCCTTCCAGGGAAGAGACATCATCAAGGGGGCAAGAGGCATTTAGGATGCATACTTATACAATATATACCTGATAAATGTCTACTGATAATTAGCAAGGCATTGAGTGTATCTGGATATAGTCTTCTGTTTTAAACTTAATGGTGGTCCCTCTTGCAGAGACTTAGAAAATAGAAATAATATAAAATTTAGTACCTGGCTTTCCAAAGGAAACAGGAAATAAGCACTACTGTTATAGACCAGGATCAACCAGTAAGTCATGTTTGACTTTAACACCTTCTCATTCGGTTTGATACCTGCTAATTTCCTATTATGTAAGGTGAAAAAGGCAAAACCAAAATGGGTGCTCTGTTCTCAAGAAACCTATGCTATGATCTCCTGGAAGATTATAATATTTAAAGAAATAAATGAAAACAAGATAACATGAGGAAGTATAAAGTATTATCAAGTGGGGGAATGATAGAAGACTCAGTACCAAACTCTGAAGAAACCCAAGGATTCTTCAAAATATAGATGAAGGAAGAAAGCACTCTAAGCATGAGATAGAGACTGAATGATGACTGAAGACAGAGTACACAGTACAATAACTGAATAGTTCAGTTCTGTTTGGGACATAGGAGTAAATGAAGGGAAATAATATGAAAGGAGATGAAAATGGCAGGTTGGAGTCTGATGGTAAAAGGCTTTAGATGCTATATTGAGTAATCTTTATCTTTACCTAGAAGGAATAGGGACCTACCACAAATTTTAGAGCAGTGGAATGAAAGAGTCAAGCCTGTTTTTTTAGACCACTTATTCTGGTAGTTACAAGGAGAGGAAAAGAGAGGAAAGAAACTAAGCAGCGAGATAAATTAGGAGTTTATTCCAGTACTTCAATTGAGAACTTGACTTAAGGTAGCAGCTGAGAGTGGAGAAGGGGACAGATATGAGCCATATTGTGGAAGTAGAATCAACAAGACCTGGAAACTAAATAGATTTGTACTTCTTCTTTTTTTTAGGTTTTTTGCAATACAAACGGGGTTAAGTGGCTTGCCCAGGGCCACACAGCTAGGTAATTATTAAGTGTCTGAGACCGGATTTGAACCCAGGTACTCCTGACTCCAAGGCCGGTGCTTTATCCACTACACCACCTAGCCACCCCAGATTTGTACTTCTTAAGGAAAGAAGCTTAATTGTAAGCCACAGTTACTCGGAAAGATAGTAATATCTTCAATTCTAATACTTTGGAAGAATTGTAGCTTTAGCAAAAATATAATGAGTTCCATTTTAGACACATTGAGTTTGAGACCTCCAGATGGAGATGTCTAAGAGCTGGTGATGAGGGACTGGAGCTCAGGGGAGATACTAGGGCTGAAGGTAGAGGTGTGGGGGTCACATGAGTGTAGGTCATAATTGATCTCAGGGGAGTGTATGAGATTATCCAAAGATGTAGAGCCAACATTCTTCACTTTTGGGTATGAGATGTTCCTTTGACAGAATGGTGAAGCTTATGAACCCTTTGTGAGGATTCACTTTTTAAAAAAACCTAACTGGAATAAATGCTAAATTTTAGCAAGAAATCGGGAAAAATAAAGATGTAATTTTTCTCATTCAAGTTTACAGATCTCCTGAACTATATAGCTCTGGTTAAATAATCTAGTATAAAGAGAGAAAGGACACCTGGACAGACTTGGAGAATATCCATGTTTAGAGGGTAGTGAATGGATGATGAGCCAGAAAATCACAATGAGTTAAGAGTGGTTAGAAAGGGGTGGCTATGTGGCGCAGTGGATTGAGCACAAGCCCTGGAGTCAGGAGTACCAGAGTTCAAATCCAGCCTCAGACACTTAATAATTACCTAGCTGTGTGGCCTTGGGCAAGTCACTTAACCCCATTGCCTTGCAAAAAAAACCTAAAAAGAAAGAGTGGTTAGAAGGGTCAATAGTCATAAAAGCTATATAGAAATTACAGAAGACTTATCCTTTCTTTCTTCTTTTTTTTTGAATTTTGCAAGGCAATGGGGTTAAGTGACTTGCCCAAGGTCACACAACTAGGTAATCATTAAGTGTCTGAGGCCACATTTGAACTCAGGTCCTCCTGACTGCAGGGCTGGTGCTCTATCTACTGTGCCACCTAGACACCCTGAAGGTTTACTTTTTTATGGATGAAAAGACCTGAACATGCTTGTAGATGGGTAAGGAAGGAGCGAGCAGATGAGCACATTAGAGTTGTGTGTTTGTGTGAAAGGGGACTGATTAAAGGGAAAAGCTCAGAGAGAAAATGAGAGGGGACAAATCAAAGGCACAAGTAAAGAGACTGGTCTTGACAGGAAGGCCCACCTATTCCCCAGAGGGCTAGGTAGAGAGGTCTTGAGATATGAAAAAGAAGAGCAAGGATACTCATGTCAGATGATCTTGATCTTCTCTAAAAATTAAAGTTTTTCTGTAGAGACAGAGAAGGGAATGAGTAATTGTGCCCCTAGAGGGGACTGGAACAGAAGAGGTTTGGAATCATTGCTGTGGGGAGTGAGATAAAGATTCAATCAGGGAAAAACAAAAGGATTGCCAGTAAGTTATGAGGATCCAGTTATAGTTAGGTAATAAATTTGTAGGTGGGGAGAGGGAGCCACTTGGAATGATTATATAATTTCCTTTAATGCTTTTCAGCAACAGAGGAACAGGAGGGTTAGTGTTTGAGAAGGTATGAATGTATGGCAAAGGGAAGGGATTCAAAAGTATTTGAACTACTTAATGATGAGAGAAGACATCAGTAAAGTAAGTCATTAAGGTGAGAATGGGAACATGTTCTATTAAACTGTTGGTGAGAAGCAGTATGTAAGGAACAGGATACTGATATAAAAATCACAATGACCTGGGTTCAAGCTTTGAGTTTGATACATTCCAGATGTGTGACTCTGTCCAAGCCACTAAACTTAACTTAGGCTATTATAAGACTTTAAGTTACAAAAAAAGGTGCCAAGCTATACTCATCGAGGAAGTTTTCTCACCTGAGTTTCTTATACCCAGAAAATCATGGGCCTATCTTAATATTTCTGAAATACAGAACATGAGAGAGTATATGACACTAAAAATAGAGGGACCAAATTGTACATTTTCTAAGCAGCGCATAATCTATTGTGAAGATACAATAGGTATGAGTTATAAACAGTTGTGCTTTCACTTACACATATGTGTATTATATATAAAATGCATATATATATATGTATATATATATATATACATATATATATATATGAATATGTAAGTATATGCAGAGAGCTAAAAGGGTCTGTAATTTCAAGTATTTAAAGGTTTCTCCAAGTAAGGAAATTCCCCCTACCAATGCATATAGCTGTAGATGCTGAGGTTTGGAGATTGATAACTTGCTTATGGTCACCAATTTCATGTGTCATAGTTTGAGGCATGGCCTCAGGTTTTAATTGGTTTTAGGGCCAGCTTTCATCATATAGACAAAGATGTGCACATGTGCATACATATATAGAGTTTGAGGCATAGGAGGCACTTTGATCACCTACCTGTTTTCCTAATGAGAATGGCACTTGCAGAACTCTACTTTGAGACTGTACACACACACGCGCGTGCGTGCGCAATTGAAACCAGGTTTTGGCCAAAGACTTGATTTGAAAAATAATTTTTTTCAACCACCGAAAATTCTGCCTTCTATTACTCCTACCCCATTCCACCCCCCCCCCAATTAGAAAGAGAAAAACAAAATCCCCTTACAAACATGGAGAGTTAAGAAAAACAACTCCCCATATTTCACAGACTTTTTATGGTGGCCTTGAAGACAATTCAACTATGCATTTTGACCCATGAAACATGAAGGAAATAACTACTCTGTTTTTTTAGCTCACAGATGAACAGTGACACTCTAACTTCCATTAGAGTGTGTCGGAGAGAAAATCTAAGAAAATAATGATCTCGAAAAGTTTTATTTTTAGTTTCTAGTCAGGTGATAGCACTGTGTAGGTATTTCAATTATTTTTGGTTCCCAAGTTCATTATTTACTTGAAAGCAGTTGACAACGAATGATTTCTTAAATAGGCTAATGACACAATGCTGTTGAAATATAACAAGGTTACAAACTGACACACCATAGTTGTGCAAGAAGAAATGGATGAAAATCATTTGAAGAGAATTTCTGAAACGATAACTCAATTTATGATGAAGTACACATGAAGACATTCTGTCTGAAGGACTGGGAAGACTATTTTTCAAATGGGGACAAATGACACTTAGAGGAAGAGAAAAAAAGCAATTAATTCTGGAGCCTAAAAGCAAGAAGTAAAGATCTCAAGAAAGGAATTTGTTTGTTAAACAGGAAGATTAGGGACCAAGAATGAAAGCTAATAAACCATGCTGCTAGGGTAGAGGCTGGTGGATCCCTTGAGCTTGGAAGTTCTGAGTTGAAGTATCCTAAACTGATGCTGTGGATGTTTCATGAATAAGACTCTTCATCTCTCGTCTCAGGGCTTTTTCTTTGACTGTTTCACGTTCTGGGAACACTCTTCATTGTCAACTCTGTTTATTGCCTTCCCTGTTTCCTTTAAGAATCAACTAAAAACTCAATTTTTACAGAAAGCCTTTTGCAACCTTCTTAAATCTAGTATTTTCCCTTCTTTTAATTATTTCCTACTTAACCTGTATAGAGCCTCTTCATATATAAATATATGTATATATATATATATTTCTTTATATATTAACTTTTTCATTACATTGTGAGTTCCTTCAGGACAGGGATAGTCTTTTGCCTCCTTTTGTATTCCCAGTTCTTATAATTTAGCACCTGTACATTAAGTAGATGCTAAATGTTTTTTGATTAATTGACTTCACTGTGTTTGGCACCAGTATGGTCTAATCCAGTGTCTACATTAAATCTGTTGCTTGAATAATTAGTCACTGGGGGCAAGGGACTACTAGACTACCTGGGCAGGGGTGACATGGCCCAGGTCAGAAGTGGAGCTGCTTAAGGTTCTCGTGCCAATCTGCAGTAGGATCACTCCTATGAGTTTTCATATACAAACTGTTGGAGTTAGGGAGGCAAAAAAAAGACTAAGAAAAAAAGACTAATGAACAAGCAATAAATAGTGCAAGGAATTTTGAGGTCTGGAAAGCACCTCAAAAACAAAGAGAGGCAATGCAGAGATGAACATTAAAACCCAGCTGTGATGGTGGGAGTCTTTTTTAACTTTCTAGAAACCGAGGTATGTGGCACTTACTTTTTAAGGGTGGAGTAAGGGGGTGGCTAGGTGGCGTAGTGTATAAAGCACCGGCCTTGGAGTCAGGGGTACCTGGGTTCAAATCCGGTCTCAGACACTTAATAATTACCTAGCTGTGTGGCCTTGGGCAAGCCACTTAACCCCATTTGCCTTGCAAAAAAAAAAAAAACCTAAAAAAAAAGAGTGGGGTAAGGATAGACACTTTCTCCTCTCTCCATTCTGCTCCCCTCCCGGAAAACATCTCTCTTGTCCTACATATATCAGATTACTAATTTTCCAGTTCTGTTTTGAGGGAAGATGGGGTAAATGCTAAAATTACTATTTTTGGCTATTCTTTTACCAGATGTGCTAATATGGTACAGGTAACAGTAAAAAGACCACCTAGTATTAAACTCTTATTTGTTCGGAACATTCCAACCAGAACCTTGGCGCTGATTCCATCTTTAAGTATATCCTAACTTAGCATTTCCTCTGCCCTATGGCTAGTATATTACTACTTCCTTTTCTTTCATTTCCATGAATCTGAATCTTGAAAAGAAATACTTACACTTTATGTAACTTTGATGTGGAAACAAGGGAAAGTGTTCATCTCATGTGCATGAATCTGCAATCCTGAGAATCCTGAGTATGGGCCAAGATGAAGTACAGTGTGGTATAATGGAAAGAGCACTGACCAACTTGGGGTAAAGAGACCTTCATTTGCTTCTTTCCTCTATTATTACTTGAATAACTATGATCAAGTCTTTTGATCTCATCTGTAAAATTGGGTCCCTATAACTACCTATCTGACAAAGTTGTTATGGGAAAATCCATTGTAAAATTTAAAGTGTTAGAGAAATACTGTGTAAGTTATTACAATTATTCTTAACAAGATGAAGAACACAGAATTATGGAACAGCAGAGCTACAAGGAGACCGGAGACCTTTCCTTATACAGACCTTCAATTTAATTGGCATACAGTGTTGTGGGGTGAGGAAACTCCTTCTGTTCAAGAAGACCCAACCAACTGATCTGCAACTTAGAAATGTAAAGAGCTGCCCAGAACACTGAGGACTGAAGTGATATGCTCAGGATCACAAAATCGGTCTTCCTGGCAGCTAGGTTTCACTCCAATGATAAAAGGCCAGGTCTAGTGACAGG
Source organism: Macrotis lagotis (assembly GCF_037893015.1). Taxonomy (NCBI): domain Eukaryota; kingdom Metazoa; phylum Chordata; class Mammalia; order Peramelemorphia; family Peramelidae; genus Macrotis; species Macrotis lagotis. The sequence goes on from NC_133666.1 coordinate 21,296,447, forward strand.
AAGCCCAGACTTCAAATGTGACCTCAGACCTGGGCAAATCCCTTGCTTAAAGTACAAAATAGAGATAATAACACCATGTACCTCTTGCTGTAAGGATCAAATGAGATAATATAAGTGCTTAACACAAGGTCTGATACAGAGAAAGGATTGTATAAATGTTAGCTATTAATAACTCTTATTACTATTATATTCCCGACAGCAAGATCAACCCTTTATTCACCACATCATAATATCTCTTAGGGCTGTCTCTATGATCTAATGCTCTTCTTTTACAAATGAGGAAACTGAGGTCCAGGGAGGGAAAATGGCTTAAGTCATGAGTAACAAATGTTAGAATAAGTACTACAATCTAGGTTTTCTGACTTTCTAGCTCTACACGATCATAGAAAAATATGCTAGACTGAATTAATATTAAAAAAATATGAGTTCATGAAATGGTCATTATTAAGTGTGATGGTGGTTCCTAGTGTTGTTCAGTCATTTCAGTCATGTCTGATGTTTCATGACCTCATCTGAGTCATGATACTGGATATGGCTTGCCATTTCCTTTTCCATTTCATTTTTTTAGGTTTTTTGCAAGGCAAATGGGGTTAAGTGGCTTGCCCAAGGCCACAAAGCTACATAATTATTAAGTGTCTGAGACCGGATTTGAACCCAGGTACTCCTGACTCCAAGGCTGGTGCTTTATCCACTACATTACCTAGCCACCCCCATCCATTTCATTTTACAGATGAAAAAATTAAGGTAAACACAGTTAAGTGACTTGCCAAGGGTTACACAGCTAGCAAGTACCTGGGCCTGAATTTGAACTCAGGTCTTCCTGATTCTGGAAATAATGATCTATCTGTTGTGGTACCACCTAGCTACTCTGCTATTAGTTCCTACCTGATGCCAAATAATTAATTTGAATAAATTATTCCCTTTACACCCATTAAGCTGGGAACTATGTAGAGAGAGTGAACCTTAATTAGTTTTCCCTGGAATGCTGATAGATTTTCTCAGTATTGCCAATTTTAATTTTCTTATTTGCATCACATTATGCTATTAAACTATTAAATACTCTCTTTCTGGAAAGAAGGACTCCCAAGGTCATTTGTCTAATACTCTCATTTTAAGAATATAGCAAATCAGGTCTAAACAGGTCAAGGTCACAGTCAGAATTGGAACTCTAGTAGTGCCAGTCAAGTAGGTTGAAAGTACGGCCTGGCATTGGACTCCTTCCTCTACCATATGCAGATCCAGAAAGTAGAAGTGTGGTACTTGAAACCAGTGTTGAATCACTACATGGAAGAGATGCAAGCTCAAAGAATGAGGCAGCTGGGAGCCAGAGGATGGAAGTGAGACCAGTCCAGTGGGTGAGAACAACAGCCTCAGAAAACCTAAGAAAGCTGGGAGATGAATTTAGCTCCCTCTTTTGTTGCATGCAGTCTGAATTCCAAGGGAGGGTGTGAAATGTACAATTTTTATCTTTTCCATGGCCTTTGCATGTGGAAAAGTACTTGGGAACTATTCCTGTGGCACCATGGACTTTGGCAACAGCATCTCCAGACTTTGCCATCTTGCTTTAACTGCCATTTTCCTTTGTCCCTGTAGACCCTTTCTCTGATTAGTAAGTTTCTCCTGGAATCTCCCTTTTGAAGGAAGGGACAGGGCAGCCAAGAATCATTCTTGAGACTTTGCCTCAATGGCTCTGTCATATACCTTCTATCTCTCATACTTCCTTTCCCCCTTTTGAGTTCCCTTTGATTTGTTACATTAGAATGCAAGCTCCTTGAGGACATTGACTGTCTTTATTTTTGCTAGTCCTTTGTACAGTGCCAGAACAAAGTAAAGGCTTAATAAATGCTTTTTGATTTGACTCGTTTGATTCTAAAAGGAAATGCTGAGAGTTTTGGAAAAATGCTTGGGGATATATATATAGAAGTAGAAGCCCAAATTACTGTCCCTGAAATTTTTTCAAAAGAAAATGAATTTTGGAGGGGAATGTTATTTGGTGAGAATAAAATCTAGATGCAAGGTTAGGGCTCTAAGTTGTATACAGAGTATAGATTTTATTATTTTTTTATGCTCAGGTAATGGTTTTTTCCCAGTTGGGACTTTTAAAAAACTCACTTTTGGTGTTGCACAACTTGGTGATGGGGTAGTGCCTGTGTACCAGAGAAACTCTGCTGAGACTCTGGTGGCTTGAGTATACTGCCACCTGCTGTAAACCTTGCACATTCTATAGTCTCCAAGGGTAATTAATCCAGTGGCAACCCTGCTCCCCAACCTGCTAAAGGGCAGGGAGCAAACAATTCAATAGTCCTTGCTTAAACTGCCGTAAGGCTCTAAACCTCACATGCAGTTTACAAGGGTGTCAATACCACTGTGGCATTATTCCTTGGATCCTTTGACTCTCTACAACAAAATTCTGATGCATCTCCCTTTATCAAAGGCCTTAATCTAAGGATTCCTAAAACAATCTTATCAGTGCTCTTTTATAGGCAAGTTTATCCCATTATAGGTTACACTATAGACTCTGTGAACTATAAAAACATGCCTAACAAAGCTATGAAGAAGAATTGCTATGGCTATCTGGTCTCATTTTAAAGGTCAGGACAGTGAGGATGGGAGAGGGTAAGTAAATTTGTAGAATCACACAGCTTATAAGTATCTGAAGCTTTAAATTTAGGTCTTCCAGACTCTAGATCCAGCACATTATCCGCTTTGTCATCACAGAATATTCTATCTTGTCAAGGGGCTAAAGTTTACCATCACTTAGACAAAGAAATACTACTAAAGAGCTTCCAAAATTTAGAACTCATTTATCATTGGGTGGCAACTTTAATGAAGATAAAATTTACCTCCTTATTGCTTTTAATTTAATTTTGCAAAAATATCATGATTATCCCAATCAGTTATTAAATACCACATTCTCAAAGGAGGCATGGTTCTAGAAATCTCAGTTTCATTTATGTTCAGTGAGGCAAATTAAGTAGAACTTTGTTCACCTCTACTGCCATACTTTTGGAAGCCTAATCAGATCACTAATATCATCAAGGAGACTTGCTTCAATTAGTAAATCATAGTCCTTCCAAATCATAGCATAAAAGAATCATTTATTGAGCTCCACAAGACAGAAAAATTCCACGTAATAGAGTAATATACCTATTTGAAGAAATATTTGACTAAATTTTAATTTTTCAAGCTTCTATATAATACAATGGAGAAACTTATGTATACATTTTGGAATTTTGCCCCACTTAAAGGATCTAAGCCGAAACAATTCTCAGAATTTGAAATCATCCAGTATTGTGGAGAGGAAGGACCCAGACAAGAAATCTATGCAATCTTTCCTCAAATAAAAAAAATGTTTTCTATAATATAGAAGTGCTTGTCCAGATGCACTTATTTCTTTGCTGGATTCCTTTTGATCATCTGCCTCATGAAGCCTTGAGATCCCTTCTAACAATTATGTTTTTAAATGGATAAAGTAAAATACATAGGAGTACAAAGGAAACAATTACACAGAGTGCTCCAAAATTCTGATTGTAGTTTGAAACTGTGCTTAAAACGGCAGTAAAACTTTTAGCCCCCTCACTACTGAGAAATGTATACATATATATTTTAAAAAATAAGTTCACAGACCCTGACTTTAGAATTCCTGATCTAGAAACAATTTGAAGTTCTCCAGAATTTGGAAACTTACTGCCTATAAATATGCAACCCATATCACTTTTGGACAATTTCAATTATTGGACGGTTTGTTTTAAGTGAACCTTTGTGGAACTTCCAGAAACTGTTCTTGGTTCTCCTCTCTGAGGTCAATCACAATTTTATTCGCTCTTTCACATAAAAATCTTTCTAATACTTGAGCATAATCATGAGACCCCACCCCCAACCTCTACCAAGTCTTATCTTCTTCAGGCTAAATGTTTCCAGTTCCTTCAATGAACCTTCATATGACATGAACTCAAGATCCTTTATCACTCTCATTTCCCTCTTCTCAATGCTCTTCAGTTTGCATGACAAGAGTGTAATACAGTGGGACTATCAGCTTTCCTGACCTGGGCAATAAGTCTCTTAATACAACCTAAATTTGTCAAATTTCATGATGCTAAACCTCCCAGATATTTTCAGATGGATTGCTGCTGCTGCTGATTCCAGTCTGCTATTACTTACAACATTTATTTTTTTGAATCCAGTTTTCATCATTATTAAATTTTATACATTTTGACTTTGTTCTAACTTCCAACTCATTGAGATCTTTTTGGATTCCATCTATCCCAACCAGTGTTTGTTCTCTTAACTTTGTATTAGCAAATCTCACAGATATACAATCTATACATTCATCTGATTCATTGATAAAAATATTAAGAATCACAAAGTTGGATATATATATATATATATATATATATATATATATATATATATATCCTTGAGGCTTTATACTAAAAGTAGTCATTCAAGATGACATAAAGCCATTCATGGATTTTATTAATATCTGGTCACTCAACATGTTTTGAATCTATCATTTCATATTACTGCCTATCCTACGATTCTCCACAATGTACTCTAAAAAAGCATGAGAGACCTTGTGATATGCTTTGCTGAAGTCTGTATAAACTACATCTTCACAGGCCCTTTGACTTATCAATAAAGTAACTTCAGCAGCAAAAGGAATTATGTTAGTTTGGCATGACTTGTTCTTTTTTTTCTGACTTAATAATGTTTTTCCTAATTACATGTAAAAAGAGTTTCCAACATTCATTTTTTGTAAGATTTTAAGTTAAATTTTTTTGTCCCTCCATTTCCCTTCCCCTTTCTCCAAGACAGCAAGCAATGTGATATAGGTTATATGTGTACAATCATAGTAAACATATTTCCATATTAGTTATGTGTGAAAGAAAAATCAGAACAAAAGGGGAAAACCATTAGAAGGAAAAAACAAAAACAAATTTTAAAAAGGGAAAACAGTATGCTTTGGTCTGTATTCAGACTCCATGGTTCTTTCTCTGAATGTGGATGGCAATTTCCATTACAAGTCTTTTGGAATTGCTTTGATCACCATGTGGCTGTGAAGAGCTAAGTCCATCATAGCTGATCATCACACAGTATTGCTGGTAATGTGTACAATGTTTTCTTCCTTTTGCTCACTGTACTCAGAATCAGTTCAGGTATTTCTTTCAAGTTTTTTTTTTTCAAAATCTGCCTACTCATGATTTCTTACAGAACAAAAATCTTCTATTACATTTATATAGCACAGTTTCTACAGCCATTCTTCAATTGAAGGGCATCCCCACAAATTCCTCTGCCACCACAAAAAGAGCTGCCATGAATATTTTTGTATATATAGATCCTTTTCCCTTTTTTATGACCTTCTTGAGATACATATCCAGTACTGTCATTGCTGGATCAAGCCCTCCAACACTGATCTTTTCTCTTTTTCTGTCAGATTAGCAAATCTGATGGGTGTGAGGAAGTCCTTTGGGGTTATTTTAATGCACATTTCTCTAATCAGTAGTTATTTAGAATATTTTTCAGATAACTACAGATAGCTTTAATTTCTTCATGTGTAAACAAGCTTTCACATTCTTTGACCATTTGTCAATAGGGCAAAGACTTGTATTCTTATAAATTTGACTGTGTTCTTCACATATTTCAGAAATGCGGCCTTTATCAGAAACACTGACTGCGTAAAAATTGTTTCCCAGCTTTCTGCTTTCCTTCCAATCTTGGCTGCATTGTTTTTGTTTGTGTAAACCCTTTTTTATTTAAGATAATCAGAATTATCCATTTTGTTCTCTATCTTGTGTGATCATAAATTCTTCTCCTCTCTCTAGATCTGACTGTTCCTTGCTCTCTTAATTGGTTTATGTTGTCATCCTTTATATCTAAATCAAGAATGCATTTCAACCTTATCTTGGTATGAGATATTATTCTATGCCTAGTTTCTGTCATATTATTTTTGGGTATTCTCAGATTTTTTGTCAAATAATTTCTTATCCCAGAAACTGGAGTCTTCGGGTTCATCAAGCATAGATTACTATAGTCATTTATTATTGTTTCTTTTGTGTCCAATCTACGCCAATAAACCAATTCTCAATTTCTTAGTTGGTTCCAAGTAGTTTTGATGTTTACCCCTTTATAATATAGTTTTAAATCTGATGCATTTTTAAAATATTTTGTTCTAGCTCTATAAAATAATGTTTGGTAGTTTGATTGGTATGGCACTGAATAAGTAAGATCAATTTAGGAAGAACTGTCAATTTTGTTGTATTAGTTCAACCTATCTATGAGCAATTGGTATTTTTCCAATTATTCAAATCTGACTTGGTTTGCATGAAAAGTGTTTTGCACCTGTACTCATGTAGTTTCTGGGTTTGTTGTAGCGGAAAGACTCCCAAGTATAATTTGTTTTTAATGAAAACATGATAGTTCTTTATCTCTTCTCTCTCTTTAAAAAAAAAAAACACTATCCTTTTTTTTTAGTTTTTTTCTTCAAGACAAATGGGGTTAAGTGGCTTGCCCAAGGGCAACACACAGATAGGTAATTATTAAGTGTCTGAGGTTGGATTTGAACTCAGGTACTCCTGAATCCAGGGCCGGTGCTCTATCCAGTGCTCCACCTAGCCACCCCAATAACTATCCTTTTAATAATACATTCAAGAATTTAGCTGTTATTCAAAAGTCAAAGTAAGTAACTTGTCTCAATCCTTGACTCTCTGTAAAAGGTTAGTTTTCAAAGCAGGCATTCAGTCCTTTTAACTTAAGGAAACAAATTACATTTCAGAGTTTTTACTTACAGGCTCTGAATGGAAACACTTGCATTTTCTACAGCAAAACATTTTATATCTATGTCCACTTTGAAAGCATCAGATATTCTTTCATGGAAATGTGGAAGAGGCCCCCCCCCCAACAAAGAAAAAAAGAATTTTATGAAGACAGTACTATTGAACAGCGTGTTTAGGAATCCACTATTCATGTACTTCTTTCAAAGCTCTTTAGAAATGCTGATACTTGGGGCAGGTAGGTGGCGCAGTGGATAGAGCACTGGCCCTGGAATCAGGAGGACGCGAGTTCAAATCCAAACTCAGACACTTAATAATTATCTGGCTGTGTGACCTTCAGCAATTCACTTAGACCCATTGCCTTGCAAAAACTAAAAAAAAAAAAAAAAAAAAAAGAAATGCTGACACTTGATTCACTAGACTACTTGCAAGCAAAAACACCTTTCAAAGTTTTCCCTTAAAGAAAATAAAACCCCAATGTAGTAAATTGGGAAACAATCGTTACAACTAATGATTCTGACACAGGACTCATTTCTAAAATATACAGAGAACTGAGTCAGATTTTTAAAACAAAAAGCCATTCCCCAATTGACAAATGGTCAAAGGATATGCAAAGGCAATTTACAGATGAGGAAATCAAAACAATCCATAGCCATATGAAAAAATGCTCTAAATCATTAATTATTAGAGAAATGCAAATTAAAGCTTCTCAGAGGTACCAACTCACACCTCTCAGATTGGCCAATATGACCAGGAAGGATAATGATCATTGTTGGAAGGGTTGTGGAAAATCTGGGACACTATTACACTGTTGGTGGAGCTGTGAACTCATCCAACCCTTCTGGAAAGCTATTTGGAACTATGCCCAAAGGGCAACAAAAATGTGCATACCCTTTGACCCAGCAATACCACTACTGGGTCTATACCCTGAAGAGATGAAGAATAAGGGTAAAAACATTACTTGTACAAAAATATTTATAGCAGCCTTGTTTGTGGTGGCAAAGAATTGGAAATCAAGTAACTGTCCTTTAATTGGGGTATGGCTTAACAAACTGTAGTATATGTATGTCATGGAACACTATTGTTCTATTAGAAACCAGGAGGGACGGGATTTCAGGGAAACCTGGAGGGATTTGCATGAACTGATGCTGAGTGAGATGAGCAGAACCAGAAAAACACTGTACACCCTAACAGCAACATGGGAGTTATGTTCAACCTTGAAGGATTTGCTCATTCCATCAGTGCAACAATTGGGAACAATTTTGGGCTGTCTTCAAAGGAGTGTGCCATCTGTGTCCAGATAAAGAGCCATGGAGTTTGAACAAAGTTCAAGGACTATTCACTTTAATTTAGAAAAAAGCCATATCTTATTGTCTGATCTTGTTACCTCTTAGATTTCTTGTCTCTTCCCTAAGGATATGATTTCTTTTTCATCATACTCAATTTGGATCAAGGTACAACATGGAAACAAAGTAAAGACTGACAGATTGCTTTCCATGGGGGGTGGGGTGGGGGAGGGAAGTAAGATTGGGGGTAAAATTGTAAAACTCAAATAATATCTGTAATAAAAAAATTAAAAAAAAGAAAAAAGAAATTAAAACCCCACAGGGGAATATACACTTGGTGACTGGGGGAAATGTCAAGATATACATACATGAAAACTTTTCAGAGTATTTTCAAAGCCACCTTTGAAGACCACTTTAAAATATTATGTTTCTCCCAGCATAATAAACATAGATGAAATTCCATTTAATGGTGCAGAAAACCCATCAAATTTGGATCTACATTTAAGTCCACTGTCTTCTGCCATTCACTTGCATTTTAAATGTGGATAAGTCTCCTCCTCTCCCTCCCACTCCTCCCTCCTCTTACCAGCTCTTTTCCATTCCAGGATTAACATAATCTAATGTCTAAATATCTAAATATGATTTGACGCATAGAATATGTGAATTCATATATTAAAGAGCCATACTGATATAAATATTATGATCTATCTACCTACCTACATATTTACCTACTTATGTACATCTCCCTGGGACTTTCACAGAATCCAGGATTAAGGCAAATACTATTCTGAATTACCTAGAAGCTACTGGATTCTAGTCTATACTACTCTTTTGGAAGATGCAAGATCCCTTGACGCTCTTGCACAAAGATCATCCATTGTAGCCTTCCTTTGAAGCTATATAATTTCATTTGTTCTTAAGTCTTTGTAAAATAAGTAGGAAAGAAAAAGAAAAAAAATGCATGCAAATAAGACATTGGTAACATGGATTTGTGACATTATTTCTGGATGTCTTCAGTATCCTTATTTGGTGGTAATAATGGTTCTGTCTCAGGTATGTCAAAAAATCTGGTGGAGTGAGTAAACATATATGGCTGGTGAAACATAGTATACAGTCAAAGAAATTTGCCTGTTTGTTTTTTGGTTAAAAATCTAGTTGATTCTCATCACCCTCTCCTACACACATTGAATATTGACATACTATTATCTTCATTCGCTTCTTTCTTTCCCCCCACATTACCTCCTCTTTTCTTCCATTGTCTCTATTTCCCCATTGGGCTATTTCCCATTTTAAAAACATTTTTTTTTGTAAGGAAAAAAGACAAAAGAATGCACACTGAGAAAATATTCTGAAGACAGATTTTCACTTTGATGTAAGCATGATATACCCATCAAGTGTAACACTTCCATTTTATAGCTGAAGAAACTGATACACAGAAAAATAAAGTGAGTCATTCAGGCTTCTAAGTCATTGTGCAGTTAGACCCAAAATAACTGCATTGCCTGGCCCAGAAAATAGAAATCAGAGCACTGATGGGGTGGGGAGGGAGGGGAGTTGCCTCTTTGCTTAACAATGACAGCTGTCCAAATGTGGAATTGACAACTTTGGGAAATACTAAAATGCCCCTCACTGGAAGCTTCCAACTAGATGGCCGCTCATATGGGTTGCAGAGGGGATTCTCCTTCAGGTGTCTGAAAGAAAAGAGCCTCTGAGGGCCCTTCTACTTCAGAGAGCTTGTGGGAAGTACATAATTTAATATTTAATATCTTAAGAGGAAAATAACACCAGCACTGCAGCTGAAGTGAGAACACAGAGAATGAATGGGCTGCAGCACTTGGAAGAGAGCTTTAAAGGCTCCAATTTTACATTTGATTTGAGAGGCAATTGGGAGTCTCTTCAGAATGTGTAAGAAGGAGTAGACAGGCTCAAAAAGATGATAGAGGAAAACAGCAACTTGGGGAAGTAGAAGCAACAGTGGACTCAGAGGTCAGGAAACCTGAATTCAAATACTGATTCTGTCACTAACTCAAGGCAAGTCCATTCCCCATACTAGGCCTCAATTTTTTGTTCTTTAAAATGAAAGGGTTGGACTAATTGGTGTCCATGGCTTCTTCCAGGCAACATTTTATGATGCTAACTTACCAAGGTGCAAGAAAAAATGTACAGGAAGAACTGTCAGAGGAAAGAGAGAACACATTAAAAATGAAGGAGACTGCTTTGGCACAATGCTGTAGGGAGATGGTCAGAGAATGGACTTGTGTCTGCATCTCATGACTTATGAATTTGTCTTTCTAGTTTTCATCTAAACAGGAAACTCAAAGGAAAGGAAACTTTCTGACTTATTTTTAGGGCTCACCATGTCACCTATTATTTATTGACTTTGCTACATTAGATAATCTTGCCAAAGGAGCAGCAAAGATGATCCAGGTGATCTGAAACAAAAACAGGCAAGACCCAGGAAAAACAATGTATGACGGATAACTTGTTTGATGGAGCTTCTCCTAACTCAAACTACAAGCTATGTTCTAACAATTATTTTCCCATGCATAGGTTCATATCCACAAAATTACTATGTAAGCCTGTTACAAAAAGCTAGACAAGAGGTTATAACAAAATTGCAACACTGAACAATAAATTGCCTTGATGTTTCAGATATTCTTAGTGGAGCACGAAGTGGCCATGCACTAGATTTCCATTATTTTGTTCAACAGAGCTTACCAAAATGGATACCCTTTGCCTATTCCCTTCTTCAGCACTACATATTTCTTATTAGTCTGCAAACATATTTATGACACATCTTTGCCAAAGGGCAACTTCCATAGCAAAGCTTTGAATCATAAATATGTGTCACATAAGCAAATTCTGTAATATTGAGTCAAACATTCTTCCTTTTCATTCTTCCCCCTTCTTTTTCAGTTTATGTGATGGAATGTTTATCAGATTCATTTCTGGGGGGTCAGAAATGCAACTGAACCAGTAATGTCATTTTTCATTCTCTCAGTGAAAATGTGGAATGCTTGCTTAACAGAGTCTTAGCCTCATTTTAATAAGCAAGAACTGAATAGTTACAACATGCAAAGGCATGTATAAATACTTCTAAAGGGCTCTCCTGCTCTCAAGGCACTTACTCTTTTAAAAGACATGGGTGTCAAAGTCAAATAGAAATGGATCCCCGCAGGCTGCATATTCACTTAGAAAACCACAAACCAACAATCTCTCTGTTTTATTGTATTTTCTATATTTGTATTTGTATTTTGTATTTGTATATTATTGTATTTCTCACTTACATTTTAAACTGGTTCTAAAGCCTTGAGAAGTTTTATAGAACTTCTTGAACTTGGCAACTCTGTGTATAAAGAGGTCATAAGAGAGAGAGTGTATGTGAGTATTCATACTAAAAGAACTAACATTTTATTAGGAAAGTTTAAAGAAGACAAGGTTCACTTTGAGTTATAGAGGAATAGAGCATCGATGAAGAGATGGGTCATGAGTTAGACCTTGAAGGCTGGAGAGGATTTTAATTGAAAGAAAGGTAGCACCAGAAAAGACAAAGATCAATGTTGAAAAGGATGTGGGAATCTGGTACACTAATACATTGTGGTAGAGCTGTGGACTCATCCAAACTCCTTTGATCCAGCAATACCACTACTAGGTCTATATCCTGAAGTTATTATGCAATAGGTTAAAAACATCACTTGTACAAAAATATTCATAGCAACTCTGTGGTGGCAAAGAACTGGAAATTGAGTGAATGTCCATCATTTGGGGAATGGCTGAATAAACTGGGATATATATATATATATATATATATATATATATATATGTATATATAATGTGATGGAACAGTATTATTCTAATATAAACCAGGAGGGATGGGAATTCAGGGAAGCTTGGAGGGATTTGCATGAACTGATGATGAGCAAGATGAACAGAACCAGAACACTGTATACTCTAACAGCAACATGAGGTTGATGATCAAACTTAATGGACTTACTCATTCCATCAGTGCAATAAACTGGGACAATGATGGAGAATACCATCGATATCCAGAGAAGCAACTGTAGAGTTTAAACAAAGACCAAAGACTATTACCTTCATTTTTTTTAAAGTTGTCTTATGTACTACATAATTTTGGTATCTCTAATATCTTATTTTTTCTTCAAGTATATAATTTTTCTCTCAACACATTCAATTTTGATCAATGTATAGTATGGAAGCAATGTAAAGATTATCAGACAGCTTTCTGTGGGGGGTTGGGGGGAGGGAAGAGAGGATGGGGAAAATTGTAAAATTCAGAAAATGATAAGTAGAAACTATTATTGTATATAATTGGAAAACAAATAACATATTTAGATTAAAAAAGAAAGAAAGGTAGCAGAGGGAACTTCAGAGATAGGCAAAAGCATGGAAGAAAAAGTATGATGTGTTTTCAAGAAAAGTTGTTTGTCTACAGCAGTGGTGGTGAACCTTTTTTCTGTCAAAGGCCATTTGTATATTCATAACATCATTCATGGAACATACAAAATTATCAATTTAAAAATTAGCCTGCTATATTTGATCGAACATTTAATTGATTCACCCCTAAAAAGATCCTAGATTTATCAAATTTCAAGTCCCATCTGAGGTTGTCATAGCAGCAGCAGCAGGCCAAACGATTTCACTGATCTCATCCCCCAGTCCTAGTCTAAAGCATGGGGTATATTAGATGAGCAACTTTAAATAGTACTAGAAAGGTATGGGCTGGATGTTTGAAAGAAAATTTCAGATGCATCAATCCAATAATTTTTAAAGACTAAAATAATTAGCTGAATATTAAAATTTGGATTTTATTGTATACCTTATTTATATGAATGCTTTGAAAGGGCTTTACATTCATTTTCTTATTTGTTGAAGAACTCTGAAACAGACTGGCTGTGTGACTTTAGGCAAGTTGCTGTCTCAGAATTAATAGGCTGCCCTCAAAGACTGCAAGTCAGACAAGAGGATGGTGAGTTACACTGAAAGAAGTTTCCTCACCTAGAATTGTAGAGTCCCAAAGAAATGACAATTCGAGTCGCTGTTTTTATCTTACTTCATTTGATCTTTACAACAATTATTTACTGAATGGAAAATCAGTGAAATTATCCCCATTTACAGATAAGGAATGGAAAGTTTAATATAGTTTCAATACTTGGCTAGTAACTACTAAAATCAGGGTCTTCTAATCTCTGTACAGTACGTTCCCCTTTGTTATACAGGTTCCTGACCCATTAAGTTACCCTGAAGCAGTTTATTTGTCCAGAAATCAATTTTGCTTGGTTTTGTGAATAAGGGATTTTAAATATTTCTTTAAAAATTTACCTCACTTATATTACAAATCTGTATATTAGGTTTATTTTTTATTTTTTAGTTTTTTTTTTTTTTTTAGTTTTTGCAAGGCAATGGGGTTAAATGGCTTGCCCAAGGCCACACAGCTAGATAATTATTAAGTGTTTGAGGTCAGATTGGAACTCAGGTACTCCTGACTCCAGGGCCAGTGCTCTATCAACTGCGCCACCTAGCCACCCCTGTATATTAGTTTTTTTAAGACTACATTTTGTCTTTTAATATATCAGAAAATATAAGTACAACAGTTGTCTATATACTTTATATGGACTTAAACTCTGACTGATGTTTTACTTAGAGACAACTGTGAAAAAAAGGTTACATCATTTGCATCTATTTACATAGCAACTTTAACAATGTTAAGAAATCCCAAAATGTACATTTTGGTGCTATAAAGGAATCTGCTAAAGTAAAGCTACCTGCACAAATTCATTTAGAACTTATCATCAAATATGTTATTTAACTAATGGATAGATATGAATCAATATATATATATTGAAGAAAATAAAAACAAAATGATATGGATACAGGAAAGGATGTCATTCATTGGAAATACAAATGAGTATGTATCTTCTTCATTTTCCTCACAATTTTTTACAGAAGCCTTTATTTTCTCCTTATTTGACAGTAATAGATTACTCATTTTCAAACAGGACAAATTCATTTCTATGAGGACAGAAACATTTACCTGGTGCTCCAAGGGGGGTCAGTAGACTTAGTCACTACCTTCACTGGTTTAACAGACAGTGGAAATAAATTCAGTTAAGCTGATAAATCTGACATTTAGCACAACAAAAAGAGCTGTCTGTCACTGTCCTAAAATTTGTTAGGGACCTTTGTAGATATTAAATAAGTCATAGAAATTCTGGTCATTTCATGTTTATCAATGAATGAGCAAAGAAAGGAAAATCTTAAAAAGTCAACCATTTTGATGGGATAGCTGAATTTTTGACTGTTTTGTGAAATGATACTGTTAGCATTTTCATGCCCATTACTAAAGGAATATTTTGTTCATTATCTCAAATAAAGAAATTAAAACCCACATCTGCCCTTTGAGGTTTTCATTCTAAAAACAAAGCACTGGTTTGCTGGGCATATAAAACCAAGGGGACCACAGCTAGGGAAGTGTAATTGTCAATTTGCTCTTCATAACAGAAAACTACACTGTATGATTTTAGAGGAAGGCTACATTTAATCGACCGATAAGCTAATACATAAACATAATAGATGGAACAAATGAAAGTCACCAACACTGCCATCTGTTTGAGTGCTCTACTGGGTGTCTGCATGAAAAAAATATTTTTTAAAATATGGTGATTCTATCATATCTAGGTAGAGTCCTAATCTACCTGAGCATTTTTGAGGTTGGATTGAGACGGTTTTTTCTGTTAATAAAAATAAAGCATTACTGACTGACATCTTCTTGTTGTCCTTGATACTTTTCATATTTTTTTTTCAGGAGTATTTCTACATGTTTTCTTTTGTTGTACAGAGAGGCAACCTGCCTGTTTTTAAAAAGAACAATCCACGTGGGAATTGTCCCCAGAGACATTTCAGAACATAGACTGTCAGTGGTACACCTGACTAATTTCCATGAGCAGTCCAAAGACACAGCTATATGATACCAACCATCTGGACAAAGAGTGACAAATTCAGTTAATCATCTGGATTTTTGCCTATATAACGCCAAACAGCTGGATAGCAGAAAAACATCTGGATGATTGATTCATCCAGATGCTTGGCAATGTATATTCAGAGCCTGAATGTAATATATTGCTTTAGTATTATTCATTCTGTAATTGTGAATGGCTAATGTAGCTGTCACCTGTTTTTACCTTCAAATTCCAGGATAATGTGTTATTGGACTATTATTTTTGAGATGGCAATAGGTAACAGAGAGCTTATTATATTACAAGCTCTTTAGAAATGCTGATACTTGGGGCAGGTAGGTGGCACAGTGGATAAATTCCAGGATAATGTGTTATTGGACTATTATTTTTGAGATGGCAATAGGTAACAGAGAGCTTATTATATTACATTGTTGGAAGGGTTGTGGAAAATCTGGGACACTATTACACTGTTGGTGGAGCTGTGAACTCATCCAACCCTTCTGGAAAGCTATTTGGAACTATGCCCAAAGGGCAACAAAAATGTGCATACCCTTTGACCCAGCAATACCACTACTGGGTCTATACCCTGAAGAGATGAAGAATAAGGGTAAAAACATTACTTGTACAAAAATATTTATAGCAGCCTTGTTTGTGGTGGCAAAGAATTGGAAATCAAGTAACTGTCCTTTAATTGGGGTATGGCTTAACAAACTGTAGTATATGTATGTCATGGAACACTATTGTTCTATTAGAAACCAGGAGGGATGGGATTTCAGGGAAACCTGGAGGGATTTGCATGAACTGATGCTGAGTGAGATGAGCAGAACCAGAAAAACACTGTACACCCTAACAGCAACATGGGAGTTATGTTCAACCTTGAAGGATTTGCTCATTCCATCAGTGCAACAATTGGGAACAATTTTGGGCTGTCTTCAAAGGAGTGTGCCATCTGTGTCCAGATAAAGAGCCATGGAGTTTGAACAAAGTTCAAGGACTATTCACTTTAATTTAGAAAAAAGCCATATCTTATTGTCTGATCTTGTTACCTCTTAGATTTCTTGTCTCTTCCCTAAGGATATGATTTCTTTTTCATCACACTCAATTTGGATCAAGGTACAACATGGAAACAAAGTAAAGACTGACAGATTGCTTTCCATGGGGGGGTGGGGTGGGGGAGGGAAGTAAGATTGGGGGTAAAATTGTAAAACTCAAATAGTATCTGTAATAAAAAAATTAAAAAAAAGAAAAAAGAAATTAAAACCCCACAGGGGAATATACACTTGGTGACTGGGGGAAATGTCAAGATATACATACATGAAAACTTTTCAGAGTATTTTTCAAAGGCACCTTTGAAGACCACTTTAAAATATTATGTTTCTCCCAGCATAATAAACATAGATGAAATTCCATTTAATGGTGCAGAAAACCCATCAAATTTAGATCTACATTTAAGTCCACTGTCTTCTGCCATTCACTTGCATTTTAAATGTGGATAAGTCTCCTCCTCTCCCTCCCACTCCTCCCTCCTCTTACCAGCTCTTTTCCATTCCAGGATTAACATAATCTAATGTCTAAATATCTAAATATGATTTGACGCATAGAATATGTGAATTCATATATTAAAGAGCCATACTGATATAAATATTATGATCTATCTACCTACCTACTTATGTACATCTCCCTGGGACTTTCACAGAATCCAGGATTAAGGCAAATACTATTCTGAATTACCTAGAAGCTACTGGATTCTAGTCTATACTACTCTTTTGGAAGATGCAAGATCCCTTGACGCTCTTGCACAAAGATCATCCATTGTAGCCTTCCTTTGAAGCTATATAATTTCATTTGTTCTTAAGTCTTTGTAAAATAAGTAGGAAAGAAAAAGAAAAAAAATGCATGCAAATAAGACATTGGTAACATGGATTTGTGACATTATTTCTGGATGTCTTCAGTATCCTTATTTGGTGGTAATAATGGTTCTGTCTCAGGTATGTCAAAAAATCTGGTGGAGTGAGTAAACATATATGGCTGGTGAAACATAGTATACAGTCAAAGAAATTTGCCTGTTTGTTTTTTGGTTAAAAATCTAGTTGATTCTCATCACCCTCTCCTACACACATTGAATATTGACATACTATTATCTTCATTCGCTTCTTTCTTTCCCCCCACATTACCTCCTCTTTTCTTCCATTGTCTCTATTTCCCCATTGGGCTATTTCCCATTTTAAAAACATTTTTTTTTGTAAGGAAAAAAGACAAAAGAATGCACACTGAGAAAATATTCTGAAGACAGATTTTCACTTTGATGTAAGCATGATATACCCATCAAGTGTAACACTTCCATTTTATAGCTGAAGAAACTGATACACAGAAAAATAAAGTGAGTCATTCAGGCTTCTAAGTCATTGTGCAGTTAGACCCAAAATAACTGCATTGCCTGGCCCAGAAAACAGAAATCAGAACACTGATGGGGTGGGGAGGGAGGGGAGTTGCCTCTTTGCTTAACAATGACAGCTGTCCAAATGTGGAATTGACAACTTTGGGAAATACTAAAATGCCCCTCACTGGAAGCTTCCAACTAGATGGCCGCTCACATGGGTTGCAGAGGGGATTCTCCTTCAGGTGTCTGAAAGAAAAGAGCCTCTGAGGGCCCTTCTACTTCAGAGAGCTTGTGGGAAGTACATAATTTAATATTTAATATCTTAAGAGGAAAATAACACCAGCACTGCAGCTGAAGTGAGAACACAGAGAATGAATGGGCTGCAGCACTTGGAAGAGAGCTTTAAAGGCTCCAATTTTACATTTGATTTGAGAGGCAATTGGGAGTCTCTTCAGAATGTGTAAGAAGGAGTAGACAGGCTCAAAAAGATGATAGAGGAAAACAGCAACTTGGGGAAGTAGAAGCAACAGTGGACTCAGAGGTCAGGAAACCTGAATTCAAATACTGATTCTGTCACTAACTCAAGGCAAGTCCATTCCCCATACTAGGCCTCAATTTTTTGTTCTTTAAAATGAAAGGGTTGGACTAATTGGTGTCCATGGCTTCTTCCAGGCAACATTTTATGATGCTAACTTACCAAGGTGCAAGAAAAAATGTACAGGAAGAACTGTCAGAGGAAAGAGAGAACACATTAAAAATGAAGGAGACTGCTTTGGCACAATGCTGTAGGGAGATGGTCAGAGAATGGACTTGTGTCTGCATCTCATGACTTATGAATTTGTCTTTCTAGTTTTCATCTAAACAGGAAACTCAAAGGAAAGGAAACTTTCTGACTTATTTTTAGGGCTCACCATGTCACCTATTATTTATTGACTTTGCTACATTAGATAATCTTGCCAAAGGAGCAGCAAAGATGATCCAGGTGATCTGAAACAAAAACAGGCAAGACCCAGGAAAAACAATGTATGACGGATAACTTGTTTGATGGAGCTTCTCCTAACTCAAACTACAAGCTATGTTCTAACAATTATTTTCCCATGCATAGGTTCATATCCACAAAATTACTATGTAAGCCTGTTACAAAAAGCTAGACAAGAGGTTATAACAAAATTGCAACACTGAACAATAAATTGCCTTGATGTTTCAGATATTCTTAGTGGAGCACGAAGTGGCCATGCACTAGATTTCCATTATTTTGTTCAACAGAGCTTACCAAAATGGATACCCTTTGCCTATTCCCTTCTTCAGCACTACATATTTCTTATTAGTCTGCAAACATATTTATGACACATCTTTGCCAAAGGGCAACTTCCATAGCAAAGCTTTGAATCATAAATATGTGTCACATAAGCAAATTCTGTAATATTGAGTCAAACATTCTTCCTTTTCATTCTTCCCCCTTCTTTTTCAGTTTATGTGATGGAATGTTTATCAGATTCATTTCTGGGGGGTCAGAAATGCAACTGAACCAGTAATGTCATTTTTCATTCTCTCAGTGAAAATGTGGAATGCTTGCTTAACAGAGTCTTAGCCTCATTTTAATAAGCAAGAACTGAATAGTTACAACATGCAAAGGCATGTATAAATACTTCTAAAGGGCTCTCCTGCTCTCAAGGCACTTACTCTTTTAAAAGACATGGGTGTCAAAGTCAAATAGAAATGGATCCCCGCAGGCTGCATATTCACTTAGAAAACCACAAACCAACAATCTCTCTGTTTTATTGTATTTTCTATATTTGTATTTGTATTTTGTATTTGTATATTATTGTATTTCTCACTTACATTTTAAACTGGTTCTAAAGCCTTGAGAAGTTTTATAGAACTTCTTGAACTTGGCAACTCTGTGTATAAAGAGGTCATAAGAGAGAGAGTGTATGTGAGTATTCATACTAAAAGAACTAACATTTTATTAGGAAAGTTTAAAGAAGACAAGGTTCACTTTGAGTTATAGAGGAATAGAGCATCGATGAAGAGATGGGTCATGAGTTAGACCTTGAAGGCTGGAGAGGATTTTAATTGAAAGAAAGGTAGCACCAGAAAAGACAAAGATCAATGTTGAAAAGGATGTGGGAATCTGGTACACTAATACATTGTGGTAGAGCTGTGGACTCATCCAAACTCCTTTGATCCAGCAATACCACTACTAGGTCTATATCCTGAAGTTATTATGCAATAGGTTAAAAACATCACTTGTACAAAAATATTCATAGCAACTCTGTGGTGGCAAAGAACTGGAAATTGAGTGAATGTCCATCATTTGGGGAATGGCTGAATAAACTGGGATATATATATATATATATATATATATGTATATATAATGTGATGGAACAGTATTATTCTAATATAAACCAGGAGGGATGGGAATTCAGGGAAGCTTGGAGGGATTTGCATGAACTGATGATGAGCAAGATGAACAGAACCAGAACACTGTATACTCTAACAGCAACATGAGGTTGATGATCAAACTTAATGGACTTACTCATTCCATCAGTGCAATAAACTGGGACAATGATGGAGAATACCATCGATATCCAGAGAAGCAACTGTAGAGTTTAAACAAAGACCAAAGACTATTACCTTCATTTTTTTTAAAGTTGTCTTATGTACTACATAATTTTGGTATCTCTAATATCTTATTTTTTCTTCAAGTATATAATTTTTCTCTCAACACATTCAATTTTGATCAATGTATAGTATGGAAGCAATGTAAAGATTATCAGACAGCTTTCTGTGGGGGGTTGGGGGGAGGGAAGAGAGGATGGGGAAAATTGTAAAATTCAGAAAATGATAAGTAGAAACTATTATTGTATATAATTGGAAAACAAATAACATATTTAGATTAAAAAAGAAAGAAAGGTAGCAGAGGGAACTTCAGAGATAGGCAAAAGCATGGAAGAAAAAGTATGATGTGTTTTCAAGAAAAGTTGTTTGTCTACAGCAGTGGTGGTGAACCTTTTTTCTGTCAAAGGCCATTTGTATATTCATAACATCATTCATGGAACATACAAAATTATCAATTTAAAAATTAGCCTGCTATATTTGATCGAACATTTAATTGATTCACCCCTAAAAAGATCCTAGATTTATCAAATTTCAAGTCCCATCTGAGGTTGTCATAGCAGCAGCAGCAGGCCAAACGATTTCACTGATCTCATCCCCCAGTCCTAGTCTAAAGCATGGGGTATATTAGATGAGCAACTTTAAATAGTACTAGAAAGGTATGGGCTGGATGTTTGAAAGAAAATTTCAGATGCATCAATCCTAATATCTGGTCACTCAACATGTTTTGAATCTATCATTTCATATTACTGCCTATCCTACGATTCTCCACAATGTACTCTAAAAAAGCATGAGAGACCTTGTGATATGCTTTGCTGAAGTCTGTATAAACTACATCTTCACAGGCCCTTTGACTTATCAATAAAGTAACTTCAGCAGCAAAAGGAATTATGTTAGTTTGGCATGACTTGTTCTTTTTTTTTCTGACTTAATAATGTTTTTCCTAATTACATGTAAAAAGAGTTTCCAACATTCATTTTTTGTAAGATTTTAAGTTAAATTTTTTTGTCCCTCCATTTCCCTTCCCCTTTCTCCAAGACAGCAAGGAATGTGATATAGGTTATATGTGTACAATCATAGTAAACATATTTCCATATTAGTTATGTGTGAAAGAAAAATCAGAACAAAAGGGGAAAACCATTAGAAGGAAAAAACAAAAACAAATTTTAAAAAGGGAAAACAGTATGCTTTGGTCTGTATTCAGACTCCATGGTTCTTTCTCTGAATGTGGATGGCAATTTCCATTACAAGTCTTTTGGAATTGCTTTGATCACCATGTGGCTGTGAAGAGCTAAGTCCATCATAGCTGATCATCACACAGTATTGCTGGTAATGTGTACAATGTTTTCTTCCTTTTGCTCACTGTACTCAGAATCAGTTCAGGTATTTCTTTCAAGTTTTTTTTTTTCAAAATCTGCCTACTCATGATTTCTTACAGAACAAAAATCTTCTATTACATTTATATAGCACAGTTTCTACAGCCATTCTTCAATTGAAGGGCATCCCCACAAATTCCTCTGCCACCACAAAAAGAGCTGCCATGAATATTTTTGTATATATAGATCCTTTTCCCTTTTTTATGACCTTCTTGAGATACATATCCAGTACTGTCATTGCTGGATCAAGCCCTCCAACACTGATCTTTTCTCTTTTTCTGTCAGATTAGCAAATCTGATGGGTGTGAGGAAGTCCTTTGGGGTTATTTTAATGTACATTTCTCTAATCAGTAGTTATTTAGAATATTTTTCAGATAACTACAGATAGCTTTAATTTCTTCATGTGTAAACAAGCTTTCACATTCTTTGACCATTTGTCAATAGGGCAAAGACTTGTATTCTTATAAATTTGACTGTGTTCTTCACATATTTCAGAAATGAGGCCTTTATCAGAAACACTGACTGCGTAAAAATTGTTTCCCAGCTTTCTGCTTTCCTTCCAATCTTGGCTGCATTGTTTTTGTTTGTGTAAACTCTTTTTTATTTAAGATAATCAGAATTATCCATTTTGTTCTCTATCTTGTGTGATCATAAATTCTTCTCCTCTCTCTAGATCTGACTGTTCCTTGCTCTCTTAATTGGTTTATGTTGTCATCCTTTATATCTAAATCATGAATGCATTTCAACCTTATCTTGGTATGAGATATTATTCTATGCCTAGTTTCTGTCATATTATTTTTGGGTATTCTCAGATTTTTTGTCAAATAATTTCTTATCCCAGAAACTGGAGTCTTCGGGTTCATCAAGCATAGATTACTATAGTCATTTATTATTGTTTCTTTTGTGTCCAATCTACGCCAATAAACCAATTCTCAATTTCTTAGTTGGTTCCAAGTAGTTTTGATGTTTACCCCTTTATAATATAGTTTTAAATCTGATGCATTTTTAAAATATTTTGTTCTAGCTCTATAAAATAATGTTTGGTAGTTTGATTGGTATGGCACTGAATAAGTAAGATCAATTTAGGAAGAACTGTCAATTTTGTTGTATTAGTTCAGCCTATCCATGAGCAATTGGTATTTTTCCAATTATTCAAATCTGACTTGGTTTGCATGAAAAGTGTTTTGCACCTGTACTCATGTAGTTTCTGGGTTTGTTGTAGCGGAAAGACTCCCAAGTATAATTTGTTTTTAATGAAAACATGATAGTTCTTTATCTCTTCTCTCTCTTTAAAAAAAAAAAAAAAACTATCCTTTATTTTAGTTTTTTTCTTCAAGACAAATGGGGTTAAGTGGCTTGCCCAAGGGCAACACACAGATAGGTAATTATTAAGTGTCTGAGGTTGGATTTGAACTCGGGTACTCCTGAATCCAGGGCCGGTGCTCTATCCAGTGCTCCACCTAGCCACCCCAATAACTATCCTTTTAATAATACATTCAAGAATTTAGCTGTTATTCAAAAGTCAAAGTAAGTAACTTGTCTCAATCCTTGACTCTCTGTAAAAGGTTAGTTTTCAAAGCAGGCATTCAGTCCTTTTAACTTAAGGAAACAAATTACATTTCAGAGTTTTTACTTACAGGCTCTGAATGGATACACTTGCATTTTCTACAGCAAAACATTTTATATCTATGTCCACTTTGAAAGCATCAGATATTCTTTCATGGAAATGTGGAAGAGCCCCCCCCCCCACAAAGAAAAAAAGAATTTTATGAAGACAGTACTATTGAACAGCGTGTTTAGGAATCCACTATTCATGTACTTCTTTCAAAGCTCTTTAGAAATGCTGATACTTGGGGCAGGTAGGTGGCACAGTGGATAGAGCACTGGCCCTGGAATCAGGAGGACCCGAGTTCAAATCCAAACTCAGACACTTAATAATTATCTGGCTGTGTGACCTTCAGCAATTCACTTAGACCCATTGCCTTGCAAAAACTAAAAAAAAAAAAAAAAGAAATGCTGACACTTGATTCACTAGACTACTTGCAAGCAAAAACACCTTTCAAAGTTTTCCCTTAAAGAAAATAAAACCCCAATGTAGTAAATTGGGAAACAATCGTTACAACTAATGATTCTGACACAGGACTCATTTCTAAAATATACAGAGAACTGAGTCATATTTTTAAAACAAAAAGCCATTCCCCAATTGACAAATGGTCAAAGGATATGCAAAGGCAATTTACAGATGAGGAAATCAAAACAATCCATAGCCATATGAAAAAATGCTCTAAATCATTAATTATTAGAGAAATGCAAATTAAAGCTTCTCAGAGGTACCAACTCACACCTCTCAGATTGGCCAATATGACCAGGAAGGATAGTGATCATTGTTGGAAGGGTTGTGGAAAATCTGGGACACTATTACACTGTTGGTGGAGCTGTGAACTCATCCAACCCTTCTGGAAAGCTATTTGGAACTATGCCCAAAGGGCAACAAAAATGTGCATACCCTTTGACCCAGCAATACCACTACTGGGTCTATACCCTGAAGAGATGAAGAATAAGGGTAAAAACATTACTTGTACAAAAATATTTATAGCAGCCTTGTTTGTGGTGGCAAAGAATTGGAAATCAAGTAACTGTCCTTTAATTGGGGTATGGCTTAACAAACTGTAGTATATGTATGTCATGGAACACTATTGTTCTATTAGAAACCAGGAGGGATGGGATTTCAGGGAAACCTGGAGGGATTTGCATGAACTGATGCTGAGTGAGATGAGCAGAACCAGAAAAACACTGTACACCCTAACAGCAACATGGGAGTTATGTTCAACCTTGAAGGATTTGCTCATTCCATCAGTGCAACAATTGGGAACAATTTTGGGCTGTCTTCAAAGGAGTGTGCCATCTGTGTCCAGATAAAGAGCCATGGAGTTTGAACAAAGTTCAAGGACTATTCACTTTAATTTAGAAAAAAGCCATATCTTATTGTCTGATCTTGTTACCTCTTAGATTTCTTGTCTCTTCCCTAAGGATATGATTTCTTTTTCATCACACTCAATTTGGATCAAGGTACAACATGGAAACAAAGTAAAGACTGACAGATTGCTTTCCATGGGGGGTGGGGTGGGGGAGGGAAGTAAGATTGGGGGTAAAATTGTAAAACTCAAATAGTATCTGTAATAAAAAAATTAAAAAAAAGAAAAAAGAAATTAAAACCCCACAGGGGAATATACACTTGGTGACTGGGGGAAATGTCAAGATATACATACATGAAAACTTTTCAGAGTATTTTTAAAGGCACCTTTGAAGACCACTTTAAAATATTATGTTTCTCCCAGCATAATAAACATAGATGAAATTCCATTTAATGGTGCAGAAAACCCATCAAATTTAGATCTACATTTAAGTCCACTGTCTTCTGCCATTCACTTGCATTTTAAATGTGGATAAGTCTCCTCCTCTCCCTCCCACTCCTCCCTCCTCTTACCAGCTCTTTTCCATTCCAGGATTAACATAATCTAATGTCTAAATATCTAAATATGATTTGACGCATAGAATATGTGAATTCATATATTAAAGAGCCATACTGATATAAATATTATGATCTATCTACCTACCTACTTATGTACATCTCCCTGGGACTTTCACAGAATCCAGGATTAAGGCAAATACTATTCTGAATTACCTAGAAGCTACTGGATTCTAGTCTATACTACTCTTTTGGAAGATGCAAGATCCCTTGACGCTCTTGCACAAAGATCATCCATTGTAGCCTTCCTTTGAAGCTATATAATTTCATTTGTTCTTAAGTCTTTGTAAAATAAGTAGGAAAGAAAAAGAAAAAAAATGCATGCAAATAAGACATTGGTAACATGGATTTGTGACATTATTTCTGGATGTCTTCAGTATCCTTATTTGGTGGTAATAATGGTTCTGTCTCAGGTATGTCAAAAAATCTGGTGGAGTGAGTAAACATATATGGCTGGTGAAACATAGTATACAGTCAAAGAAATTTGCCTGTTTGTTTTTTGGTTAAAAATCTAGTTGATTCTCATCACCCTCTCCTACACACATTGAATATTGACATACTATTATCTTCATTCGCTTCTTTCTTTCCCCCCACATTACCTCCTCTTTTCTTCCATTGTCTCTATTTCCCCATTGGGCTATTTCCCATTTTAAAAACATTTTTTTTTGTAAGGAAAAAAGACAAAAGAATGCACACTGAGAAAATATTCTGAAGACAGATTTTCACTTTGATGTAAGCATGATATACCCATCAAGTGTAACACTTCCATTTTATAGCTGAAGAAACTGATACACAGAAAAATAAAGTGAGTCATTCAGGCTTCTAAGTCATTGTGCAGTTAGACCCAAAATAACTGCATTGCCTGGCCCAGAAAACAGAAATCAGAACACTGATGGGGTGGGGGAGGGAGGGGAGTTGCCTCTTTGCTTAACAATGACAGCTGTCCAAATGTGGAATTGACAACTTTGGGAAATACTAAAATGCCCCTCACTGGAAGCTTCCAACTAGATGGCCGCTCACATGGGTTGCAGAGGGGATTCTCCTTCAGGTGTCTGAAAGAAAAGAGCCTCTGAGGGCCCTTCTACTTCAGAGAGCTTGTGGGAAGTACATAATTTAATATTTAATATCTTAAGAGGAAAATAACACCAGCACTGCAGCTGAAGTGAGAACACAGAGAATGAATGGGCTGCAGCACTTGGAAGAGAGCTTTAAAGGCTCCAATTTTACATTTGATTTGAGAGGCAATTGGGAGTCTCTTCAGAATGTGTAAGAAGGAGTAGACAGGCTCAAAAAGATGATAGAGGAAAACAGCAACTTGGGGAAGTAGAAGCAACAGTGGACTCAGAGGTCAGGAAACCTGAATTCAAATACTGATTCTGTCACTAACTCAAGGCAAGTCCATTCCCCATACTAGGCCTCAATTTTTTGTTCTTTAAAATGAAAGGGTTGGACTAATTGGTGTCCATGGCTTCTTCCAGGCAACATTTTATGATGCTAACTTACCAAGGTGCAAGAAAAAATGTACAGGAAGAACTGTCAGAGGAAAGAGAGAACACATTAAAAATGAAGGAGACTGCTTTGGCACAATGCTGTAGGGAGATGGTCAGAGAATGGACTTGTGTCTGCATCTCATGACTTATGAATTTGTCTTTCTAGTTTTCATCTAAACAGGAAACTCAAAGGAAAGGAAACTTTCTGACTTATTTTTAGGGCTCACCATGTCACCTATTATTTATTGACTTTGCTACATTAGATAATCTTGCCAAAGGAGCAGCAAAGATGATCCAGGTGATCTGAAACAAAAACAGGCAAGACCCAGGAAAAACAATGTATGACGGATAACTTGTTTGATGGAGCTTCTCCTAACTCAAACTACAAGCTATGTTCTAACAATTATTTTCCCATGCATAGGTTCATATCCACAAAATTACTATGTAAGCCTGTTACAAAAAGCTAGACAAGAGGTTATAACAAAATTGCAACACTGAACAATAAATTGCCTTGATGTTTCAGATATTCTTAGTGGAGCACGAAGTGGCCATGCACTAGATTTCCATTATTTTGTTCAACAGAGCTTACCAAAATGGATACCCTTTGCCTATTCCCTTCTTCAGCACTACATATTTCTTATTAGTCTGCAAACATATTTATGACACATCTTTGCCAAAGGGCAACTTCCATAGCAAAGCTTTGAATCATAAATATGTGTCACATAAGCAAATTCTGTAATATTGAGTCAAACATTCTTCCTTTTCATTCTTCCCCCTTCTTTTTCAGTTTATGTGATGGAATGTTTATCAGATTCATTTCTGGGGGGTCAGAAATGCAACTGAACCAGTAATGTCATTTTTCATTCTCTCAGTGAAAATGTGGAATGCTTGCTTAACAGAGTCTTAGCCTCATTTTAATAAGCAAGAACTGAATAGTTACAACATGCAAAGGCATGTATAAATACTTCTAAAGGGCTCTCCTGCTCTCAAGGCACTTACTCTTTTAAAAGACATGGGTGTCAAAGTCAAATAGAAATGGATCCCCGCAGGCTGCATATTCACTTAGAAAACCACAAACCAACAATCTCTCTGTTTTATTGTATTTTCTATATTTGTATTTGTATTTTGTATTTGTATATTATTGTATTTCTCACTTACATTTTAAACTGGTTCTAAAGCCTTGAGAAGTTTTATAGAACTTCTTGAACTTGGCAACTCTGTGTATAAAGAGGTCATAAGAGAGAGAGTGTATGTGAGTATTCATACTAAAAGAACTAACATTTTATTAGGAAAGTTTAAAGAAGACAAGGTTCACTTTGAGTTATAGAGGAATAGAGCATCGATGAAGAGATGGGTCATGAGTTAGACCTTGAAGGCTGGAGA
The DNA here is from genome assembly GCF_037893015.1 of Macrotis lagotis. NCBI lineage: Eukaryota > Metazoa > Chordata > Mammalia > Peramelemorphia > Peramelidae > Macrotis > Macrotis lagotis. The sequence goes on from NC_133666.1 coordinate 21,324,254, forward strand.
GGATTTTAATTGAAAGAAAGGTAGCACCAGAAAAGACAAAGATCAATGTTGAAAAGGATGTGGGAATCTGGTACACTAATACATTGTGGTAGAGCTGTGGACTCATCCAAACTCCTTTGATCCAGCAATACCACTACTAGGTCTATATCCTGAAGTTATTATGCAATAGGTTAAAAACATCACTTGTACAAAAATATTCATAGCAACTCTGTGGTGGCAAAGAACTGGAAATTGAGTGAATGTCCATCATTTGGGGAATGGCTGAATAAACTGGGATATATATATATATATATATATATATGTATATATAATGTGATGGAACAGTATTATTCTAATATAAACCAGGAGGGATGGGAATTCAGGGAAGCTTGGAGGGATTTGCATGAACTGATGATGAGCAAGATGAACAGAACCAGAACACTGTATACTCTAACAGCAACATGAGGTTGATGATCAAACTTAATGGACTTACTCATTCCATCAGTGCAATAAACTGGGACAATGATGGAGAATACCATCGATATCCAGAGAAGCAACTGTAGAGTTTAAACAAAGACCAAAGACTATTACCTTCATTTTTTTTAAAGTTGTCTTATGTACTACATAATTTTGGTATCTCTAATATCTTATTTTTTCTTCAAGTATATAATTTTTCTCTCAACACATTCAATTTTGATCAATGTATAGTATGGAAGCAATGTAAAGATTATCAGACAGCTTTCTGTGGGGGGTTGGGGGGAGGGAAGAGAGGATGGGGAAAATTGTAAAATTCAGAAAATGATAAGTAGAAACTATTATTGTATATAATTGGAAAACAAATAACATATTTAGATTAAAAAAGAAAGAAAGGTAGCAGAGGGAACTTCAGAGATAGGCAAAAGCATGGAAGAAAAAGTATGATGTGTTTTCAAGAAAAGTTGTTTGTCTACAGCAGTGGTGGTGAACCTTTTTTCTGTCAAAGGCCATTTGTATATTCATAACATCATTCATGGAACATACAAAATTATCAATTTAAAAATTAGCCTGCTATATTTGATCGAACATTTAATTGATTCACCCCTAAAAAGATCCTAGATTTATCAAATTTCAAGTCCCATCTGAGGTTGTCATAGCAGCAGCAGCAGGCCAAACGATTTCACTGATCTCATCCCCCAGTCCTAGTCTAAAGCATGGGGTATATTAGATGAGCAACTTTAAATAGTACTAGAAAGGTATGGGCTGGATGTTTGAAAGAAAATTTCAGATGCATCAATCCAATAATTTTTAAAGACTAAAATAATTAGCTGAATATTAAAATTTGGATTTTATTGTATACCTTATTTATATGAATGCTTTGAAAGGGCTTTACATTCATTTTCTTATTTGTTGAAGAACTCTGAAACAGACTGGCTGTGTGACTTTAGGCAAGTTGCTGTCTCAGAATTAATAGGCTGCCCTCAAAGACTGCAAGTCAGACAAGAGGATGGTGAGTTACACTGAAAGAAGTTTCCTCACCTAGAAGTGTACAGTCCCAAAGAAATGACAATTCGAGTCGCTGTTTTTATCTTACTTCATTTGATCTTTACAACAATTATTTACTGAATGGAAAATCAGTGAAATTATCCCCATTTACAGATAAGGAATGGAAAGTTTAATATAGTTTCAATACTTGGCTAGTAACTACTAAAATCAGGGTCTTCTAATCTCTGTACAGTACGTTCCCCTTTGTTATACAGGTTCCTGACCCATTAAGTTACCCTGAAGCAGTTTATTTGTCCAGAAATCAATTTTGCTTGGTTTTGTGAATAAGGGATTTTAAATATTTCTTTAAAAATTTACCTCACTTATATTACAAATCTGTATATTAGGTTTATTTTTTATTTTTTAGTTTTTTTTTTTTTTTTAGTTTTTGCAAGGCAATGGGGTTAAATGGCTTGCCCAAGGCCACACAGCTAGATAATTATTAAGTGTTTGAGGTCAGATTGGAACTCAGGTACTCCTGACTCCAGGGCCAGTGCTCTATCAACTGCGCCACCTAGCCACCCCTGTATATTAGTTTTTTTAAGACTACATTTTGTCTTTTAATATATCAGAAAATATAAGTACAACAGTTGTCTATATACTTTATATGGACTTAAACTCTGACTGATGTTTTACTTAGAGACAACTGTGAAAAAAAAGGTTACATCATTTGCATCTATTTACATAGCAACTTTAACAATGTTAAGAAATCCCAAAATGTACATTTTGGTGCTATAAAGGAATCTGCTAAAGTAAAGCTACCTGCACAAATTCATTTAGAACTTATCATCAAATATGTTATTTAACTAATGGATAGATATGAATCAATATATATATATATATTGAAGAAAATAAAAACAAAATGATATGGATACAGGAAAGGATGTCATTCATTGGAAATACAAATGAGTATGTATCTTCTTCATTTTCCTCACAATTTTTTACAGAAGCCTTTATTTTCTCCTTATTTGACAGTAATAGATTACTCATTTTCAAACAGGACAAATTCATTTCTATGAGGACAGAAACATTTACCTGGTGCTCCAAGGGGGGTCAGTAGACTTAGTCACTACCTTCACTGGTTTAACAGACAGTGGAAATAAATTCAGTTAAGCTGATAAATCTGACATTTAGCACAACAAAAAGAGCTGTCTGTCACTGTCCTAAAATTTGTTAGGGACCTTTGTAGATATTAAATAAGTCATAGAAATTCTGGTCATTTCATGTTTATCAATGAATGAGCAAAGAAAGGAAAATCTTAAAAAGTCAACCATTTTGATGGGATAGCTGAATTTTTGACTGTTTTGTGAAATGATACTGTTAGCATTTTCATGCCCATTACTAAAGGAATATTTTGTTCATTATCTCAAATAAAGAAATTAAAACCCACATCTGCCCTTTGAGGTTTTCATTCTAAAAACAAAGCACTGGTTTGCTGGGCATATAAAACCAAGGGGACCACAGCTAGGGAAGTGTAATTGTCAATTTGCTCTTCATAACAGAAAACTACACTGTATGATTTTAGAGGAAGGCTACATTTAATCGACCGATAAGCTAATACATAAACATAATAGATGGAACAAATGAAAGTCACCAACACTGCCATCTGTTTGAGTGCTCCACTGGGTGTCTGCATGAAAAAAAATATTTTTTAAAATATGGTGATTCTATCATATCTAGGTAGAGTCCTAATCTACCTGAGCATTTTTGAGGTTGGATTGAGACGGTTTTTTCTGTTAATAAAAATAAAGCATTACTGACTGACATCTTCTTGTTGTCCTTGATACTTTTCATATTTTTTTTCAGGAGTATTTCTACATGTTTTCTTTTGTTGTACAGAGAGGCAACCTGCCTGTTTTTAAAAAGAACAATCCACGTGGGAATTGTCCCCAGAGACATTTCAGAACATAGACTGTCAGTGGTACACCTGACTAATTTCCATGAGCAGTCCAAAGACACAGCTATATGATACCAACCATCTGGACAAAGAGTGACAAATTCAGTTAATCATCTGGATTTTTGCCTATATAACGCCAAACAGCTGGATAGCAGAAAAACATCTGGATGATTGATTCATCCAGATGCTTGGCAATGTATATTCAGAGCCTGAATGTAATATATTGCTTTAGTATTATTCATTCTGTAATTGTGAATGGCTAATGTAGCTGTCACCTGTTTTTACCTTCAAATTCCAGGATAATGTGTTATTGGACTATTATTTTTGAGATGGCAATAGGTAACAGAGAGCTTATTATATTACACATTTCCACTATTCTCATCATTTTTTGAAAATTAGATTTTGACTTTTAAGGTATTAAAATGTTGGTAAATATCACTTTGAATACTAGGAATCATATCTATATAAAATGAAATAAAACTATTGTAACAAATATATAAGGAAGTATCAAGGGAAGTGTACATTTTCATCTGACTCTAACTAACAAAATATTTTTAATGAGTGCACATCTATTAAAAGAAGCCTCAAGATGCTGTAATTATTATTCATTTTCTAGAATTGTTTCTCCATGAAGCTTTATGCTTCTATGGGGATCTGAATGTTGATGTTTTGTGACGGCTGCATTGACTATTAAGAAGCGATTTGGCTGACATCGTGGGTCTTTTGTTGCTAGTTTTAATTGGATTGTTCATCAAGCAGCAACTCCCCGGTTAACTGCAAAAATTACAGGCCAACGTCAGTTTACAGTAATGACTGTTTAATGATTTTCGACTGTCAGTATGCAAGCATCGTATGGATATATGCATGATTAGTTTCATATTCAGACCTGTAATTAAATAATTGAAGCCTAAAGTGAATAGAATATCAAACAGGAATCCATTGTTAATAAAGACTCAGAAGCTAATCAAAATATTGATTAACAATTAAAAGTCAATATTTTGAGTTCATGTGGTATTAGTCCAGTTATGATGTCTTAGAAAACATTTGTAGTAAATTTTCTCCCTAATAATTTTAAAGATAGACTTGTTTTGACAGAGTAAGATTTTAGAATTTCCATACTAATGTATTTTTAGTCTTTGCCTATCTGCATATCAGAAAACTAAATTAACTCTTAATTAATTTTAAAGAAAATAGTAAACATTTTGCATTTTATGTCACATACTATATATTTAAATGCATGTAGTTTATATACAGGCCTATTCATATTTAAATTATATGAATTTTAGCTACCTCCTAAAAGGATAATCTTGGTAAATTGCTAAACTTCTGTCAATTATTTTCAATGATATTTTAGAGATGTTAAAAACTCTTTCAATCAAGTTGTTAGAAAAAAACATTTTCTGCAATGGAAATTCATTTAATAGTTTTAAGTACTTATATATGAAAGCTGACAGGTAACACTGCACTGCAAAGTGGATCAAGAACTGACCTTGGAGGGGGGGGGACTGCCTCAGGTAGGTTAAATGATCAGGCCAAGGAGACACACACACACAGACACACACACACACATATATATAAAGCAAGATTTGAATTTAGGTCCTTCTGAGTCCAATCCAATGTCATTACCACTCTATTACATTCTCTGTTTACTTAAGGATTCCAAAGCTACAAATATGAGAACCTAATTTAGGGGCCCAGAAAATGCTACATTTCTGACACTTTAGACTAAGTTTAGGGTTGGCCCTCAGCTAGATTAGTCACAGGACTCAATGAAATGACTGATTAGGTACTTTGTACAGGCCCAAAGCAATGGTCAGTTGTATTTGCTTTGACCTCAAATGCTCCCTCACCCATGATAAAGATCGACTTCCTTCCTGGTATAACAACCCACCCAGGCTAGCCACATGATACACTGACCTGTTTCCCTCACTGACCATGTGTCTGACATCTGTGCTCTTTGGGGGCTGGATTGCCCTTGAGCAATATCAAATCCTTCAGGTCCTAAGCAGTCAGAAGAAAGGAGCCGCAAAGGTTTACTTTCTGAGTCTAATGCATATTATTTCTAGGTTCTTCTGCACCTGAAGGTGTGGCTCTTCCCTTAACTCTTTACCTCAATGAAGGCAGTTAGGTATTACAGTGGATAAAGCGCCAGCCCTGGAGTCCAGAGGACATGAGTTCAAATCCAGCCTCAGACACTTGACTAGGGGCAAGTCACTTAACCCAGATTGCCTTGCATCCAGGGCCATCTATAGCTGTCCTGATTCCTATCTGGCTCCCGCACCCAGAAGGCTCTAGAGGAGAAAGTGAGGCTGGTGACTTAGTATAGCTCCCCTCCCCACTCAAATCCAATTCATGTGCTTTTCAGGGTATCATCTCCCCTGATAGCATGGTCTTCTTCCAGAATGAAGGACAAACAATAATAACAATGATATAATTCACCCTAAACCATTCTCTCCTATCGACCACTCAGGGTAAGCCACACCAACCAAGCTAGTAGCATTATCCAACCATTTTTATGTCCCATATCATTCACTATACTGAGCTTTGGCAGTACGTTCTCTACACTAAAGGAGGACGTGATAGTGAGACAGGGCTGTTTGTTCACAGTCAGGACATGTGAGCTGGAATTATCTAATAGCTGGAATCATCTATGCACAAGTGGGAAACTAAGGGATCACCAAAAAGTGATTCCTTTCAATTAAAAAACTCCCATCTCTTACGAATTACTCAAATATCCTGTAAAGAAAAACTTTCCTGTGAACAAGTGAGTTTTCTAATACTTGGCATGTTCTATATAGAGTTATTATGAGACAAGAGAATGGGTTGGGAGTGCTTCCAGAGACCCCTTAATGATCAGTCACTTATCACACGATGTGGAAGCCAGTAGAGTAAGAAATCAAGGAGATGGCTAGGATCAGTCTCACAAAGAAGGTCTGGAGTGTTGGACTTTAGTAGTCAAAACATACCTTGGATCAGAAACATATACAGCTTTAGGAAATTTGGCACACTAGATAACATGGAAATGATGTCCATATACACACCAAAAAAGATTATCAATCATTCAGCTTTGCTATATGCCTCAGGAGAGGAACCTCACATACATAGGGGGATGAATTTCCTAGGAAAAAAAGAACTACTGGGGCATAAAAACCAGAGATTTTTAAAAACTTCAGCACTCTCCAAAATAGACCATAGTATCTGTAGTAGCTAAGGACTAGAAACAAAGGAGATGCATCTCAACTAGGAAATGGCTGTACAAATTGTGGTATAAGTGGAATAGAAGATTTTTACACAATAAGAGCAAATATGAAGAACTCAAGCATTGGAAGACTTGTATGAACTAATGGAGAACAGAATAAATAGAAACAAAAGGCAAAAACATACACAAAAGAAAAGAAACAATATGCAACAATATAAAAGAAAAAGGTTATTAAATAAAACCAAAATAATACCTATTTAATAAAGATCTCTAGAGAACAGATAGATAATGAAATATATTTCCTTCCCTTGAAAGGAGGACTGTAGAAACTCAAAGACATTAGATTCCCTTTAGCTGTGGGTTGTCTTCAAGGTTCTGTTCTGATCTTTTCATTATTCTCTATACACTCTTACTTCATGACCTTGACCATTCCAATGGGTTTAATTGCTATTTCTATGCAGATCTCTACATCCAGCTATCATTTTTCTTCCGAGCTCTGTTTGCACTTCAACAGCTATTTAATGGACATTTCCAACTGGATACCCTGCAGACATTTCAAAATCATCAGGTCCAAAAAAGATCTTTATTATGTGTGCTCCTTGAATACCTTCTGAACCTCCTTTTACTGTTGAGACCATTGTAATTCTTTCAGTCACTTGGATTTGAAATCACAGCATAATACTTGACTCTTCAATCTCTCTCCCTCCCCGGCAGATATCCAACCAATTGCTAAAATCTCATCAATTCTACTTCCATTCCCGAAATTCCCCTGTTTCTACTCACAACGCCACCACCCCAGGTGAGGCCTTCATCACCTTTCTTCTGGATCAAACCAATTGCCTCTGAAGCAGTCTCCCTTTCTCAAGTCTCTTTCCTCCCTATTTTCTCCTATACATAATTGTCAAAGTGATTTTCCTACAGCATGAATCTGACTATGGCATGGCTCTGCTCAATAAACTCCACTGTCCCTCAGAAGAAATATAAACTGCTCCGTTTGTCATTTAAAAGCCTTCACAGCTGAGCTCTGGCCTACCTTTCAAGGCAGCCTACACAAGTCCCTTCACACACTCTACTGTCCAGTCAAAGTTACATCCTTGCCATTCCTCACAAAGTAGCCTCTATGTCCAAGTCTATGTACTAACTGTTGCCCTGACTGGAACAGAGTCTCTTCTTAGTTTCATCTTTAGAATTCCTTTAAAGCTCAGCTCAGTCATCACCTTCATCCTGTTTGAGATCTTTGATGATTATCCTCCCCCTCCTCATTATTTTATTTATTTTGTATATACTTATATGTGCACACAGAACCACACACTCCCCCAATCGAACATCAAGTCTTTGTGGCAAGGACTATTTCAGGTTTATCCTGGCCTATCATAGGTCCTTCAGAAATGCTCACTGACTAAGTTAATATCTAGTTAGATAAAGATTACTTTAGCATTCATTTCTACTCAAGTCGTAAGACAAAATTTAATTCTGGGAGTAGGAATGTGTGCATGTGTGTGTGTGTGTGTGTGTGTATGTATGTATGTTGGGATAAGAGAATAATTCAGAACAGACTATGATGTCAAAAACAGAAACAAAAGAAAAATAAAAAGTCATTTCCTTTCCTCTTTCCAATGTGAAAGGATGACTGATATAGAAAAAAGGCGAGAGAATTATCTGGCTCTATGCTAGGTGAGATGAAGGAATGAACAGATCTCAAAGGACAAGGTGTCAGAGAATGAGGGAATAAGAAGAGGATCTGACAGTGGGGATCAAAGATTATGTTGACTTTTCTTCTAATATCATGACAAAGCTCAAGTTTCCATGTCACTTAATGTCCATGTATCCATCAACACTCTTTCATAAGTCTTATTAATTTATCTCTATGGTTTTATTCTCAAAAGGGCAGTTAGGTGGTACAGTGGATAAAGCACTGGCCCTGGGTCCAGGAGTTCGAATTCAGCCTCAGACACTTGCCACTTACTAGTTGTGTGACCTTGGGCAAGTCAATGAACTCTGCCTCACATCCAGGGCCATCTCCAGTCATCCTGATCCAAATCTGGCCACTGCACCCAGATGGCTCTGGAGGAGAAATTCAGGCTTGTGCCTTAGCACAGCCCCCCCCCCTGAAATCCAATTTATGTGCATGCCATGGCATCACCTCCCTAATGTTGTCGTCTTCTTCAAGAAAGAAGTACAAATATTATCTATTCTCAGAGCTAACTGAGAGGTTCTATATTATTAAGTTACTGACACTGGTAAGTAGAAGTCTATTTGTATTTACAGAAACATGTTTGAATGTTCTACTTCCTGCATTTCACACCAGGGACCAGGCACAGAGAATGTTTTCATGCCATGATGCCTCTGATTAAGGCAAGAGGCCTTAATTAGTCTTTAGATTAGAAGTATAAATAAAAGCACAATTAATGAAATTTCGACTTGATTTTCCCTCCTATGAGACAGCATTCAGTGAACACAAACCCAATTTTGGTAAAATAAAAATAATAGCAGCTTTCATTCATATATAATTTTATAGTTTACAAAGTACTTTGATTTTGTTAAGTCATTTGAGCCTTATAAGAATCCTATGAGCTGAGGAAGGGCAGGTATTAGTGCTCTCATTTTAAAGATCAGGAAACTTAAACTCTCAGGTTAGAAGAGGCAGCACTGAGGCTTGAGCCTCCACCTTCAGTCTGACCCAAGTGACCATTTTCATGAACATTCTTGTTCTGCTACTTGTCTTCTGATTATGAATCTGACTATATTTTGGAACAGGGTGGCACACTTGATCCATAGAAGACCTGGTTTCAAATTCTTCTATTGCTAACATTTACTAGCTGGGAGGTTGTGCATATCAAGTCACTTCTCACGTTTCAGAATTATCATACATAAAATGGAAGCAAAATACCGCCTACCCTCACAAGGTTTCTTGAGGCGCAAATGAGAAAGAGTTCTAAAATGCTTCATAAATTTTAAAACATTGTATCATATCTGTTAGTTACTTTGGATTCCCATGGCTACCTTGGATTTTGAAATCATTTTATTCCACATTGGAAAGGAATGGGTGGGTACTTATGTGATCATGATGGGGGACAGCTAGAAGGGAGACAGACCATTGAGGTGGAAGGCCAACCTCATACCATTAAGTAATAGGCCCCATATTCCATGCCATGAAAACAGCCTCTTTCTGCATGCCAAAGTCCCATTAACTTCCCAAAGAAACCATACACACACACACATACACACAGAAGAAATCAAAAGGATGAAGAGGGCAAGATCAGTTTACACAGAGCTAGACTTGATGTCCAATCTAAAAATGGTACGATTGCTTTAAATTCAGGGTAGTCACACAGCTGGAACTGAATAGCAACTATCCATCCACCAGTGCCAGGCAAATCTTTAAAGTGAATGGTTCAGGGTTCATGGTAAGAAAGACAATGGCCTACAATGCAAGAGTGACATGAATAAGTGGAAGGAATTTAAGAAAAAACAAGGTACCTTCCAGGCAAGGGAAGAACCGTCACTGACGAAAGACAGAACAGATGTCTGCTATCAGTGCAGAATAATATTCACATTGAATAAAAAGAAATATAGCATAACTTAATTAATTGAAATTCACCGAGGAAAAGTCAGTCTGAATTAGAGAAAAGTCTAAATTGTAGCTCTGAAATAATGATGATGATGATATAATAATAATAATAATAACTCACATAAATACAGGGTGCTTTTTAAATATACAAGCTAACAAGCCAAACTAATGAAGAATTACTCACTAAAGATCCCTAGAGAATCTGCTTTAATGGACAAAACCCAACTTCCAATTAAAATATCAATTATTTGCCTTACCAGTGTGCTTCTAAAGGGCTCGAAAATGATTTGCTCCCTTAAGTAGGTTACATAGGTCCCCTCAAATTGTGTTTACTGTTTTTCTTTTTCACTCATAGTCTGAAGGTCAGCTTAGCCAAACCTCAACCAAATTATCACAAATTCCAATTTCGGGTGGTCCCAGTTAGTGAAGATTCAAAACCAATTATAAGTTAGCTCCTTAAATGGTATATGGAGGACATTCCCATTAAAAGACAGAAAAAGCATATAAAAAGTCCTTTGATATAGACAGGAAACAAAAGGCATTACACAAGGGACATGCTATTCTTAACTGAGAAATCATTTTATCATGGATCATGACTCGATAAAATCCAAAGTATACAAAATATTTCCACAAGAGTTGTTACATTTGTAACTACAAATTAGTCATTTCATTCTCTTGCCCCTTATCACCCCTCAGCTTCCTTATTTGCAAGATTCCTGAAATTCATCCCCCCCCCACTTTATTTCCCTCTTTATTCTGGTTCATCTTCCAACAACTACCCAAGTGATTTTCTTGTCATGGGGTAAGAGAGAATCTCTTTTATTTGTCATTTAAAGCACTCTGTAATATGATTCCTTCCTGGCCCTCTGGTCTTATACATTCTTCTCTTCTATGTGTTCTTTGGTTAAGGGACCAAACAGCAAGACTACTTGCTGTTCCTCACATATGATACTATCCTCTCAAGCATGGAATGCTCTCCCTTCTAACCTTTATCTCTTGTTTTCCCTTAAGAAAGCTCAAGCACCACCTTCCACAAGTCTTTCCTGGTGACCCCAGCTGTCAGTGTCTTCTCCTCCAAGGCTACCAGGTATATATTTTGGATATGTTCTGTTAGACTGAGATGTTTAATAGTTCCCCTTCCATATGAGGTTCTTGAGCCCACAGATTGTTTCATTCTCTTTGTATCTCTAGAACTTAACAATAGTACCTGGACCATAGTAGGTGCTTACGGAATGCTTGCCCACTGACTGATAGCTTTCTTTACTTTCTCGGGAAAAGTTATGTATCTTTAGTTTGTTTCTGGGCCATTAGATGATGCTTTTCCATCCTGAGTATTTTAGACTATCAGCCTATTTTTGGGTTGAATGAGCCTTTATAAAATTTGTGGCTCTAAGCTGCCTTAGGTGAACCCATTCTTCATCAACAAGGATAATTCGATAAATGGTCTAATGGCATGGACCTGGACAAAATACCAAACTTCTCTGTCATACTCTGAGGCTGAGTGTAGCTTAGTGGTTAGAGAACTGACCTCAAAATCAGGGAGACCTGGGTTTGTGCCCTGTCTCTGACACAGTAGTTGCATGACCTTGGACAAGTCATTAACTTTTTTGCTGCAAGCAGCTCTACAAAGCTAAAAAATGCAGAACAGTTCCCCATATGCAATGGTAGTGGGGGGAAATTCTCTACACTAAGAAAATCACTGGTCTTGTTAAAACAAACAGAAATAAATAGGAAGAGGGTGGCAGAAGGTCTCCAGCAGGAGTTTAGACAATAAAGTTCAAGACTGCTATTCCATGCCAATGACTATATGAGGATAAACAACAACAGAGCTGAATGATCATGATGGCTGAGAGAAGTCTGAGAAAGGGTAAAGGGAGTCATTGAAATATCAAGTACCATCATAGAAATCATAGACCTAGAACTGAAAAGTCGCCTTGAGGCCAATGAGGCCAATATCCATTTTTGCAGATGAAAAACCTGAAAAGGAGAGAACTTTAGTGAATTGCCTAGGGTTATACAATTAAGAATCCTGAGGCCAGATTTGAACTCATCTTCTTGACTCTGCACCTAGCACACTCATCCACTTAATAAGACATTTTATAAACAGAGGGGAAGGATGGATTAAGATTCCAAAGAATACTTGTGTATGTCTGGATTTTCTTTACATTGATCTTGACCTTGGTAGCCAAGATAGAAAAGAAGAAACCTAGGTGGCAGGTAGATGGCTCAGTGGCCAAGTCACAGAGAACTGAACTTAAGTCTGGGTTCAGGCACAAATCTAGTGTGTCCCTGGGCAAATTACTTCACCTCTGTTTGCTTTAATCGACTGGAGAAGGAAATGGCAAACCACTCCAGTATTTATGCCAAGTATGGTCCATGGGGTCATGCAGAATTGAACTCAAGTGAACAGCAGCAACAAAACCTGGGAGGCAGGGTCACAAAGGAGAACTTTACTAGGTGCATCTTAGAATTGAAGGCATTTTTTTCTTAGCTTATTATTCATGTCTTACCCTGCCCTTGCCTGCAAGCCCAATCCATCAGATTTTACCTATCTCTTCAAACTCTGATCTTCAGATGAGTCCGACAAGTTTCTGTTAACCTTCCGGTCTTCCTAATTTCATTTAGAATTCAGTCCAGATCTTGATCTCCTTGGTTATGTGACTACAAGTCCTTAGAGCTCCCTTTGCTGGGTAATTTGATTTGGATATGAAATGTTTCAGTCTTTTTCTCTGGATCCTCTAACATCTAACTCTGAATCATCTAGGGAGAGATATACAAATGTTCGTACACACATATATAAACTTATTTTCAAATATATAATATAAATATTTAAATAAATATATAATTTAAATTTATAAACACCTCTCTCTCTATATATATATGTGTGTGTGTGTGTGTGTGTTTAAAAAGCTAAATTAGACCCATGATCCATCCCAGACACAGAGCTGCACAGCATCCCATGGCCTCCAGTGTTTGCAAACATGGACAAGTACCATGCTCTCCCACCATGACTTCTTAGACCTTTGTACTCTAGAGGCCAACCTTACTACTCATCTGCAACTAAGATTTCTTGCCTCTTTTCCTCACTCTTGCCTTCCCCTCCCCAAGGTTACCAACTGTTTCCTAAATGCTAAATCCAATGGTCTTCTGTTTGTACTTATCTTGCTGCTATTTGTAGTTTAGATATTGTATGCTTGCTCTTCTTGTCTTTTGTGACCTTGCTCTTACTTGGTTTTCTTTCTGTTTGACTGCATCTCAGCTTCATTGACTGGATCATCACCCTATTCCTAAACATGTGAACTTCCCAAACCATAGTATTTCATCCTCTCATCTAGACATGCTCTTGTAGTAATTTCACTGGCCCCCATGAGCAATAAACATTTTTCTGGGCCTGTTTACTCTTTTTAATGCCAAAAAACAGAGTATCAAGAGCAATTTCATCAAAAGAATGACCTATATTCAAAAAGAGGCTTAATTCATTCTTACAGTTTCTTTTATTCATTCATTCTTTGCCTACCTTTATTACCCCCAGTTTGTGACTAACCTACAAAAAGGCAATGCTGGATCCAGTGACCAAATATGGATCAAGATGACTGAAGATGACCCTGGATGAGGGGTAGAAAGTAGTGCAACTAGGTAAGAAATGAGGATCCTTTCACCTAGTTGTACCCCGGGAAGCTTATTAACAAAAACCTTATCATTCTTTCTCCTCTACTTCATCACAATACTCTGCCCTTCATGCAGGGCCATCTCCAGTTATCTTGATCCATATTTGGTCACTAGATCCAGGTGGTTCTAGAGGAGAAAGTGAGGTTGGTGACTCAGTACAGACCTCCCTCATTCAAATCCAATTCATGTGCTTGGCATGATCAGTATCACCTCCTTGATGTCATGATCTTCTTCGAGAACAAAGGACAAATATCATCATCGTCATCCTATTGTCCCTTTTACTGAATTATGAGTTATGAACTCCCTTATCTCCATTTAAGAAAAATCCCAGATTAAATTTCTCATTCTAGGACATCTCTGTCTTCTGGCCCATGCTTCCACACTGGTTACATTTGTGGTCTTGCCATGGTCCTTACATCCCTCTTTCCCTGCTTTTTTAGCTTTCTTTTCTGCGTTATCTTTCCCCATTGGATTATAAATTCCTTCATAGCCAAAAAAAACCCTTCTTCATTTATATTTGTATCCCTCACACTTAACACATGCCGGACACATTAATGTTCACTGAGTGAATAACTGGCTATTCCACCTCTATCCTAGGTGAGACTTGGCTAAAAAAAGGCTTCAGATTTATTCCTCTATAAATCTCTAGGCTTTGGGGGTTTTATGAAAAAAAGCTGTTGTCTTAACTTGGACTTCTTTATTTTCATAGATTTTTTTGATCAAATCTTTATATTTCTTCATTTTTTATTAAAAAACATCAACTGTTCACTGGGCACCATGATGTATATTTGATTTCTAATATCCTTCTTAAGATGTTCAGCATGATGATGGCATGTGGACAGTACTCTAGCTACATGTTTTTCTGCTAACTATGTACAATGGCTTTTGTATCCCTTAAAACTGTTTCATATTTATTTGAGCATTAAAGTTCTTTTTTCCCCCTGCTTTGTTTGGGGAATATATGATTCCTGTGATTTGCCAAAGAAGAGGCAGTTCAGGAGGCACATTTCATCTTTTCAAATCTTTTTGTTCTTTAGTTGTCTCTCCTTACTACAGTATTTTTTCTCCCACATTTCCCATCTGATTAATATTTTGGTCATATGCATAGCTAGCAGGAATGATGCTTTCTTCTCCCAGTCTTAGCTTGGCTACTTCTAATGTCAAGTCAAAAATAATTATAATAATTCTTCTAGCAATTTAAATGTTTCCCACTAATGGAAGTTTTCAGCACTTTTTCTCTTTATGTGCAAATTTTCTATGCACTGTGACTTCACTCCTTTAAAAAAACTAGCAAGGGGGTTGAGGTATTCTGAATTTTACCAGTTAGTTGGTGTAATGATCTCAAAAGGCAGTTTTAGGAATTGAATTTGTGGTGAGTTACCCAATAGGTGAAAAAAGTCTGATGAGCAGAACCCTTTGTTACCTATAAATGATGGCCACCAAACCTTATAGAAATTAAATTGTCTTTTCAAAATTTTTCTCAATTTTACATTTCTCAATTTAATGTGTTTTAAATGTCTCAGATTGAAATTAATATTCTTTTAGAACTGAAGTGTCTTATAGGCATAAATGAAAAGAGTACCTTTCATTAGGAAAGTATAGTTGAGTGTGCCTATTCTATTTCTCTAGAATTCCTTCACAATAAGTGAGTCAAGCAAATAAAACTATGTGATGCCTCATTCTAATGTTTAATTAAAAGACAGCAGAAGGATCGGTGACACAGTTTCTCCTAGGTAACTCAACTTGAACAAAAACAATAACAACAGAAAGCATCCAAGCCCTCTGATCTGTGATTTTCATTCAAATTAATCTCTTATGCTGCTAATTGACTCCCTTTTTTTCTCACAAGAAATATTTATATTCACCTAACAATAAAATTTTCATTTCCAAATAACATTCAGATAATTGACTTTCAAGTAAGATGAACAGAAGGGCGTTTAGAGCAAGGGAGGAAAAAATATTACCAGACTACCATATTGTTCTGATGAATAAAAATAATGACAAAATTGCTCATAATCCTTTTTTCGAGGGTAAATTATACAATCTCAAAACCTGACTTGAGTAGCTTAGAAGATTGAAGATCAACTTTACTGTTCGTGTTGTTATGTTTTATTTCAAGGTCACATATCCACGTGGAGCTTATTTTAGTATATAGTGAGAGCTATTGATACAAAAAATAATGAAGAAAATAACATCTTAAAAACCAGACTGAATCAAATGGAAAAAGAGGTCCACAAAGCTAAAGAGATGAAGAATGCCTTAAAAACACAACTGACCAAATGGAAAAGGATATACAAAAGTTCACTGCAGACAATAATTCCTTAAAATATAGAATGGAGTAAAAGGAAGCTGATGACTTTGTGAAAACAGTAAAACAAAAGCAAAGGAACAAAAAACTAGAAGAAAATGTGAAATGTCATGTTGGGAAAACAAATGACCTGGAAAATAGATCTAGGAGAGATAATTTTAAAATTATGGTACTGTCTGAAAGTCATGACCAAGAAAAGAGTTAAACATCATTTTTCAAGAAACTATCAAGGAAAACTGCCCTGATAGAAGTAGAGTGTAAAACAGAAAGTGAAGGAGTCAACTGATCATCTCCTGAAAGAGATTCCAAAAGAAAAACTGCCAGGAATATTATACCCAAATTTCAAAACTCTCAAGTCAAGGAGAATATATTGCAAGCAGTCATAAAGAAGTAATTAAATTATCATGGAGCCATAGTCAGGATAACACAAAACTAAGCTGCTTCTACATTACGGAATCAACTACCCAGCAAAACTGAACATACTCTTTCAGGAGAAATGATGGACATTCAATGACATAGGGGACTTTCAAACTTTCCTGTTGAAATGACCAGAACTGAACAGAAAATGTGATCTTCAAAGATGAGATTCAAGTGAAGCATAAAAAGGTAAACAGGAAAGACAAA
Source organism: Macrotis lagotis (assembly GCF_037893015.1). Taxonomy (NCBI): domain Eukaryota; kingdom Metazoa; phylum Chordata; class Mammalia; order Peramelemorphia; family Peramelidae; genus Macrotis; species Macrotis lagotis. Next base: position 21,341,022 of record NC_133666.1, read on the forward strand.
TCATAAGGGATTAATGATGTTAAACTTGCTTACATTCTTCCATGGGAAGATGACAATGACAATTAAAATTAATTTTCTCATTTATTAGGGCAGTTAGAAGGAACATATATAGACTAGGCACAGGTGGGAGTTGAATTTGAAGATGGAGTTAATGGTTGAGAGAAGAATATACTGGTAGAAAAGGGGCAAGAAAAAGTTTTTGCAGTGGAGTAAAAGAAGGGGGAAATGAGGGAGTAGGTGAGCCATATTTTCATTAGACTTGGCTCAGAGAAGGAATGACATATACACCCAATAGTGTATGGAAATTTATCTTACCCTAGAGAAAAATGAGAGGAAAGGGATGGAAGATGGGGGGAACATGGGCAGAATAGGTGAGAAGAAGGGAGGGAAGAATGGGGGAGGAGGAAGGCAGATGTAAAATACTTTTGAGGATGGAATAAGTGAAATGAGAGAAAGAATAGAACAAATGGGGGTGTGGGGAATAAGATGGAGGGGAAAAATTTGCAGTGGCAACTGTGGGAATAATATAGAAATAGGTTTCTCTAATAAAGACTTCATTTCTCAAACATAGAGAACTGAGTCAAATTTATATAATGTAAGAGCCATTTTCCAATTGATAAATCATCAAGAGCTATGAACAATTTTGAGATGAGGCTATCAATGCCATATATTTAAATCATTTTTTAAAATGTTCTTACTATTGACAGGAAAATGTAGGTTGGAACAATTCTGAGTTACTAACCTTATTCCTATTGGATTGGCTAATAGGACAGAAAGAGAAGCTGACAAATGTTGGAGGGGATGCGAGACATTAATGCACTAGTTGTAGGAGTTTTGAAGAATTCAACAGTTCTGCAGATCAATTTGAAACTATGCCCAAATGTCCATAAAACCATCCCTACCCTTTGATCTACCAAAGTCAAATTGAAGAGATGCTCATAAGTTGAGGAATGATTGAACAAATTGTGGTACATGAATAAGATGAAATGCTGTTCTGTTATAAGAAATAATGAACAGGATGATCTTAGTAAAAAAAAAAAAACTTCCATGACTATGCAATAGGAAATGTACTATATACAAATTTATTGTCTACAAATAACAGCAATGTTGTAGGAGGATCAGCTGTGAGTGACTTACCTTTTCTCAGAAATTCTGTGATCCAAGGAAACTGAAACCAAAGACAGAGCTGATGGTGTCTGAATAGAGAGCCAAGCATATATTTTTACTTTATTTTTTCTTGAGGTTAATTTTTGGGGGTTGGGTTATGTTTACTTTTGCAACATGACCACTGTGGTAATGATTTTTAAGACTACAAATTTATAACCTATATGGAATAGCCTGCCCTCCCAATCAGGGGGATTGGGGTGGGAGGGAGGAAGAGAATTTGGAACTCAAGGTTTTAAAAGTAAATGTTTGTTTTTGCATATAACTGGGGAAAAATAAATTCAAAAAAGAAAAAGACAAAAAAAAAACAAATTACCTTCCCTTCACTTTAATACAAAATGCCGAGGGCTGGTAGTGGAGCATCATTGCCATTTCCTTTCAAAAAATAAGTAAGTATAAATTAGTCATCAGTTGAATGATATGACAAGTCTTTGTTATTGTACATTTGAAGTACAATATTTTGATTTTACATTTTACTTGAAATTATAAAGGCAAAAATAACACTTTCTCCCATTTCCATTGATTTTTAAGATATTTAAAATAAATTATTTTAAAATCTTCCTTTTCTCCCTTCCATACATATTCATCAGAGCTCTGATACTTATATTTTCAAAGGGGTTCTTCAAGTTGGGTGTCTGTTCTGTTTTCCCAAATACTTTGAAAGCTCCTTGACTAGATCACCTCCTTCCTTAGGCTAATGTAGCAGAAAGCTCATGAGCTTGCACGAGAAGGGGAACCTCACCTTACAACAGCATAATCTTGGACCTGAAACTTAAATTCTCTGAGAATATCTTTTGTTTTGTTAATTTTCAAGAATGGACATAAAATATCTCTCTTGGTAGCATGGAAGGAGGGAGAATCTGGAAGAAGTGAATGAGATATTAAATCCATTTTGAACTTTGAAGAGTTCTGCAAATGGATGGGATTTTTCTTATGAGATCTAAAAAGAGAGGACTCTACACTGAGGAGTGTGGGCAACTCCTGATCTCTGGAAATATAGTACTCCTGCTTCATTATCTTCGAAATAATCTTAAACCCACTTTTGAGCTCCCAAAACTCTTCTCTATTACTTCATTTTTTTTCTCACTGCAATCCGAATTCAGTCTCAGTTTTACTTTACAGATAACTCAGGAACAAAGTACTCTAGTTCTTATGCTTTTTCTGCAAGACTATGTCATATTAACAGATGGAAAAGGCCTTAGGCATTCCTAAAAACTCTTTATTTTCTGACTCTCACAAAACCAACCTCCCAGATTACTTAGATTCCTTGTGAAGTAGCTTCGTAGGGGACTTCCAAAGACCTAGTCCATTTTGGAGAGAAGGAAGACAGCGTTTTGTTCACATTCACACTATTTCTATTCACCAAGAACTGGAAAATAGTATGGCAGACACTAGGCATAGACCTACATCTCACACCCTATACTAAGATAAGCTTGAAATGGGTATGGGATTTAGACATACAGGTAATATTGTAAGATAATTAGAAGAATAAGGAATAGCTTATCTGACAGATTTATGGAGAAAGGAAGAATATATGATCAAATAAGAGACAGAGAACATTATGAAATGCAAAATGGATAATTCTGATCACATTAAATTAAAAAAAATTACAGAGTCATTGTAAGTAAAATTAGAAGGAAAGCAGAAAGATGGAAAATACTTTTAATTGTCATTGTTTTTGATAAATGTCTCATTTTAAATATACAGAGAGAACTGAATTAAATTTCTAAGAATATAAGTCATTCTTTAATTAATAAATGATCAAAGGATATGAATAGGCAGTTTTCAGATGAAGAAGTTAAAGTTACCTATAGTCCTATGAAAAATGTTCTAAATAACTATTGATTATAGAAATACAAATTGAAACAATTCTGGGATGCCACTTCATACTTATCAGATTGGTCAGAAAAGGAAAATGATAAATGCTGGAGAAGATATGGGAAAATTGTAACATTCACATGACTTCTTGTTTTCTGAAAATAATATATCAACAAACCATTGCATAGTCATTTAAGGGTGATTTCCCAGAAAGCACTGTGAAAAAATTTTTTATGGAGACAAATGATATACTAACAAAAGATGAAGTTTACAAAGGATCTTCTAGTGTCACCTTGCTGCTTTATAGAATTTTCTTCTCCAAGTTTTCTGTAGAGTATATTAGCCAATAGGGGTTCTAGACATCACCCAGCTCAGCCATACTGCTCCAGGTCATCCTCAACTCAATGATCATGGCTTTGGAAAACCTATCCTGTATTCCAGAATATCTCCAATTCCCAAGGGAAAACAAATCTACCCACGTGGGGTCCAAAGTTTGCTTCCTGACAAAGACAGACATGAGAAATGGTTGACGTTTGAAGTTTCTCTGAATATACGATTTCTGTGAAGAGTCTCCTAAGACTGTGCTCACTGTAGAATTTTTGGTTGCTACTTCTCTTTTCATAATTCATTTTCCAAATGGATGTCAACAGCAATGGGAATTGAGCAATGGGAGATGGGAGAACAGAAGCCCAGAGCACTTCTAATTATGTCAGCGTATGTGTGCAAACATTTACTCTATTTGGACACTTACTGAGGAGGTAGGAGATATGGCAGTGGCTATAAACTCGCATTAATTTCATGCTTATTTACAGCTATTAAATTTAAGTCACCATAGTATTTGATGCCATTCTAGGAAAGATCTGAAAGTCTTTTTTTATCATATATTCAGAGGAACATTAGGCTTTGATATAATAAGCTCACATGTGACCCATGGTTCACATTTGCCACTGTTATTACAATGCCACATGCTGCTCAAACTTGTTTACACTTTTGTAAACATTTTGGGGTTTGAGCTCCGCAATATCTTATCTGATACCAAATTTTGTAGAAAGACAAATATACAAATAAACTACGGTAAAGTAGTAAAGCCTTCATTGTGTATGTCTATTAGGTAAAACCTTACAATTTAAATTAAATAAAGTATCAATACCAATGATTTCCAGAGGTGATTATGTAGATAGAAGAAGAGCTCGTCTTCTCTTTTCCCTTTCCTGTCTTCCACTAAAATTATTTTTTTAAATTCTTTTTTTTTAGGTTTTTTTTTTTTTTTTGCAAGGCAAACGGGGTTAAGTGGCTTGCCCAAGGCCACACAGCTAGGTAATTATTAAGTGTCTGAGGCCGGATTTGAACCCAGGTTCTCCTGACTCCAGGGCTGGCGCTTTAGCCACTACACCACCTAGCTGCCCCTTAATTTTTTTAAATTCTTAAAGATGTAAAGTGATCTTTCCATATTTAAAAAGTACCAGAAAACAAAGGTTGTATATAAAACCAAATATATTGTTAATAGCTTTTAAGTATACTGTATTCAGAACCTTAGTTCAGAACTTTCACTTCTCTATGTTGTTATATAAACCCCCCCCTCTCTGTTTGTGTGTGTGTGTGTGTGTGTGTGTGTGTGTGTGTGTGTGTGTGTGTGCTGAAAGGCAATGGGGTTAAGTGAATTGCCCGAGGGTCCCCACAGCTAAGTAATTATCAAGTGTCTGAGGTCGAATTTGAACTAAGGTCCTCCTGACTACATGGCTGGTGCTCTATCCATTGTGCCTATGTGTTTCCTTAAAATGCTTTGTAATACGCTTTTTATTTTTTTTTTTGCATTGCAATCTATTATAAGCCTTCTTCTTTCACTTAACACTATCCTCTTACTCCAACTCTTTCCTTCTAACAAATTAGCAAAGGCAATCAAAATATGTTGACCAGGTTTAAACATTTATATCTCATTTTACATCTTTAATCCATGATATTTCTGTCAAAAGGTGAGAAATAAGCCTTGAATTGGTCCTCTGGATTCATGGCTGATGACTGCAATTCATCTAAGTACTTAAGTCTTTCAAAGTTGCTTTTCTTTACATTATTGTTTTATTATTTATTCTCTTGATTCTGCTCATCTCACTCTGCTTCAATTCATCCAAATCCTCCCAGGTTTCTCTGAATCTGCCTCTTTTGACACATTTTATGATTCAATAATATCCTGTTACATGCACATACTATAATTTATTCAGTCATTTCTCAGTTGAAAACATCCCCTTAATTTCCAGTTCTGTAGTGCATCAAAAGCGCTTTTAATACTATTATTGTTTATGTGGAGCTTCCTTTTTCACTTTCCTTTTATATGATTCTATTATTTGATCTGCCAATTATGTTGGATTAATTTACTGACCTGAATTTAAATTTAGTTCCTTTCTACAAAAGCGCTTTGTAGTGGGGCTATAAACTGTGCATACATTTTGATCCAACAATACCACTATTGATCTGTATCCCAATGAGTTTACAAAAAAGGGGAAAGACCCACATGTATAAAAATATCTACGGCAGCTCTTTTTGTGGTGGCAAAGAATTGGAAATTGTAGGCACGACCCTAATTTGGTGAATGACTGAACAAGTTCTATTAAGAAATGATGGGGGGGGGGCAGCTAGGTGGCGCAGTGGATAGAGCACCGGCCCTGGAGTCAGGAGTACCTGGGTTCAAATTCATTCTCAGACACTTGATAATTAACTAGCTGTGTGGTCTTGGGCAAACCACTTAGCCCCATTTGCCTTGCAAGAAAAAAATAGAAAAAAGAAAAAGAAAAAAGAAATGATGAGCAGATAGATTTCAGAAAAACAACTGGAAATTCTTACATGAACTGATGCTGAATGAAGTAAGAAGAACCAGGAGAATACTGGTTACAGTTACAGTAACATTGCACAAAGATCAACTATGATAGACTGAAATCTTCTCAGCAATACAATGACCGGAGATAATTCCCAGGGACTCATGATGGAAAATGTTATTCACATCCAGAGAAAGAATTATGGAGTCTGAATGTAGAAGCAAGCAAACAACTTTCACTTTTTTTTGCTTTTTGTCTTCTTTCTTGTGGGTTTTCCCTTTTGTTCTGATTCTTCATTTACAAAATGACTAATGTGGAAATATACTTAACATGATTTAACATGTATAACCTATATCAGTTTGCTTGATATCTTGGGGAGGGCAGAGGAAAGGGAGAAAGGGAGAAAACTGTGGAACTCAAAATCTTACAATGAATGTTGAAAACTATTTTCATGTAATTGGAAAATAATAAAATACTATTACTCAAAAAAGCCTTTTGTGATGACTAAAAGTTATGCATACTACTTTTTTTTTTATTTTTCACATTTGTTTATGAGATTTGTAAATACTTCCTAATGGTCAACATTTGTGAAGGCATCATGCACACCTGAGATGTATGTATATTCTTTTCTATCCCCCTGTCATATATAACTTCTCTTACTCTATTCATATCCTTAACTTTTCTTATTTAACTTTTTCATTAGATTTATCTAGTTTGAAAGAAGTATAATGAAGTTATCAACAATTATATTTTTGCTATTTCCCCCTATAATTTGATAAAGTTTCCTTTACTTAGCTACTATTAAATTTGGTTCAGATATATAAAGTACTGTAGTTAACTTTGTCTATGGTGCATTTAAGTATTAAATAGTTCCTTGTTTTTCTCTTTTAGCTTAGGTCTATTTTTGTTTCCTCATTTGAGATCATTATTACATGCCAGCTTTTTTGAATTCTCTTGAAATATAATAAACTCTGCTCCATACTCTCATTTTCCTACAATTTTATGTGCATATTATGTTTCAAGCATTTTGAAATAAGCATCATATTGTTGTATTCTTCCTTTTAATTTATCCAACATCATCCCATTCATATTTATAGGTATGCTTTTTAGTTATGTGTTGATCCTCTTACATTTTCCTTCTCTTTTTCCTTCTACCCACTTCTTTTACAAAAGAAATAGTGAAAGATGAAGATGAAGAATATAATCAGCACTAGTTACTTGTAATTGAAATGATTTATATCCACTTCGGGGCAGCTAGGTGGTGCAGAGGGTAAAGCACTGATGGATAGGAATAAGGAATATTCATTTTTGTGAATTCAAATTTGGCCTGGTTGTGTGACCCTGGGCAAGTCACTTAATCCCATTTGTTTCAATTTCTCTTTTGTAAAATGAGTTGGACAAGGAAATAGAAAATCACTTCCAGTATCTTTGTCAAGAAAACCCCCAATAGGGCCATGAAGAGTTGGAGGTGACAGAAATGACTGAATAATACCAATAATAAATATTCATTTACTGACCCCCAAATTAAACTGTGTATAAGAGTATGTGTTGGATTTGCCTTTGACTCAGTTTAGATAAGTGAAATTCATCTATTATCTACCCTTTCCATGCTACTTTTCTCTAATTCCAATAAAATTACCAGCTCCACTACACTCTTCACATATTTCCTATTGTTATATATTCATTCTTTCCCCCTTTTTCTTTCTCTTGTTAATCCATTAAAATAGAACAAAATCACCTAAGTCCTTTTGTTTGCTTCAATTCCTTCTAGAAGGGGAAGGAGGGAACAAAAAAGGGAATATGGAATAGTTTATCAATCCAATTTAAAATGCTTCCCAAAGGACATTATTCTTCTTTACTTTTTTATAAAGTAACTTACTACAGAAATCTAATACTGATTTTTCTTTCCCCTAAAATTGTCCACTGAAAATGGGTGTATAGTGTTTTACTTGAAATTATCAGTAATTTTAACTCAATAAAATATGCCACTCTATCACTAAAATGAAATTTGTATAGCCAGTGCTATTCTCCATTTCAATTTTGTATAAAACATTTCATTACATGTAGCACTAATGGCCATGCAGAACTATGGTGGGAGGAGCAGAAATATCTAAGGTCCATGGTATGGTATTGATCTAAGATTGAATATACTATGGAACTATATAGTTTGATGATCACTTCATCTCAATTTATAAACACAGAGAGTATAGCCAGAATGTGATCACAACCCCAGGTCTGGGATTTTTTTTCTTCACCAGCTCTCTGAACCTATAGTATTATTTAAGGCTCAGGTAAAAGGCTGACTCCTATGGGATTCCCAGTCTCTTAAATGTTAGCTCTCTTTCCTACCTCAAATTCCCTTGTATTTACTTAGTACAAGTTTTACTCCCCTACTTGTTGTATGGCTTTCTTTTAAACCCCAATGATCCTCACTGTAGGTGCTTAATAAATGATTTGCTGAATTGAATAGAAGTTAAAGATCTGTAATTAATTTTCAATTATCACTTAATTTTAGACAAAAACTACCCCATTGTCAGCCCATTATAATGGCATTTTTGATACAGCTGAGCCTAATATAAGGTAGCATTTGTCTGTGGCACCTTCTTTCCAATTCCTTCCTTCCACCCCAACTTTTGATCTTTGAATCAAAGAGAGGCAGCCTGATGTTCATGAGGAGAACCTAGGCACCAAATATGAGAAATTTCTACCCTGCAAGAATATTACTTTAGTCTGGAAGAAATCATGAATGGGTCGACTTTAGAAAAGCCAGGAAAGACTTGTATGAACTGATTATGGGTGAAGTGAGCAGAACTAGGAGAACATTGTACACATTTACAGCAATATTGTGAGAACATTAGCTATGATAGACTCAATTCCTCTCAGCAGTTCAATGACCAAGGACAATTCTCAAGGACTTTGTGATGGAAAATGCTACATTCAGAGGAAAAAACTATAGAGTCTGAATGCAGACCAAACCATACTATTTTCACATTTTAAAACTTGTTTTATGTTTTTCCTTTTTCTCATGATTTTCCCCTTTAGTTCTGATTCTTCTTTCACAACATAACTAATATGGAAATGTTAAATATAATTATGTATAAGCTATATCAGAAAAGTTGTCATCATGGGGACTGGAGAGGAAAGGGAGGGAGGTAGAAAAATGTAGAACTCAATGTGAAAACTATATCTGCATGTAATTGAAAAAATAAAATAAAATAACATTTTTTAAAAAAAAGTATTGCTTTAGTAACCTAGGAGCAGGGAACGATATGCTCTGTGAGGCAGAGGCTTAATGTGACTGAACTAGTCTTTTTTCCTTGTTTTTTTGAGGGGGGATATACAGTCATGTCACTTCTCTTTGATATATATTCTTATCAAGATCAGTCCTTTTTTCTCTCTAAAACTGTCTTTTTGCTTCCTAAGTTGGCACAGTGAATACTGTACCTCTGTTCACATTCTTTATTACTTATTGATTGTGTGGCACATATTTTCACTTAATCCTCAGCTTCCCTATCTATAAAATGGAGATAATATTGGTGCTACCTACCTCATACCTTCAGAAATTACAAGTGAAATATCAGCTCTTATTCTGACTTTCATCAAGATTCTGAATTCTAAAAATATATGAGGAAACAGAGCCTAAAAGCAACCATTTACAATTGACCACTACACAACAGGTCTCTAGTTTGAATTTGGCTGAGATTTTCATTAGGTATCTCTGCTGCTGCATTCTATCATATCACATTGTCAGACCTTAGGATTTTGCATTTATCCGGTTACAATGTGTTCTGCTTTTAAAGGGCTTTTATCTGATCATTTCAGGATACTAAGTCATTCAGTGAAAGTCTAAGACTACAAAAGACTCCTCTCTTTTAAACTACTTTCGAATGCAGTTATTTCCTCTAAATGGCATAAAGAACAGTTATTCTCAGATAATTTTCTGCTAAACAAATGGCCCCAAATATAGGAATTGCTGAAGAAGATGAAACATGGAAGCCTCCTAAGATCACTGGTCAACCCAAATTAGACAAAAAGGAGCTTGAATGAGTATAGGCAAATTATTTTCCTATCCCTCAACAGATGCAGGAGGAGAAAAACTGAGTAGAAAATGAGAAAGCTAATTTTGAATATAACAGTTAAATGGTGAATACTGTGCTGCCCATAATTTATTATTATAAAAGTCAGAATGCGAAAGGCAGTGTGGAATCATGCACAGAGTCAGCCTTGGAGTTAAGAAGAAGGCGAGTCACTCCCACTCTTATGCCTATGAAGGCTAGGGACTCAGAGTCACTTTAGCTCAAAGTACTCCTAGACACCTCTTCCAGATTACCTGCAAAATGAACGCTCATCCTCTTTAGTAGAGTGAGTTTCTCCCTGAAGAGTTCAATATAATAAAATTAAGGATCTGTACCCAATACATATAAACATGCATACACACAGGAAATGAATTAGTACTTAAATCCCCAATGCCAGTCATTGGCATTAATAAAGAAAAATCAGCAAAAACTTCAGAAGGATAACCGTCAGTGTAAATGAAACATTTCAAAATAGTAAAGGTTTACCTGAATTTCATAACGAGGTATCAAGCTCAATTAAATATTAAAATGGAAGCATATCCTCATGCACTAAGAGCCACTGTTGCCTTAAAATAGATTACGTTATTTAAAAATAATTTACAAAGATCCTAATTTTTAAAATGACCTTTCTTACTGCTGTGTGCAGAGTTTGTGTTCAGACATAACACCTTTTTATGATTTATTTTAAAAATTTTTAAATGTTATTTATTTTATTTTTCAATTACATGCAAAGATAGCTTTCAGCATTCATCAATTTGTTTTTTGAGTTCCACATTTTTCTTCCTCCTTCCCTTCCCTCCCTGCCTCCACTTGAGTAATCTGATATAGGTTATAAACATACAATCATTTTAACATATTTCCATATTAGTCATGCTGTGACAGAAGCAGCAGAACTAATGGGGGAAAACCATGAGAAAAAGAAAGAAAAAGCATAAAACAAGTTTTATAAAGTGAAAATAATATTCTTGGTCTGTATTCAGATCTCACCGTTTTTTCTCTGGATGTGGATGGCATTTTCTATCACAAGTCGTTGCCAAGTGCTCTTGATCACTGAATTTCTGAGAGGAGCTAAGTCCATCAGAGTTGATACTCATACAATGTTGAAGTTAATGTGTACAATGTTCTCCTGATGATGCTTCACTCAACATCAGTTCATGAAGATTTTTCCAGGTTTTTCTGAAGTCCACTCACTCATGATTTCTTATAGTACTCCATTATATTCATATACCATATTTTTTTTAGTTTTTGCAAGGTAATGGGGTTAAGTGGCTTGCCCAAGGTCACACGGCTAGGTAATTATTAAGTGTCCAAGACCGGATTTGAACCCAGGTACTCCTGACTCCAAGGACGGGGCTTTATCCACTACACCACCTAGCCGCCCCCATATACCATATTTTTTTCCACCATTCCCCAATTGATGGGCATCATCTCAATTTTCAATTTTTTGCCACTACACAAAGAGCTCTTACAAATATTTTTGTACATGTGAGTCAGATATAATATCTCTAGCTATCATATATGAATGGACATTACTTGTACATGCAAAAATTAACTATGCTTGTTTATATGCAGCAAAAAAAGGAGTACTGAGATCACTTTAGGGTGGGGGAGTAACTTCCCCTATTTTGAAGTTGCATCTTTCTTTAAAAAAAAATTGTGCATATCGATACATTTTGTCTACTGTCACAATCATTTTTGGGAAAGGAAAAACAAAAGTCTGTCCTTGAACCTTTCCTTGTGACAAAAGGTGCTAAATAAGCAGAAACATCTTGTTCAGTAACTGTATATAGAAAGCACATACAACATTTTTTTCTGCTTGGCCCCCAACTCTGCCACGAGGAGTGAATTTTGTTTCATTATCTGCTTTTCCAGGAACTCCACTGGATTTTCAGTTACTCGGTTTCACTTCCATTAAGTGAGCTTATAGTTTATCTTGCTGTAGTCATTGAATGGATTGTTCTTCTAATTCTGCCTATTTCATTCTAAATTAGTTCATAAAAAAGCATGAAATAATTTTATTTGTTCCCGCTTATAGACATCATAATTATATAATATTCATATACCATAACTTCTTCACGTATTCTCTAATCAGTAGTTACACATTTGGTGTCCTGTTCTTTCCTACTACCATAAAATGCACTAGTATGAATACATTTTGTTTATCTTGGGTCAATTTGGGGGTCTTGAAATTCCTTCAGGCGTGTGCCCAACTGCAGGAATGTTGAAACAGAGTTCATAGGTGGTTCTATCACTCCTTTTCAATAATTTCAGATCACAATCCAGAATTGTTACACCTTGGGACAATACCTTTTTTGCTCACTATCTACTGGTTGGATGGTGAGAACATGCCCTTTTTTCCAAATCTGTTTGGTTATATAATACTTCAATAGGGAATAAATTAAAAATCTTTTACTCTGTGCAGCATCCAAACAATATCATACATAAAAGAGAAACAATTCAATCAAAGAACAATGAAGTTTAATTTTGTTCTTTTCTTAATATATCAGGACCAAAAAAAAAAACCAAACCCTTCTTTTCCATTACCTCATCTTAAGAAGTTTTTAAAATCAAACCCATACTTACACTCATGCTGTCACTGATAATGGATCTTGTGTCAAAGAAAAAGAGCATAAAGGACCTGATAATAAGTGCAATTATCAAACATCAAAAATGGTAGATCAAAGTGGATTTCTTTACTCTTTTCTATACAAGCATTTCCTGGGATTTCACTATTCATGTCATGGGGCCCTGACAGGCTATATTAACTTTCTCTATTATGATAGTAATGAGATTGGCAAACTTCACCAGGAAGCTGACAGAAGTAGACTCATTATTAGTGCCTTACTTCATTCATTTTCTGTTTATATAAATGTATGGGTTTTTTTTTAAAAAACCTTTTTTCAAATAGATATCAAATGTGAGGAGGTGAGAAGCTTCTGATGGATGATAACCTTCCTTTGAAGGACAAACTCAGAAAAAGAATCAATTTTCTCTTTAAAAGTGAAACATGTCTTCTCTTAAAGAAACAGATAACTGATACCTCTGTGTTAACCTGACTCACCCCCCTCCCCCCCAAAAAGAAAATCTTGGAGGAATTCTAAAAATGCTAACCTGAGATGTGTTAAATATTTTTTAGAACAACAATTTCAAGTAACTCAATTTCCTTCTCTGATTCTTGGTTTCCTATTCTTTCTATAAAAGCAGAACCCCTCAGTTGCTACACAGACTGATTCCCATAGAAACAGTACCTATAGTCTAGGAAGTTGTTGAAGTCTGATTATATATTGCAAGTGAAGAGAAAATGAGTACTTAGTCATGTATTTTTAACCCCAAAATCACATTTATAAGAAAAATTCAGTGAGATCAATACAATGACCAGTCTCAGTTTCAAAGGACTCATGATGAAAAATGTTATCCATTTCCAGACAAAGGGCTTAATGAACTCTGTTTGCAGAATGAGGCATATTTTCTCATTCCTTCCCTCCCTCTCCCTTTTTCTCTCCTTTCCTTCCTTCCTTACAAATGATTATATAACTATATATGCAATGCTTATTTTTTTTGGCCTTCTCAATGCAGGTGGTGGGGTAGGGAAGAAGAGAATTGAAAATTGAATATTAAATAAAGTTGAATTTTAAAAAGGAAATATACAGAAACAGAGTCTGAATTATCTGGATCATTGTGTAGATACAGCTCTTGACAACTAGTGGAGAACTAATTTCTGGTTTCTTTAGAGATCTTTTATTACTGGCTAGAAATAACAAGGAATTTCTTAAAAAGTAATCCAAGTAGATACTATAATTGATGGAGAGTTGCATTCTTATTCTCATTTTAGCAGAGGAAAAGAAAAGGAAACCTAAGGAGTAGCAACAATAACTGACATTGAAAAAGGCTCTTTAAAGTTTTCTAAATGCTTTATGAACTCACCAAAGTCAGCTGCAATTCCCTGAGAGGTTGGTAACACAAAGCCTAGACTTTGGAAGCCATTTGAAGTAACAGCAGCAACCAGGGCAGTATGTCTATGGAGGAGGTACTCAGAATGGAATAACTTAAAACTCTGAGATCGCTAGCATTGTATGCTAAGATGCTAAAGAAATCCCAAAAGAGTCAATGTTCTGAATGATAAAGATGGTGGGGGAGATGAGCACAGGATACCAGGTGACCTAGGATATAGCCAAACAAGACCAACCACTTCACCCAAAAGCCCAGCAGGAGATGGAGACTGGCTCACTGGGGCTAGCAAAAAGTCTCAGTTCAGAAACAACAGTTGGAGTTATGAGTAAACCAAACAAGACAAGGACCACTATAAGTTATTGTCATTTCACAGAAACAAAAGCAAACTAGGAGGAAAAAATAAAATGTTAATAAATACAGAGACAAAGGGGGAATATGGATTTTCTTTAAGACTATATGAATATCGGGTAGCTAGGTGGTGCAGTGGATAAAGCACCAGCCATGGAGTCAGGAGTTACCTGGGTTCAAAAACAGTCTCAGACACTTAATAATTACCTAGCTGCGTGGCCTTGGGCAAGCCACTTAATCCCATTTGCCTTGCAAAAACTTAAAAAAAAAGACTATATGAATATCAGGGCAGCTAGGTGGTACAGTGGATAGAGTGCCGGCCCTGGAGTCAGGAGGACCTGAGTTTAAATCCTGTCTCAGACATGTAATAATTGTTTAGTTGTATGACCATGGACAAGTCACTTAACTCCACTGCCCAAAATAAAAAAAAAATTAAAAAAACTATATGAATATCTTCTGGAAGAAATGAAGTGAAAGAAAGAAAAATGCAACAAAAATTCTGGAGAAAAGACTTGGAAGGTAAATAAATAGATTAGAGGAAAACGTGGTAAACCTTATCCAACTAATGAATTCCTGAAAATTAGAATAGCTGAAATAGAAACCAAACAGACTTCATAAGTAAACGAGAAATATTAAAATAAAATAAAAAGACTACTATCAATAGTGACTGACCTAGTAAAGGGATAAAATTTAAGAATCATTCTGGAAAACTCCTGGAAAATTATGAATGAAAAAAGTGCTGAGGGAATTAAATAACAAAAAAAAGGGGATATGGGGGTGAATTGATTCTGTTCTACGTATGTGGAGAAGGGATAGTGAAAGGAATAAGTCAGTTAAAAATGGAGGAAAACAAGAATGGAACTTGATGTTTCTCAGGGATCCTGAGAAAATTATACAAACATAAAGGACTGGGTAGGGGAGAAAGGCAACAGATGAACATACCTCATCTGAACCAAAGGGTTGATATATTACACACACACACACACACACACAAACACCCCTTACTCAACACAGGGCAATGGATTGAGGAGGGAATGAGGAAGCAAGCAACAAGCAAAAATGAAGCAAAAACAATACTCCTCCTAAAAGTGGAGATTAAAAGAAAAAATCTGAAAACTAAGGGATGTCCATAAGATGAGGAATGGCTAAACAAATTGTATATGAATGTAATGAGTTCTTATTATGTAATAAGGGATGAAAGTGATGATTCTTAGAGAATCCTGAAAACTATGAACTAATATAGAATGAAATGAGAACTAGAAACAATTTATGCAAAGCGAAAGATAAATTATCTACCTACTGTGTACATGCAAATTTTTGGACATGGCTACTACATGGATTTATAGTGCTTGACGATGACTATTTGTTACAAGGGTATCTTGTCTTTTTTTTTCCTCTTTAATAGGGTCTATGTGAAAGGAATGTGAGGGTGACAAATAGCACAGCAAAAATGATGTAAAAAAACTAAAAGAAAAGGAAAAAAGAGGGGGCCCTTTAAGAAACTTTAAAAAAGCGAGCCGAGAACAGAAAGAAGCTAATAAAGTAGCAAAGATGATTAGGATAGTTTTGAAAAAAATGATTTTATGATATACTTTAAAAAAGCAAGTAGAAGTAGAATGAGAAAGAAATTCACAACTTCAAATTTAATCCTCTTTATGTGTTCTATTTTGTATATAGAAATGCCTACTTTTGGCTCTTGTTAAGTAAAAAAAAAAAGAAAAATCTGGCAAACTAACCATTAAAACCCCCCAAATAAACTCAAATTATTTATATACATTATATATGACTTGAGCCTCACAACTATCCCAAGAAGCAGATACTATAACTATTATCATCTCTATTTTACTTCAGAGGAAAAGACTAAGAGTTGAATTCACTTGTACACACTCAGTAAGAGTCAAAGGCAGGCCTGAATGTGTGGATTAGCCTGTTAGCATAATTTACTTTTTCCCTTCATGGGCAGTATGACATAAATCCTATCAACAGCTGCTCGGGTTGATAATCAAATGATACTTAGAAGTGAGTTTCTAGAATTAAATTGGTAGGTATGAAAATAATTTTCTAGCATTTCTCTCAAGGGGGAAAACATGGAGGCAGGGTTTAGGTTGGCAGACCTCATTAAAAAATGAGCAAAACTGCTTCTTGCAATAACCAGTTATTGTGTCTCTTGGCATTAGTTTTGGGGTAAAGTCAAAGGAATAAAAAAGGTAAAGAAAAATAGAATAAAAATTATGGAAGTGGCCAAGAAAACAGAACCCTTAATTTGTAGAACTCTTTTATGCCAGTCTATTAGATATAAAATTCTTTGAAGATATGGACTGAAAATTAGAAAAAAAGCAAGAATTTCAGTTGTGCGAGTGAAAACAATCACAGAGAAATTAGCTTCTCCTCTTTGAACTAAATCTAAGTTTTATAGTAAAAAAGGGCTCTAGAAACACTGTAAATGTAATACCACATTACAATTGTACAGTGCTAAAACAAGTTATAAATGAATTCAGAAGAAATAAAGTGAGTGAACAGCTATGTATTTCAGTTCATTTGAACATTTTGAATTAAAAAACCAAAGAAGTTAGAATTTTTACTTGATTAATATCAGAGCAAAAATGACAGTAAAAGATAACATAGAGTAGTTTTGCAGTACTTCATTCAATAATACAACAACAGTGAGGCCAATTAAAGATCACTCCTGGGGTAGCTAGGTGGCACAGTGGATAGAGCACTGGCCCTGGAGTCAGTAGGACCTGAGTTCAAATCCAGCCTCAGACACTTAATAATTACCTAGCTGTGAACTTGGGCAAGCCACTTAACCCCATTGCCTTGCAAAACTCCGCCAAAAAGCCACTCCCCTATATGTAAGGAGTTAGATATTCTTTGGCTCAAACTCATCTTAAGAGCTTTAATTTTGACCTAGGATGTATGAGACAATAGTTATTTCATATAAAAACTTAACCTTAAGAAAACTTAAAGACAAGCAGCAATATGCTTTTACCTCTAGAATCATTAATTAAGTCTAGAGAAACAATCCCCATTAGCTATGAGCTTACACTGCTCCATGTGTGAAAGAAGTCATTTCTGAGTGCCTTTGGCATTGGATGACATGTTCATTTGAAGTACAGTTGTGCTTACCCAATATAGAAGCTCCTACTGATGAAGTGTAGCCTAATCCATTTCCATGGTCCAACATATGGCCAACAGCATATGCCAATGTGCTATGGCACTTTTGTTCTAGGAATTGATGTGTTTAATAGATTAAAATACTCCTCATATTGGCATGATCATGACTTCATAAAGTTTACATTTCCCTTTTCAAATAATTCATAAATCAAAAAATTCTCAATTTTATAATACAAAATAAAATTTCAATTTTCTTATTCCTCAAATAACTCCTCAGTCCCCTTTATTTTCAGACTACAACCAAACTCGAGGTATGGTGAATTATGTACTGTACTGGGATTTAATTATGATATTAAACAGAGAATATATGTTCTTTTTGATGGAATAAAACTAATGAGTTGCATAACTTGCTAATATTTCTTTTCCAGTAGAGGAAAGAAAAAAGTCTTAGTCATTTAAGAGTCACCTAAGATGTGCTTAACAATCACTTAAGTAATGTTTACATGCATGACTATGTTTTCATTGCTTAAAACAGCATAAATCAGTTTTTATGACAATATAATTCAAAATAGTAACAAGACACCAAATATTTACTAAATGGATATGTGTAGAGACAGGAAGTTTATCTAAGATGGGGTCCAGGCATTCCTGGGTTTTGGGAGATTAAAACTTGGAGGGTTTATTGATTAAATAACCATTTGATTATAAGGATTAATTCTAGATTCTTAGATAATGATAACTGATCTCAGAATCTATGATGGAAAGGAAGTCAATTTAATTTATATCAGTACATTTTAGACCAGAAAAAAGCCTGGAAAACTTATTTGGTCTACAGTTCTCTTCAGAATGCATAAGAATTCTAGTTGAATTTTTTAATGTGATTGAGACATTTCTCTAGCCTAGGCCTCTGTTATAAGAAAAGGGAATATTTAAAGAAATTATTAGGTGGTCCTTCTTTTTGTAAAGATTTCTAGGGAAGCTTCTATCATAATTATTTAGATTAGCTTTCCTACTCTGAATATTTCTTTGGGAATGGAAGGTTACTCGATGTATGGTGCTGCTTGTGGTAAATGAGTTATAAGAATATTTGGATAAGTATTTAAAATGTTTCAATTCAAGAACTCCATTTCTGAAACCTCCTATTTCCCTGATTATTATAGGATTCAGAGGAAAGCAGGATAACTTAATTTTTACTTGAAACAACATGAAAGCATTGCTTTTCCTATAGAGGTAGTCTAGCAGCAATGGTGGGTATACCCAGAGGAGAAATATCTTCATAGAGCCTTGATAAAATTCTCTGGTGACTTGGCAGGTCTATAGATTTTTTTTCTGATTACTAGTAATAGTAGTCCTGTTGCTCTACACATAAACAAAGTATCAAACCTCAAAATGGCGCAGGACAGAAAAAGAGAGATTTCTAAGTATCATGTCATTTATTTGCCGACAATATTGCTGTAGTCGGTAGAAAAATAAACTACAGGTATCAATAACAGTGGAGGACTTTCAATATCCCCATGTAAAAATGGTAAGAGGGTTCTTTAAAAGTGAATTGTCTAAAGGATGAATAAACAGATTTTTGCCATGTCATTATTTGAGTAAAATACAAATTATAATAAATGGTTATTTATTAACCTAGAAAATAATCACTGGAGTCCCATAAGAAAAAAAATCAAAGAAATGCACTGAAAATAATTCTTCAATCCTCTTTTCCCCTTCATGTGGAATACAAGTGAATAACAGTTTGATTCTGTATTATATTAAGATTAAAAATTATACCAAACGATTGACAGGAACCTAAGATTAAACATACATACACATATACAGACATACATATGTATAATATATGTATACACATACACACACTAAAAAAACCCTTATATTTAATACAGTTGTGCTTCACAAAGATCTATTTTTTTGCTAGAAATCCTAATTGCACTATTTACATGTTAATGAACAACACCTGGCCCCAGCTGGGTAGGTGAAGCTGGCAGCCTTCCTCCCCCCCTCCCCTCACTTACCTCCCTATGCAATTTGGAAAAGATAACTGTGCCAGGAATAAGGCATCCATAAAGGAAAAAGCAAGATAAAATCAGTTTATTCTTTTCACTATTCTCCAAGAAGTATTTATAAAGAATCTGTTGAAAAGAGAACCACATAGTCTACAACACCGATTGGCTATTTACTCTCATCAAATTCCCTCAGTAAAGACAAGAGAAGGCAATTAATCAAAGGTCTAAGGGGCCTTCTATAATAAGAGCCCATTTTCTAACGTAATCTTTTAAAGAAAAATGATTTCTCTTTGAGGTAATTTAAAGTCTATAATTTGAATATATTAATTTCCTGATTTTCTGTCTGATGATGTTAGGAAATACTCCATTTGTGATTCAAGGTTTCTGAACTCAATTAAGAGTTATTTAAAAGGAACTCAGAATTACTATGATTTGGGAAGGCACAAAATAGCTTGCTGAAGTTTGGGATCCAATCACTTGTCAAGAAATGCACATAAGGGGAAGCTAGGTGGTACAGTGGATAGAGCACCGGCCCTGGAGTCAGGAAGACCTGAGTTCAAATTCAATCTCAGACAATTAAAAATTGCCTAGCTGTTTGTCCCTGGGCAAGTCAAAAACCAAAGAAATCAACCCCCAAAAACAAATACAAGAAATCCACACAAGACATATCCTGTGATACAGCAATATCACTACTAGAACAATATCCCAATGAGATCACAGAAATGGGGAAACGATTTTCCTGTATAAAAATGTTTATATAGCTGCTCTTTATGTGGCAGCAAAAAATTGGACATTGATGGGATGCCTATCAATTGGGGAATGGCTAAACAAGTTGTGTAATTGGAATGTAATGAAATACTATTGTGCTATAAGAAATGACAAGCAGGTGGATTTGAGAAAACGTGGAAACATTGACATGAACTAGTGCACAGTAAAGTGAGGAGACCTAGGAGAGAGCATCATACACAGGAACAGCAACATTGCATGATGATCAACTCTAAGCGACTTTTCTCAACAATACAGTGATTCACGATCATTCCAAAGGACTCATGATGGAAAATCATCATGGAAAGATCAGATGCAGGCTATTCTAAATAACTAATTTTCTTGCATTTTTTTCCTTTTTTGTTTCTCCTTTCACAATATAACTAATATGGATATATATATGATCGCTCATATATAACCTATATTATATTGATTACAGCTTTTGGCGGGAAGGGAAGGAGGAAGGGAAGAAATTTGAAATTCAAAAATTTTTTTTAAAATAAACATTAAAAATTGTCTTTACATGTAACTGGAAAAAGAAACTACTTAAAAAAAGAAATTCAAACAAAGAAGGCCCAGCAAAAGATGCAAAATCTACCAAAAGTAAATAGTAAGTGCTCCAAATAATATATGAACCCAGAACTGTGTCAAAGAGACTAAGAGGAAATTCTACTAAAACTACTTTTTCAAGCACAAGAAAACCCCATATTAATTCATACAGATAAGAAATAGGTAAGCATATCTTTAAAAAGATTGACAAAATTCAGGCTTTTTACTGTCTCAGAATAACCTTCCATATTTTATCCTATTTTTTAAAATTTGAGATTTTAACATTTGCTCCATTTAAAAAAAAGATAGGGTCTATTAGATAAGGAACTCCTAATGAAGAAATTTATTCTATCAGGGCAGATAAGTACCTGCTTGATAATTTATAGTCTTAGAGAATTGTCTGGAGCACTCAGAAGTTAATTGACTTTCCAGAGTCACACAGGCAGAACAAATCCAAGTCAGGACTTTAAACCGGGTTCTCCTGATGCAACATGTCTTCTCTGTCTACTGCACCAGGCTGTTTCTCCTTTATATTCTTAGAGACACATTAAATAATTAAATGTATATTATTAAATACTATATATAAATTATGTAAATATAATTAAATATTAAATAAAGTTAAATGAATTAAAAACATCCTTAATTTTTAAGCTTCTGTTAATGTATCAAACTTAAAAGGTTACAAGCAGTAATTTTATGGAAATTGAAAATAATTTTTTGGTGATCTGGGAATAAATCTTCCCAACTGTTTCCAACAGTTTCTAAATTGGAGCTGAGCCTTTCCCAAAATTGTCAAGAATTTTATTTCTTTCAGTTGTTCCTCTTAACCTAGGTTTGCTATTGGAGCAATTATTTTGAATCCTTTTAGATATATTCTGTATCTTCTTATTTTCACATGTTTCTTGCAAAATAGCATTTTAAATTTAGAAGTCAAAATTTCAAGTTGTGCATTAAAAAGTAAACTCACAAAAATTTGCAAATAGAAGGGACTATGGGGTAAAAAGGAATGTTTTCATTTCCCTGCTCACCTCAAGCAGGAGTCCCATTTACACCATGTCCAGAGAATATGTTAAGTATTAGTTGGCAAGTATTGAGAAGTTGTAGGAGAAGGTGATCACATTTCTGGGTCTTTCCATAAGGATGGACTGAAGAAAATTGAAATGATTTATCTTGGAGAAAAATAGACTTATGGGAGACATCATAGTTGCCTTTAAGTATTTGAAGACCTGTCTCATGAAAAGGGAGATAAGTGTTGTTTTTTCTTAGCTCCAGAGCAATGAGCAATCGTTGAAGAGAACCAGGCACATGGGGCAAAAGTGATAGAGAAATTTATTCAGAGAGAAAAACTGAGGCCAGATAGAAGACCATCAGTGTTGGTCACCAAGCAAATGCTCAGCTAATAATTCTACACAGGTTGAATACTTTGGGAAAAAAAAGGAAAGCATTCTTTTTTCTTTTTTGCCTTTTTTTTTTGTTTTTGCAAGGCAATGGGGTTGGGACTTGCCCAAGGTCACACAGCTAGGTAATTATTAAGTGTCTGAGGTCGCATTGGAACTCAGGTCCTCCTGACTCCAGGGCCAGTGCTCTATCCACTGCGCCACCTAGCTGCCTCCTAAGAAAGCAATAGTGATTAGCATTTGCAAACTGAGACAGAGTTGATGCTAGCAGTCAAGTACAGCAAACTACTTACGAAAACTCCACAGCACATATAAACGGCACAAAAGAAGGCACGTATCAGTAGGACTATCTAATCAATCAAACGTATTTATAACTCTTACCTCATTATTTTTCACTGAGCAGTTCTGAGGGCTAAGAAAGAGTGTAGATTGTGGGCAGATTTCTATAACACTAACCCTGGGCCTATATGATCCGGCAGATGCTTTGGAAACACTTAGGGATATACTTTAAATAAGTCAACACAGAAAATACATGTATTGTATTACATTAACACATAGAGACA
This sequence comes from Macrotis lagotis, assembly GCF_037893015.1. Taxonomy (NCBI): domain Eukaryota; kingdom Metazoa; phylum Chordata; class Mammalia; order Peramelemorphia; family Peramelidae; genus Macrotis; species Macrotis lagotis. The sequence goes on from NC_133666.1 coordinate 21,363,586, forward strand.
CTCCAGAAGGTCAGACTCCAACCTCCTGACAAAGCTATATACACAATCTAGACTTACACATGTGGAAAATTTCACTCTATACAAAGTACTTTCATGTCCATTGTCTCAACTGGCTCAGGTGTGTTTCAGGGACTCACATGACACCTTCAAATCCGTTTTCAAGTTGGTAGCATAAAACAATACCTTACAGATATGTTTACAGAATCAAGATAAAATGGGATTATGCTGTTGAAGCTAAAGGTTTCTTAACATAAACACCGATTTCATGACACAGCAGTTATAATGTTCTAATGGAAGTTTTCAAAAACACTAGATGACATTAAATTTTAAATGATGACTATCTTTGAAAAAAGATGCCATAAAATTATGCGAAGAAGCTAAACATATTCTACTTTCCTTTAAAACAGCCTTTGCTGGGGCAGCTTGGTGGTGCAATAGATAGAGCATCTGCCCTGGCGTCAGGAGGACCCGAGTTCAAATCTGACCTCAGACACTTTGGGCGAGTCATTGAATCCCATTGCCTTGTTAAAAAAATAGCAATGGTTATGTACATAACATTTTAGACTCTAGAGATAATTTTAAATAATAAATAGTTTTATGTTAATTAAAAATATTTCAGGGAAAGAAAGTCAGTTTTTATCTAAACACTGTATTCAGGAAAATACTAGAGGCAAATTGAAGAATAAAATAAACTGAAGAGACATGATGAGAAACAGCTTCTTCAAGAGTAAGAAAAGAAGAATTTGTTGGAAATAAGAGAAGGCATAATTGCCAGAGGAAGAATTGTTATGTTTAAAACAAAATATGTTTTATGCCTTTAAAAATGGAAAATTTAGAAAAACTTAACAATCCAAGTTGACAGAGGAAGAATTATACTCTAAAAATATAAGTATTGTTATAAAATGCATTAAATAAAAATTGAAACAATTTGAAAATAGTCTATATTATTTCTATCTCTTTCTCTCCATCTCTGAGATGGTTCTTTTCCTGAATACATTTAAGAGGTACAGAAATCAAAACACACAGCTGACAAAGGGAAAAATAATAAATCATAGAGTATAAAAATACAGTCCTTACATTGGGAATCCATAAATAGAAGTCAAGAATAAAATAGTTTACAACATATAATGCTAATTTGGGGGAAAGTCCATCTGAATAACAAACTTTTATAAGAAATGCCATTTCATTAGTGCCAGATCCATACAGTAACTTGAATTAGGCTGACAAAATGTCCTTCTCAACTTGTTTCATAATTCATAAGAATAAGCCATCATTTACATAAGTCAGTCAACAAATGTTTATTCAGGGTTTACTATGGGCCAGGAATTGAATTAAGAACTAGAGACACAAAGAAAACTCAAATGATGGTCTCTACTTGTAATCAACGATTAGGGAGATACGATAAGCAAACAACCAGGCACATTCTTTTGTAATAAAGTGAAAAAGGAAGCAATCTCTGAGGACAGGCACTAGCAGTAGAAAAGGCAGTTAGCCAGAACAGTACAAACCTAAAGATCAGACATTATAGAGGCGTAGGATTGGGAGCTGGAGTGTTGTGTGGAGGTTTGTAGGGTGGAGGGAAGTAAAGTTTAAGATTAGAGAGACAGGAAACAAAGTTTATGAGTGATTTTAAACTCCAATTAGAAGATTTAATATTTGATCCTGGAAGTAACAGGGAGCCACTGAAGTTCACTGAGCAGAGGAGAAATCTGCACAAAATTGTACTTTAGGAAAATCACTGACAGCTGATTGGACTGGAATTGGGAATTACTAGAGGCACTCAGATCAACTAGGAAACTATTGTCATATAGGGTATAAAAATATAGTTACTGTATTGGAATCTATAAAAAGTTGTCAAGATAGGAGGTGAGGTGAACCTGAAGCAGGGTGAAGGTTGTATAAACAGAGAAATGGAATCTTACATTCAGATGTTCATAGAAATGACAATAGCAAGACCTGACAATGGATTAGATATACAGAGCGGAATGCACGTGAGTGGATATATAGATATATAAAGGGGAAAGAAAGTGATCCTGAGGTTGAGATCCTAGGTGACGGGGAAAATACTTGTCCCTTCAATAATAACAAGTTGAGAAGGGAGGAGGGTTTGAGGGAAGAGATAACGAGAGATAACGAATTCTCTTTGGGATCTGCTGAAGTTGAGATTCCTATAACTAACCAAATTGCAATGTCTGAAGGACAATCAGCTTCAGGTAGTCTCCTGGACAAGGACCTGTAATACCCATGTTCCAGTCAGCAAGCGCTGCTCTAGCTTGCTCCACTGTCACTGTTATACTTCAATGTCAGGGTCACAGTTCATTGCATTACCTTTATAAGTATGGAGATTTCCCCACACTTCCTCAAGTCCCTCTCATTAGGGACAGGACTCTGGCACATGTGTCTGTGCTTGCAAGGCGTTTTCCTAACTTAGAAATTAAACTTGTGTTTGTGTCCTGACTCTCCTGTCTCTAACCTGCTCTGTTTGGTTCTGGCCACCCACAGTTTAGAGACTAGTTCTGGTCCAGGTGATATCACATATTATTAACCAAAGTGATTTTTATCTCCAGAAAATTCCCTTTCTGATTTTTCACCCTGGAGCAGAGGTGACTGATTTCATGGAGGCAGTGACTATGGAGCATGTTGTGGCTACAACTGTCCTGCAGGGAAGGGTTCAGGTACAGGTTCAAAGACAAACCATTCCTTCTATTTGAGGAACAATTTCACTATATGTAGAGAGATTCATTGCCAATATGATGGCAACTAGGTGATTAGTTCCTTGGCTATGGAATCCCAGAAAAAAAAGGTACAAAAGGTTGTTCTCTTCCACAACCCACTTCACTTTCCTTAGCAATAGTCACAGTAGCAGAAAAGAAGCAGTAGGTGTCAAGAGTAAAAGCTTTTGGATAGTCTTCAAATATTAATTTGACTGCTGGTATTTTAAATGTAGTTATATTTTTCCAAAAAGCACGATGATACTAAAAAAAAGTGAAGACTATCAATACTGACATTATTGATATAAAAAGAAAGTAGAAAGCATAAGGGAGTTAGAGCTAACAGGAAGGAGTTGGCAGATTTTACTTTATAGTGAGCCCAAAGGCAAAAAGACACATATTTTTGAGGCACTTGTTCATCATCCTTTGCAGTGTTCATTAATGAGCATTTGTAAGTAGATCATGATGAGGAACATTATAAGCTGATGGAGCAAAATACTCTTTCAGATAAAGGATAAGACAAATTCTATGATGAACTTGAGATTTCCAAATCAAATCAACCTATTCCTTTACCCTCGGTGACTTAAATGGAGAGGTAGTTGATGCACAGGGGAGGATGGAAAAATATGTCAGAAAATATGGTCAAGATAGACATAAGAAATCAAAAACTTGTAAATTGTTCAGAAGTCTCATTTTATATACTATAAATATTTTGAGGGGAAAGTTGGAAGACATTGGGTATGGTGAATAGGAAACATTCTCACAAAAATGAAATTGTATCTTATCAGATAAGATAGGAATGATTACTGACATAGTAGTCATTCAATCTGCCATGTACTGAACAGTCAAGACAGGGGCAGAGCACCAGCCCTGAAGTCAGGAGGACCTGAGTTCAAATCCGACCTTGGACACACAATAATTGCCTACCTGTAAGACCTTGGGAAAGTCACTCAAACCCCACTGCCTTAAATAAATAAAAATTAAAAAAAGAATAATCAAGATATTAATTGGTTAGGATAAAAGCCAAAATATAAACCAAATTAAAAGAACAAATATGCAAAGATATCACTGCCTGCAATTACAGTTATAAGGTTGCCCCTGATTCTTCTCTTCTCTAGGCTTAAACTTAGACTATTTCTCCAACTAACCTTGATATGATAGACTCAAGGTCCTTTATCATACTGCCATTCTTTGAATTCTCCCCAACTTATCAATGTCCTTCTCAAAATATGAAATGAATGCAATACTGCGGATGTTATCTGACCAGAGCAGAGTACAGAGGTGATCACACTGTACTGGAAGCTATATCTCTCTTTTATTTTCTTTTTATTTTAAATTCTAAACTTAAACATTGAAAAAGAGCATTCCTACACAGAGCAGAACACAAGATGCTATATGAATCCATAAGTTTCAATTTCACACTGCATGCTTTTAAAATGCATGTACATATATTATATATATATATATATATATATATATAAAATAGGATTGCTATACACATATACACACATTTTATGCATTACCTTCAAAATTGACCTGTTTATCTGTACTTCCTTCTGTAAATCCCTCTGTTTTCTTACGTACATTTTAAAAAAAGTGTTAAAGTGGGCCTTTTTTGGTCATCACTGGTGTCTCCCCATTCATGCCTCATCTCCCACCAATTAAATGAAAGAATAAAAATTCTTCCAGGAAATAAAGTGCCCATGTTCCAAAATGAATGTCTCTGCATCTTCTGTCCATCACCTCCAGATGTTGTGAACCCGCTACATTTTTACTCTACAGCAGGGGTGGAAGATCTTTTTTTTCTGTCAAGGGCTATTTGGATATCCATGATTTCATTTGTGGGTCATAAAAATTATACAAAATTAACAATTTCAAAATTAGCCTGCTACGTCAATCAAACATTTAATTAGTTCATGCTTAAAAAGCTCCAGATTTATTGAATTTTGAGTCCAGTCTACAGTTACCCCAACAGTGCTAGACCATGTGATTTCATGGGCTGTAGGGGTAAGGACTCCGCTCTACAGACAAGATTTGGTATTGATAGAGTTCTCTCTCTTTTTTTAAGGTTTTTGCAAGGCAAATGGGATTAAGTGGCTTGCCTAAAGCCACACAGCTAGATAATTATTAAGTGTCTGAGACCAGATTTGAACCCAGGTACTCCTGACTCCAGGGCTGGTGCTTTATCCACTGCGCCACCTAGCCGCCTCCCCACCATTGATAGAGTTCTTAAGGGTTTCCAATTTCTTTTCTTTACAATTCTACCAGCTTTATATCAATTGGTTCCTTGATTCTGCCCACTTTACTTTCTGTCAGTTCATACTCCTCAGGATTCTCTGAAATTATCCTTTTCATAATTTCTTACTGAACAATATTATTTCCTTAAATTTGTACCACGAATTGCACAGCCATCCTCCAACAAGGCAATCTAAGGAGACTTGTAGACTATAGTTATTTCCCCCCTCCTTTTAAATTCCCTTTCCCCTCCTAGAAGGTTTAAGAAGTTTATTTTTTTTTTGTAGACTCTTTAATCCTCAGTATTATTGTCCTTCTTAACCTTCCCTACCCTGTCCAAATCTGGGTTTGTTTCCCTGGTGATTTTGACACATGTATGTTCAACCTTCTCCTGTATTAGAAATGAGTGAATTTCACCTAATGCCTGTTGTCCCCACCAATCTGTCCTCATATTTCTCAATTCCTTTTCCCATACAAACCAATAAGGAGCAGCAAGTTCTACTCTCTTCCTCCTTTTTTTCCATCACGATTTTCCTCCTTTTCCTCTTTATTTTTTCCCCTGTATTGAACCCTCCGACCAGAACCAATTCCCCTTTAGCTGCTACATTTTTCTGATTTACCTGTTTCGATACCCTTTGAAGGCATTAAGGTTCTGAAGGGAGACTTGCTTCTTCTCACTCTAGAAGACATCACCCCCCAACTTCCAATTACCTAATTTGAGTTTCAAGTTTCTTTGGAAGTTTGTGTTTATATTTCATAATTACTCTGAAGTCCTCTATTCCATTAAAAATCTAGACACTCTTTCAGTCCTCCCTCAGCAGTATTACGTTTTACTTTGAAATATAAGTTATTCTTGGTTCTAAGTCTATATTTTGCCTTTTGGAACACTGTATTATAAGACCTCTGGTCTATAGAAGAAAAAGTAGCAGTAGGTGATGAAGTGCATACAATATTGGTCTTAAAAGTCTGAAAAACTTAGGTTCTAATCCTTGCTCAGCTATATGACCCTGGGCAAGTCACTTAACTTAGTCTCAATTTCCTCAACTGCAAACCAGGAATAATAATACTCACCTCACAGGGATGATAAAATGAGAAAAATGTAAAGCTCTCTAAAAAATTTGAAGAACCATATAAATGCTAGCTATTGCTAATATATGTATATAATGGAGCATGGATGCTACGCTGCATGATTGACTCATATAGTTCCCTAAACTCCCAACTACTGTTCGGACATACTGCTATCTAACCATGCCTGTTCCATTTTAAATTCATGAAGGTGATTTTCTGAACTTGGATAAGACTTGATACTTATTGCTATTGGATTCAGTTTCAGTCTATCATGATCTTGTTAGATAATGACTCCATTATCCAGTGCATTAACTAGCCCTCCCAGCTTTAGGTCAGCCACAAATATAATGAGCATGTCACTTATCTCTTTATTCAAATCACAGATAAAAAGTTAAACAACATTGTTTCAAGTACAGATTCCTAGAGTACTCCATTGGACACCTCCTGATGTCAACATTGAGACATTAACGCTCCCCATGAATCCATATTGTTAGATAGACGGATTAAAAATTCCCCAATTTGTGGGATTAACTCTTTAGGTAAGGAGAAAATAGTTTTGGTACTGTTTAGATTTTCCTGAGGATAATATGTTTTAATTTACCAATTGGTAGTACTACGTATCTTAATTAACCAAACCCTAAATTTACCAGAATTCTTATTAAATAACCAATACAGCATTTATCCTTTAGGAGAAAATTTTTCAATAGAATTTTCATTTAACAAAGAAAAAGAAACACAAGATTTCAAGGGATTTGTGGGTTCAATTCAGATTTAGTCCAATCTCTTGTGTCTTTCCCAATTAAAATTGCACTCCTGACCTTGATACTCACAATTATGACTCTGAAGGCCTAAAAGATCCCCAAGGCTAAAATTATGTATTTTCAGCACAGTTAATTTTGAAGGCAGGAAAATCTCTAATGTATATTAACAATATTAACAATTCAGGACAAACTGTCAAATGTTGGGGAAAACAAGGAATTGGGGGTTAATAATCTGCCAGCAAGAATAACCCATTCCCCAAGCATTTAAGTTAATCAACACTTTTCTGTATTTTGTACCTCCAACCATGAGCTGATGATATTTTCAAACACTCTCAATTAAATTTTCTTTCAATAGGTTCAATTAAGGGAAAAAAGCCCCAAAGTCCAAGTTATACCTCTCCCCTTCAGGAGTAAGGAGTAGTCAATTATTTCTTCAGAGAAAAGGAAAAGAACACCATGGCTTGGATGAAAGCCTCTCCATTCATCTCTAAGAACATAGCACAGTGCTATTTTCTAAACCCCACACAGTATAGTATGTCATTTTATAGACACTGAAGTGGGAGATCACAAAGCAGAGTGATTCCATACCGTAGATGGCCTCAAATGACTAGTAAAGGATTCTGAACATTTCTTAGTGGGCAAGAAAGAAGAAACAGACACCTTATAAACACTTTTAGTCTGTTCCAAGTGATTGGAAGGAAATGGAAAGAGTACTAGATTATAGTCAGTCATAGGATCTGAATTTGAATCTCATGTTTGCTTGTGTAAGTTTGTGCAAGTCACGAATTCTTTTTGAACCCTACTTTCTTGATCTGAAGAATGAGAGGACTGAACTAGAAGATGTCCAAGGACCTTTCCAGTTCAAAATCTGTAGATAGGAGAGAAGGAAATATCATCCTTTCCCAACATAATGATGGAATGGCAGAGCTGTAAGGGGATAGAACCTCAAAGTCAACACCCCAATCCATTCTGCATGTACCACTTAGAACCAAGAAATTCAGAGCTCTCCTTTTTACTTTATTACAGTTTTATAAAACTGAATCATTGTCAGGGTAGTCTTTTTCCCTCCAACTTCTATAAGTTACTAGACAAGAATGGGGTTCTCCAAAAAGACTGGGAAAACAGCTAGTTTGTAACTCTTCCTTCACTTATTGCAATTTAGAAATACAGCTAAGAAATAGTTATCCCCTCATTCTCAAGTTCTGAATTATAAGATCATCTATTTTTTGTTTACCAACATCTTGAAGCATTAACTGCAGAGGATGGAATTTCCTTCCTATATTCTAATCTCTATTACTATTTGCTCATTGAATAGCTCTACTAGAAGTCACATAGGCATCCCAAGCTCAACACATACTTGAAACAAAACTCAAACTTTTTCTCCAACCACTCTTTCAATCACCGACATCCTCAAATTCGGAGTCATCTTTGACACTGTGCTCTTCCATTTCTTTCACACCTTATCAATTGCTAAGAGTTGTCTGTTCTACCTCTATGACAAGTTTCATATCCATTACCTTCTCTCCACTCACTCAATCTCTGCCACAGTTCATCAACTTTTATTTCATTTAGAATATGGTGAAAACTTTCTAATTGATCTTCTTGCTTCTCATCTCTTCCTTTTTTATTTATTCTGCCTTCCACACAGCTGCCAAATCGGCACTTCTAAAACAGGGATCTGACCATGTATGTCATTTCCCCATTTTCATCATAACGTCTCTTTTACAAAATTCTCATCTTGACATTTAAAAGTCTGTCACAATCTGGCTCCCCTTTACCCTTCTAGAAATTTCATATTCCTCACAGAACAGCAGAGGTAAAATGAATCTCAGCAATCACTAGTCAAACCCACATCCAGAAAAGAATCCCTTCTTTTTTATTAATATTTTATTTGATTCCCAATTATATACAATAGTAATTTCTACCTATCATTTTGTAAGGTTTTGAATTTTATAATTTCCCTTCCCTCTTCCCACCCTGCCTGAAAATCTGATAATCCTTATGTTGTTTCCATGCTATACATTGATCGAAATTGAATGTGTTGAGATAAGTCATTTCCTTGAGGAGAAAATAAAATATTAGAGATAGCAAAATAATATAGTACATAAGACACTTTAAAAAAAACTTATTTGGGTGGTTAGGTGGCACAGTGGATAGATCACCAGCCCTGGAGTCAGCAGGACTTGAGTTCAAATCCAGCCTCAAACACTTAATAATTACCTAGCTGTGTGCCCTTGGGCAAGCCACTTAACCCCATTGCCTTGCAAAAACCTAAAAAAAATATTTATTTAAGGCAATGAGGCTAAGAGTGATTTGCCCAAGGGCACACAGGAAGGCAATTATTAAATATCTGTGGCTGGATTTGAACTCAGGTCCTCCTGACTCCATGGCCTGGTGCTCTATCCACTAAGCCACCTTGCTGCCCCATAAGACACTTTAAAAACAATTGAAAATAATAGACTTTGGTCTTTGTTTAAACTCTACAATTCCTTCCCTGGATACAGATGGTATTCTCCATTGAAGGTACTCTAAAATTGTCCCTCATTATTGAAATGATGGAATGAACAAGTCCATTAAGGTTGACCATCACCCCTATGTTGCTGTTTGGATGTACAACGTTCTGGTTTTGCTCTTCTTGCTCAGCATTAGTTTATGCAAATCCCTCCAGGCTTACCTTAATTTCCATCCCTCCTGGTTTCTAATAGAACAATAGCATTCCATAACATACACGTATCACAATTTGTTTAGCCATTCCTCAATTGATGCACACCCCCTTGATTTCCAATTCTTTGCCACCACAAACAGGGCTGCTGTGCATATTTGTGTACAAGTGATGTTTTTAACATTTTTCATGATGTCTGGTATAGACCCAGTGGTGGTATTGCTGGATCAAAGTGTATGCACATTTCTGTTACCCTTTGGGCATAATTCCAAATTGCTATCCAGAAAGGTTAGATGAGATCACAGTTCCACCAACAATGCATTAGTGTCCCAGATTTCCCACATCCCTTCCAACAATAATCATTTTCCTTTCTGGTCATATTGGCTAGTCTGAGAGGTATGAGGTGGTACCTCAAAGATGCTTTAATCTGCATAAGAATCCCTTCTACACCACACTTTACAAGTGGTTATCTGGCCTTTACTTGACATCTCCATTAAGAGAAAGTCAGCATTTCTAAGTCATTAGAGTTATCCAAAATAGACATGGACTGCTTGGGGAAGTATCATGAGGATGGCTACTTGTTAGAGCATTAAGGTGATTTTCTTTAGGAAAAGGTGAAAATAGATGATCTCTAGGGTCCCACAACCTAATTCCTATTGGTCACCTGTCATCTCTACTACCTTTGGTATGTGCTCACACTAAGAATCTCTAGCTTCCTTCCAAGCATGGGTGAGGTGTTTCTTCCTAATAGACCTTTCCTGATTCTTTATCCCCTGGGTATTAGTGCTCTCTCTGAACTCAGATTATTTCTGTTCCCATGTTGGATCCCTATACAAGGATTCAGGGGAACTTAAAAGCAGTTGGAGGGCAAAGACGGGTTCATTTCTATTTTGCATTCAGAACACACTCTATTAATGTTAAATATTTTCAATTTGTCAGGGTTAAGAGCAGTGAGTAGATATTTCAGAGAAAATCAACATTTCCAATCGTTGGAACTTTCCAAAATAGACACAGACTGCTTTGAGAAGCATCTTGAGGATGCTGCCTGTCAGGGCAGTAAGGGGATTTTCTTTAGGAGAAAGAGATGATCTCTAAGGTCCCAGTGCCAAAATTTCATGCTTCTATGACCTTGAGACTGCCAGCCAAGTGTTCTCTTAATTTATAGGCTATTTAGTAATAGAAATAACCTATGAAATGTACCATCTTTCTAGGAACTGTGGAATCAAAAGATTGTGCTCCTATCAGATACTTTTGGAAACTTATTTCACCAAGAATTATCATTGTGAAGGTTTCTGCCCTCAGGTTGAGGCTAAATTTTCCCTTTCTGACATTCAGTCTATCACTTTAATTCCCATTCTTCATCATCAGATTACATGTTTCTTTTCTTACCAAGTTTTTACTTGTATCTTTAAATAATTTATACATTGCTTTCATGTCTCTCCTAGCCCAAGTTATGCATAATAAAGTTTTTAATCTTTCCTAAAGTCAAAGCCTTTTTAAAAAAATTCATGTCCATTTTTTATGTTCTCCCCTTGGGCCCCCTCTAGGTTGACGTGGAGAAATGCACAAGTAAAAATAGTATCAGTTCAAAACCTTCTAGAACTTTTCAAAGTGGCATCTCAGAGTCCACTTAGCTTTGTTTATTAGATCAGTGTTTACTGAGACTAGAGAGTTTCCCACTTTTGTTACTGCCCTGTATTTTTCCATACAACTCATGTTAGTACATAATTTACACTGCCAATATCCTTAAGTATACAAATTCACTGACTTATAGAAACCTGGAACTAGAAGGTATAGGAGAGATCATCTAGTTCAATTCCCTAAATATGCCCAAAGAAATCTACAATCACAGAACTTCTATTTATTCAAAGAATTAAAGTGCACAGTCAGAGTCCATCTCACCTTCAGGTCCCTCTGTTCTCTGTTCATCTGCCAATTACAGCTTACAAAACAATAAGCATTTATTAAGCACTTATACATTAGTATAAGACAAGGGAGCCACAAAATTGAAACTGTCCAATTTTCAGATGCTAACATGAACACAAATAAATATAGAGGCCAAAAGTCGAAAGGAGAGGCAAAAAGTGGTGAGAAAAGTTGTGGAATGAGGGACATCTTCCTGTTTGACACAGAAATAGAGAGGAGCCATGAAGTGAGAGGAGAACTTCATTAGATGGAAGGAGACATGGGGGAATCTCTTGGAAGCATAAGGGCTGTGTGTGCAAATATAATATAGATGGGAGAGAAGATGGAATACAACTGTGTTTTGGCTGCTGAGTAGAGAGCCTTAGGAAAAAAGCTGTTATTTAATCTTGCTATCTGTGAGCATGACTGGTGGTATGGTGAGTAGCAGGGCCTCTTCTATTCAAATATTTTGTTTTGTTTTGAATTTTCTTAATTCAATCATCAGAAAATACAAACAATTCCACAGGAGGAAGAGGATTATATAACAAAGTATGATTAGTTTTAAACATATGCATTGAATGTTTCTATCCTCATGTCTCACCCTAGCCCTAAGAATTTAAAAGCTACTCTTTGCTATGTTGCAACCTTAATGCTAAACCTAATCTTTAGTGAGCCTCTCTCACACCTTGCTTCCATTTCAGACATCACCTTCATGTCCACGATATGTTTACCTAGTTTCTGTTATTGAGTACTTTGTACAATGATTCTTACCCCCTCTCTCCTCATGTCCATACTCTTGCTCCAGAGACATCACCATATATGGACCACAGAACGAATTCCACAAAATTAAAAGATTATTGCAATACATCCACATACTGGCTATAGGAGACCTGAACTAGGGCATGGATATGTGCATTAAAAGGAAACAACAAAAGCAAGAATTACCATGGAGGTTGGATGAACTAGATGTAGGGTGAAAGAGAAGAGTCCAGGTTGACTTCAACTTTATAAATCTTGGCGATAAGGAGTGTAAAATGCTATTGGCAAGGGGCAGCTAGGTGGTACAGTGGATAGAGTGCCAGCTCTGAAGTCAAGAGGACCTGAGTTCAAATCTGAACTCAGACACTTAATACATACTTAGCTGTATGACCTTGGACAAGTCACTGAACCCCATTACTTGCTAAAAACAAAAAAAAACCCTTATTATTGCAATCAAAAGATATAGTCAAGCAATATAGTAACATTTATTATTAGGTGCTGGGGATGCAATGATCAAAATGAAACAGTGTCTGCCTATAGAAAACAAAGAACACAAAAACTCAGAGGAAACAGAAGTTATCTCTTAGAAAGCAGCTAGACCATACAATATCTCCTGCTGAATCTGGAAGAGAGCCTTGAGAGAGACTCAAAGAGATAGAAGTACAGAGGGAGAGCATTCCAAGTCAGGGAGAATACTTAATTATTATGTCAGGGAATTATCATAACAACTTACAAATGTGGAATGAGGTAGACATTGTCAGATACTGCCACTGTGTTGAATTTTGTCTTTTGTCCCTAGATGGTAAGCTGTTCCAAGAATCTGGCTATTTTTCTTTCTGTATTCCTTTTATAGCTCCTGAAGTATAACATCTTGGATAACATGGATGCTTAAAAATGTCAAAAGCTGTTGGTAGGTTGTGGATTTCATTGATGTACTCTTGATTTTTTTCTCCCAGATTTGAAAAGTTAATAAATTAAACCAGACACAAAACAGATCCTTTAAAACCCTACCTTTATTTGTTATTAACATCCTCTGTTTATAATCCAATTGATTGTTTCACTACACCCAAAGACTGGTGCAACTCATTATGTAATTAAACTCCCTCAAACAGGTGATCACTACCAAAAGATGGTTGTTCCTTCCAATTCAGAACCACACAAAATTGTATTTTTTAACAGGACAGAAAGACTGGAAAGTCATGTGAGCAAGAAGAAGGCAGACAAGACATTTTCTCTTATCCCCATGACCTCTACACTACATTTCAGGCAAAAACACTTTTCCTTTTGCTGTTTGGTGCTCAATTGCATCTTTGCATTCAGATTAGCCTGGCATACATTCCTTCCTCACTGTCACTTGTAATTCTCCCCTTTTTCTTAGTTCTTCCATGAAGCCTAACTGAATTGGCATCAACTGAAGAGGAGGGCCTCTCTTTCTCTCTCTCTTCAGATTTGAAGGTTCATTGCTTGAATCTTTTCTTTATTTCTCCCATATTCTACTCTTGGTTACACTCTTCCATGGACAACCATCACATCTCTTTCAATGGACTTTTAAAACCTTGAATGGAGGAGCTGTCATTTTCCATCCTTATATCTCCAGCTATTATTGCATCTAATATATTTATTCAATTGACTGGAGACAACGAGGGATGATCTCCAAGATACTTCCAAATGTAATATTCCAACTGTTTTTATCCCAACTTTATTAATTTACGAAATAACCTTAAAGCAGTTGCCCAACATTCATGAGCTTGTTTCTTTATCGAAAAAATAGATATGACAGTACCTGCCTTATTTTCCTCCCTATTCCAAAAAATAACATTCTTAAGGAAACCTAAAATTTAACTATTTTGATTCTTTTCTTCCTACTCCAAAGTCAAGTTCAGGATTTGAAGACTAAGGAGCTGATTCAGGGTTAAAAGTAACCTTAACACAAATACACTTTTCTGAAAAATATAATCATCCATCCTACTACTCTTTCCATCTCCTCCACCTTCATTATATTCATCCATGAACAATTATCACATCTCCTTCGTTCTTGAAAGGAAGTGCTGTCATTGCCCATCCTCGAATCTACAGCTCTCTCCCCCTACTCCCCGCACCATACTTAACAAAACCAAGTAAATAAAACGATTGCTAGGCTTTAGGAGCATCACAAACATATTACTTTTCAGGGAAGGAAAAATGATAAAATGGGCAGAAAGATGACTTGGCTTAAGGAGATGAATGTTATTGATTGATTTCTTATGGATAAGAAGTAAAGGGTTTTGCTTCATGGGTTAGTTCTCTTTATTGGTTCTCTTTTATTTAGAAAACTGCAGAAGATATTAATCAAAGAAAATCTTTTAAAATCTCTGTCACTACAAACAAATTTCTTTCTACAAACCGATGGACTATGGCAACTGAATGGACAAAATTTCTGGCATGAATAAACAAACTATTTTCCTTCATGAGCATCCCTATACTATATAATCACTCACTATACATACACATTTACTAACCTTTCTACAGAAGTGAAAAATATATGTGAAAATAAAAAAGGAATATTTTGACACATGTTTCTTAGTTTTTTGGTTTGTTTTTAATAATCTTCCTGTTCTGTTCTTCTCCCACCAAGGAATTTTCAAATTCCTTTCCCTGGCATCCAAAACCCTCCTCAATTTTCTGCCCCTCTTCCTTTAAGGAGAAAGAGTGCCAGATGTGGAGTCTAGAAGACTTGAATTTGCAACCTCCCTCTGATATTTATCTTGTGAAATCATGACCAAGTCTTAACCTCTTAGAGTCTCAGGATCTCACTTCTCTGATTTAAACAAGGTAGTATATGCAAAATGCTTTGCAATATACTAATATACAAGTGTGTATATATGTATGTTTACATTTATATGTGTATATATGTATATATCCATTTATATGTGTGTATATATATGTGTGTGTATATATATATATCTATATATGTGTGTGTGTGTGTATATATTCATTTATGTGTGTGTGTGTATGTATACAAGAATCACTTAGAATCCCATATATTCTCTGGCCCAAATCTGTTGACTTTCTGCACCCAGAACATTTTCCCATTTTCCTGCCTTTCCTCATTTGCTTATCCATACCTTAGAAGCCTTTTATTCTCTTTCCTCTTACTTGTTGAGTCCCCATTTATTCTTTAAAAGGATTTCAAAAATCACTTCCTTCAGGATGCTATCTCTCATCATAGCTTACTAATATTCTGAGCTCAAAATGAATAGGCTCAATCTTGGAAGGTTCTCACTATTTCTATTTGACTTATTGCACTTCCTTCTCTTCAGAATTTGGCTCATGAAAAAGTCTTGATTAAAAAAAGAGGGCAGTTACTTAATCAACATAGTAAATGTAGAAAAAGTATAATTTTACTCCATAGAAGACACAAAGAATTCATACTTGGACTTGCTAAGTCAAGCTAATCTCCTTTCTCATAGACTTCAGCTTTACCCAGAAACTCATAAAATCATCAAGATATATTATCACCTTGAATAGGGTAAGAGGAAGAGAATTTATAGCTTTCCTAGGGTCAAAACTCTTATTCAGGTAGACTTCAAAAAATAATTTTATTTTATTTGGTTAAATATTTCCCAATTATGGGTAAAAATGTTTCTTGAATGAGTAAAAACAAATTAGGGAAAGTATAAAACATACAATTTTTAAGGCCAATTGTTTGACTTCTACTAAGCCCTAATTATTTTTTAGCTTGTAGATACACAGAAGTTTTCTTTTATACTTCTACCACGTTTTACTTACGGGGCATAGTTTAGGATATAAAGAATAGTGAACGTGGCATCAAGAAGTAGGGGCCTCAAATCCAACCTCTGGTACTGTAACCAAGGGAAAGATAGTTCATCCATATTAGCCTCAGTTTCCTTATGGCTAAAAAGTAGATAATTTCTGGCACTCATGGGATTTATGTTGGGCCCAAATTAAACAAATTATACAAAAAGTCAGCTACAATTCTCTTTTGCTTCAGTATCTCATCAAAGTTGCAAGGCAAAGCATGCTATCCTAGCATTGCAAAGTAGTTCAACAAAATTCGGGGGGGGGGCGCGGGTAGGGCCTCTCCAACAATAATTTGCACATTTCTGAAAATTTTGCTTTGGGGGTCAAACATTTAATCTCATTATGAAGGTTCAGAACAAAAATTGATGACTTTCTAAACATCCTTAACTTGATGTTAATTCGGGTTAACATTTGTTTTCAAATGAAAAAAAGATCAACCAAAGGATTTACAAACAAGCCAACACCAAGAACAAACATTTTTCACTTCATTAAGCAAAGATCAAATATGTCAAAGCATGACCAGTCTCATAAGAATAGCCAGTCTACTTTTTCATAAACTTTATAATATGCCATTTTCCCCCAGGTATAAGATGTGTCCTTTTTCGAAAAATTTTGGGTCTAAAAACTGGGAGCGTCTTATACAGTGGTTGCAGATTTTTTCCTTGCATTTCCTGCTTTTTCGCACTTGTTGTCTTTGTGCTCATTGTTTCTCATTTGTTACTGGTATATTAGGTTACATTTTGCCACGTTCTGCCTAGAAATGACTCAGAAACGATTTTCATCTGGTGCTGAATTCGAGTTCCAAGTGATCCAGTTTACCAAAGTGAATGGAAATCGTGCTGCTGAATGTCAGTCTGGTCCTCCTCCAAACAATCTGAGCCTGGCCCTGGGAAGAAGAAACCTGACTGAAAAAGTCCCAGCTAAAGACCATGAGTGGCAAGACAGCTAAATGGCCTGAGTTTGAGAGAGACTTGAAGATCTGGCTTGGAGAGCCAAGGGCCATTGGAATTCCTGTGTCTACCAGGATGATGAAGAAGGGATTGATTTCCTGGTAGACACAATTGATGCTTCAGGTTCATGAAATGGAACGGACTAAGCATGTGACCATGCACCAGACTTGCCTAAAAGATGCCTGAAAGCTATTAGCAGAAGGTCCTTGAATTTCATGAGGAATAAAACTTGAGTTCAATAACTTTATGTAATACATTTTTTTTCAAATTTCAGGCAGGCCCCCAAATTAAGATGCACCTTATACATGGGGAAATACAGTATTTTTTAAAAACCTTTGAATGTGAATAAGAAAATGCCATTTCTTTGTTTCCTAATCGCTATGGACAATCTGTGTCCCAGTTTCAGAAAAGTCAATGAACATCATCATCATCAACAACAACAAAAATTAGGAGTGATTATTCACATTATAAAGGGACACCTCCATATATTTCTTTCTTTTAAATATTTTTATTATTCTGCCCTTGATAAGTGCTAACATAGATATTTCCATATAAAAGGATGTCTAAAAGTATTATATATGAAACCATGAATCTCTATAACATAGAGCTTTTTAAAACGTATGTAATAAATTAAACTAGTTTCAAAGCAGTATGATTTTCTACCCCTCTGAACTTCCTTCTGTTCTCTTCTGTGAATTTTAAAAATATGCTTCCGTGACTCTTCGCTCTTTTCTTTATTTCTGGGCAGCATTATAGTATTATAAGGAAATAGGTAACATTTTTACAATACTTAAAGATTTGCAAAATGCTCTACAAATATCAGATTTTATCCTTACAACAACCCTACCAGGTAGATAGATGCTATTTTTTATTTCCCTTTTACAAAGGAAGACACTGAGGCAAATTAGTCAAGTGCCTTGTCCACTCTATTCCCAGCTGCTCACTAATCACTTTCATTATCTATATACTCTCAAATGCCACTTTAAAATTACAACAAAAATTATTAAACAGACATAGTAGTGTTATTGCTGGCTCACAGGGTATGTATGCACAGTTTAGTGACTTTGGGGATAGAGTTCTAAATTGTTACCCAGAATGGTTGGAACAATTTACATTTCCACTAAGACTTCATCGTGAGCTTGTATTCCCTTCCTCTTTGACAACTGTCATTTTCCCTTTTTTGGGTCATCTTTCCATTCCACTTATTACTAAGGATTTGGAGAAAATTTTCACATTGTTTTTTGATAGCTTGGATTTCTTCCTTTATAATTGCCTATTTATGTCCCTTGACTCTTCTGATAATAAGGAATGGCTTATTTATTTTAATTAATTCTAATTGTATCTTGGATATTTGACTTTTATCAAAACAACTTGCCATTGTTCATGGTACTTCCCATTCACTGTTTCTCTTCTAATTTTAATGGCTTTGATTTTGTTTGTGATAAACCTTTTCCATTAAAAAAAATTACTTTTGATTTTCAGTTCCAAATTCTGCTTCCTTGTATCTTTCACCAATCCTTTGAGAAGGCGAAAATACAATATCCATTATATATATGAAGTCATACAAAAACATATTTCTGTATTAGTCATGTCCTAAGGCAGAAAAAAGTCAAGAAAACAAAAGAGAAAAAATACATAGCAATCTATACTCTGAGTTTGTCAGTCCTCTATCTGGAGGCAGAAACTTTTTCCTCATGACTCCTTATAATTATGATGAATTATTGAACTGATCAGCGTTCCTAAGTCTTTCATAGTTGATTATCTTTATCTATACTTTTGTTAATCACATAGATTTTCCTCCTGATTTTGCTCACTTCACTTTGCATAAGTTCATATAAGATTTCCCAGGTTTTTAATGAAATTGTATTCCTTTACCATGTCTTATAGTACAAAAGCATCCTGTAATTTTTATACCATAACTTCTTCAGCCATTCTCCAAACAATGGGCATCCCCTCAATTTCCAATTCTTTGCTACCACAAAAAGAGTTGCTAAAGATATTTTTGTACATATGAGTTATTTTCCCACTTCTTTGATCTTCTTAGGGCAGGAGTGAGGAACCTTTTTTTCTGCCAAGGGCTATTTGGATATTTACAACATTAACAACTTAAAAATTAGCCTGCTATATTTGGTCAAACATTTAATTAATTCACCCCCTAAAAAGTGCCTAGAATTATTGAATTTTGAGTCCCACCTGTGGTTGCCTTGGCAGGGTCAGATCAAATGATTTTGCTGGCCTTGTAGGGTGAACTGCTTTAGGGTATAGACCTAGTAGTGATATTGCTGTGTCAAAGAGTATGGTACAGTTTTGCTCTTTGGCTATAAACAGTTCTAACCTCCAGAACAGTTCACAACTTCACCAGTAGTGCATTATGAACCTATTTTCCCATATCCCCTCTAGCATCTGTCATTTTTCTTTTCTGTCATGTTAGCCAATCTGGTGGGCATGAGGTGGTATCTCAGAGTTGTTTCAATTTGCACTTCAGTGATTATTACTGATACAGAGCACTTTCTCAAATGGTTTTTGACAGCTTGGATTTCTTCCTTTTACAACTGCCTAGTCATATTTCTTGACTATTTTATAGTCAAGAATTTTATAAGATTAATGGTTCTTATGTATTTAAATTAGTTTCCACTATGTTTTCCACTATGTCTAGGATATTATACCTTTATCATAACTCTTTGTATTAAAAATAGTTATTTCCCTCCAATTTACTATTTCTCTTCTACTTTTAATGGCACTGGTTTTGTTTGTGCAAAGTCTTTTCAATTTTATATAATGAAAACTGCGAATATTTTCTCCTATGATCATCTCTTCTGGGGTCCTTTGAATCAATCTATGGAACACCAGAACAGGGCTGTCCAAAATGTAGCCCTGGCCAGCCCTGAAGGAGACTTTAAGCAGTCTGCCTGTGGGTTTACTAAATGTTTTAGCAAAGGAAGCTGAGCTACCCTACAGCTCTCACTCACATGGCAAATCAAAATATACTGCCTATTGTTTCAATCAAAACTTTTAAAGGTAAAGTTGGATAGTCCTGTACTATATATTATATTTGTACCAGTTGTATACCTAAGGAGTTTATTTTGTAGGTATTTATGGGGCTTTTAGAAAAATTGACGATACTTTTTGGGAACGGTCATCAAACTATGGCCTATAGGTCATAACGATGACACTATTTGATCTATTTCTATGGTTTTTAAAATTTTAATGTAAAATGACATAATTTTAAAATTGGATTTAATTTTTAAAATTTAATGTAAATTTGTAATTTAAACTGTAAACATTTAAAATGTAAATTTAATATGTAAAAACCATTTTTAGCTCATGGTCTGTATCATAACAGGCAAAGAACAAGTAGGGTGGATGTGGCCTGGAGATTGCACTTTGCTGAGTCCTATTCTATGTCATAAAGACTTCACGTATGATTGCACACACCCAGAAATATGAAGTATATCCTTTATGGAATGAACTTGGAGCTGATTTTCAAAAGTAGCTGAGGGTGTCAAGAGGCAGAGATGAGGAGGAAGAGTCTTTCAGGCATGGGCAATAGTCAATTTGAAGAAAAAGGGAAGGAAAATGGAAGGTCATGTGTGAGGAACAGAGAGTAGACCGGTATTATCAGATTGTAAAGGGGAGTACAAAGCATAAGAATACTGAAAAGGTAAGAGGGATCAATTTGACTTTAAATGCCAACCAAGCGACTTTATATGTGTTTCTAGAGAGGTAGCAAAAAGCACTCCAGTTTATTGAGTAGGGGAGGTGATCAGGTCAGAACAACATCTGGAAAAAAAATCTCTTTGGCAGCTTTATTCAAGATAGAATGGGGTAGGGAGACACACCAAATAGGAGCTAATGTAGTACTATGGATGAGAGTATCTGAACTAGGTTGAGTAATGAGTGGAGAAAATGACTTCTGCTGAGTTGAATATGCATTTTTCTGGCTAATACTTTCATCCTTATCCAACTCAGCCCTTCTGTTCCCTAAATCCCATCATCTCCCCTCTCAAAGATATATACATATTGTACCATTTGGAACCCCAATTTTACCATCAATAAGCTTTTCTCTATCTTAGATCTCTTCCTTTCATAGTCTTTCCATCTTTAGTACTGAAGGAATTTTTTTTTTTCTCTTTAGAAGGAAATCTCATCCCTGGCCATCTTGCACTACTTATTCTCTCCTCTGATAGAAGAGCAGGCAAATTTATTGTTCCTCACTGTCACCTCTACACACTTTCCTCTTTCTGAAATCATTCCACATTAGCCTACTGACATTCTTATACTCATCTATGAAGTGACAAACCTCTAGCCTTTCCTTTATCAAGGACTTCTGTACTCTATTCCCATTCTTCTCCACTTCAAATATCACCATCTTTTTGGGGACTGTCAAAGGCACCATCATTCTTCCACACTCCCAGGTTTACAAATTGGGCATTAGTTTCTTCACTCTCACACCTCACATATCTTATCAGTTATTAAATTGTGCTATTTCTACCTCAATATAATTGTGAAATTAAATTTTATTGATTTTTTGCATCACCAAATGATTCCCGTATCCCTTCTCATCCCCCTCCCAGAAAGTGATCCTATACAAGAGATACTATTTTTAAAGAAAACAAGGAAGAAGCAAATTAGAAATAGTGATTAAAATATCAAATAAAGACTGAAAATATATGCATACTCATCGACATCCCCCCCCTTCTGCAAAGGAATTGAATAGGACTGTCTTTTCATAGCCCTTCTTTTAAAGCACTGAAAAGTTATTCTTGTTCTTTGTATTTTTTGCAACATTCAGGTATAATTTCTTTCTTTTATTAATGATATGGAACATACTTTGATATGACTATTAATAGTTTACAGTTATTTTGAAAATCATTCATATGTTTGACCACATATATTGTGAAATGTCTTTTTGATAAATAGATATATGTATGTAAATAAACATATATATATATAGGCATATCTGTATATGTGTCTGTGTGTGTGTATGTCTGTGTGTCTGTGTGTCTCTGTGTGTGTCTGTGTTAACCGCTTGGACATCAAACTCTTATCAGAGAAACTTGGTACATTTGACCACTTTCTTTCTTATCCTAGGTACATTAACAGTGTGCAGAAACTTTTTAGTTTTATGTAATCCAACTTATCTATTTATATTCTATAATTGCTTCTACCCCTTATTTGCTAAAAATATATCTCCTACCCACATCAGTGAGAGAGGTATATAATCTACTTCTCTTCAAAAAAAATTTTCATATGTGATCTTTAATAATAAGGTCACATATCTGTTTGGAACATATTGTAAAATATGCTGTAAAGTATGTGTCTAAGACTAATATAAGCCAGACTGATTTACAGTTTTCCAATCAGTTTATATCAAACAAAGAATTCCTTCTGAAGTAGTTAATGTTTTCCAGTGTATTAAACACACTGACTTGTCGAGTTCCATCATCCCTTTTGTAGTTTGTTCCATTGATTTACCTATTTTGTAACCAATGCCAAATGATTCCAAAACATTTTTCATACCTGCCTCTCTACTTACACCTATCAATTTAGTTCAGCACCATATCACCCCTTGCATAAATTACTGCAAAGTTCTTCTAATTGGTCTTCATGATTCAAGTCTTACACTATTCTAATTCATCCTTCACACTGTTGCTCAAATAGTTTTTGTTCAGGGCAGATAAAACCACATCATTTCCCCACTCAGTCTCTCCACTGGTTCCCTATTGCCTCTGATATAAAATACAATCTCCTCTGTTCAGATTTTAAAGTCCTTCTCAACTTGCTCCCTATCTTTTCAGTCTCAACTAATATTACTTCCCCTCCCACACTCGAAGATCCAGCCAAACTGGCCTTCTCTCTATCATTCATACACCATGCTCCATCTCAGAAACAATGCCATTGTACTGGCCTTCCCCATGCCTAGAATGAACATCTTCCCTTCCACCTCATAGGATTTCCTTCTTCTTTAAAATGATACTCAAGCACTACTTCAAATACAAAATCTTTTCAGATCCCCGAGTGTCCTTTTAACCTACTTTGTATTTATGTTGTATATCTTACATTGTGGGCATGCTCTCCACTTCACAGAACAAAGGCTAGTTGAGAGTAGGTATTGTTTCATTCTTTTTGCTTGTATTCCCAGCCATTAAGCCAGTGCTTTACATAGAGTAGCAATTTAAAAAATGTTTGAGGATTAATTTCTTTTCTTCTGCTAGCTTAGGTTTTGACAGACTCTGGCCTAGACTCCTCAAACTCTTAAGATTTGCAATTATCTTACCTTTCTTCAGAGCTGGCAAAATAAGGACCCTAAGGAATAGTCTTAAATATGTCACTCTTTTGCTCAAAAATCTTCACTGGTTCCCTATTGCCTAGGATGAAATATACAATTCCTTAGCTGGGCATGCAGTGCCCTCCATGGCCTAACTCTATTCTACCTTTCTATTCTTATTTTATGCTACTGCACTTCACTGTAGTTTACTTTCCAAGCAAACTAGGCAACTAGCTGATTCCAAAATGACCACTCCACATCATGCCTCTATGAATTCACATAAACTATTTTCTGTGCTTCCTAATGATCACCTTCCCAAATCTCATCATGAGAAAGTGTTCTCTATCTGACTGCCTTTCTGTTTTTCTCTGTCTCTTGATTACTCTCTATATTTCTCTCTGAATCTCTCTCTCTCTTTCTCTGACTGTATCTCTCTTTCTCTGACTGTATCTCTCTCTCTCTCTTTCTCTGACTGTATCTCTCTCTCTCTCTTTCTCTGACTGTATCTCTCTCTCTCTCTTTCTCTGACTGTATCTCTCTCTCTCTTTCTCTGACTGTATCTCTCTCTCTTTCTCTGACTGTATCTCTCTCTCTCTTTCTCTGACTGTATCTCTCTCTCTCTTTCTCTGACTGTATCTCTCTCTCTCTCTTTCTCTGGCTGTATCTCTCTCTCTCTCTTTCTCTGACTGTATCTCTCTCTCTCTTTCTCTGACTGTATCTCTCTCTCTCTCTTTCTCTGGCTGTATCTCTCTCTCTCTCTTTCTCTGGCTGTATCTCTCTCTCTCTCTTTCTCTGGCTGTATCTCTCTCTCTCTTTCTCTGACTGTATCTCTCTCTCTCTCTTTCTCTGGCTGTATCTCTCTCTCTCTCTTTCTCTGACTGTATCTCTCTCTCTCTCTTTCTCTGACTGTATCTCTCTCTCTCTCTCTTTCTCTGACTGTATCTCTCTCTCTCTCTCTTTCTCTGACTGTATCTCTCTCTCTCTCTTTCTCTGGCTGTATCTCTCTCTCTCTCTTTCTCTGGCTGTATCTCTCTCTCTCTCTCTCTCTCTCTGGCTGTATCTCTCTCTCTCTCTTTCTCTGGCTGTATCTCTCTCTCTCTTTCTCTGGCTGTATCTCTCTCTCTCTTTCTCTGGCTGTATCTCTCTCTCTCTTTCTCTGACTGTATCTCTCTCTCTTTCTCTGACTGTATCTCTCTCTCTCTCTTTCTCTGACTGTATCTCTCTCTCTCTCTTTCTCTGGCTGTATCTCTCTCTCTCTCTTTCTCTGGCTGTATCTCTCTCTCTCTCTTTCTCTGGCTGTATCTCTCTCTCTCTCTTTCTCTGGCTGTATCTCTCTCTCTTTCTCTGGCTGTATCTCTCTCTCTTTCTCTGACTGTATCTCTCTCTCTCTTTCTCTGGCTGTATCTCTCTCTCTTTCTCTGGCTGTATCTCTCTCTCTCTCTTTCTCTGGCTGTATCTCTCTCTCTCTTTCTCTGACTGTATCTCTCTCTCTCTCTTTCTCTGGCTGTATCTCTCTCTCTTTCTCTGACTGTATCTCTCTTTCTCTTTCTCTGACTGTATCTGTATCTCTCTGTATCTCTCTCTCTGTATCTCTCTCTGTATCTCTCTCTCTCTGTATCTCTCTCTCTGTATCTCTCTCTCTCTCTCTCTCTCTCTCTCTCTCTCTCTCTCTCTCTCTCTCTCTCTCTCTCTCTCTCTCTCTCTCTCTCTCTCTCTCTCTCTCTCCAGATTTTCCTCGAATACTTTGTCTTCTCTCCCTTGCCTGCCTCATTTGTTCCCCAATAGGATACTTCTCCTTACTGTAGAATAGAAGGTGAAGGGTGAAGAGTACTAGGTATGAGGTTTGATGTTCTGAAAGCCAAACTGGGGCTTTCTGCCCAGAAGGTGAGTTCCATATTTGTGGAAATAAATTCTTTGTGTATACTAAATCTGCTAGAAAATGACTTGCACAGTAATGTTGCCTAGGATATTGTTCTTTCTGCTTTATTATTTTAGATGCAAACAAATAAGGCACAAATTTAATTTCTAATGAACACGGACGATTTATGAGGCTGTAGACAGAGCACAAGGAACCGCCTACAAAGGCCAATTAGCAGATTTGCTCATAAACTGTATTTGTGGAAGTTGTAAGAAACGAAAAGAGGAGAGGCAGGAGAATGAAGTGGGATAGGGTGAATACCGAAATTGGAAGAAGGGATGCGAGTTCAAATTTCACCTCAGATATTTCAGATGAGGAGTCATGAGCACATCATTTCACCTCCCAGAAGCTCGGTTTGCTAATCTGTTAAAAAGGAGACAATAATTCTGCCTGACTGTCAGAGTTGAGAGAATTTGCAGACTAGAGAAATGTGAACTGCTAACTTGGTTAGAGGTCCAAGGAAGCATGATTAACCAAATATAAACTCTCAACTAAAAAAAATGTACCATGCATGTAATTTTTTTGGTGTCTTGAAACTGAACAATGCATTTATGTGTTGTCTGGAAACAATATTGATGATGAGAACATATTTCCAGGGCACAAATTAATAAAAAAGACAGAATTCATTTCCAAATGAATTATTATGAATGCAATAGATAGTAAATTCTTGTCCTGAGGATTCCAGCTACATTCCTTCCTTCCTTTCCCTGCCCCCACACCCTCTATAAAAATGGCTTTAAGAAAGTCTCCTGTCTCTTTTATTTAATAAGGCAGCTAGGCTGCTTGCCATCCTGGGCTAACAGCCAGGAAAAGATTATGGCAAAAATAATCACCTTTGTAACATTAAGGAAAATATGAAACTGGCATGTGATTCAAGGTTTTATTTCCCTTCCTTTAAATAGAAGATCTTACAGTTTTGTGTTTTATTAAAAAAAACAGGTTTTCTGCTACATGCACCTGAAAAAGAAATGAGTTGTTTTCCTTTCAACGAACAACTAGAGGATTCTGAGAGATTAAAACAGGGCAAGTCATTCCAAGACTTAAAAGGGAATTTCTTCCTGATGAAAGATGCCAGTTTGACAGCCAAGGCTAATGAAGGAAATATTCTTCATTCCCAGGGCACCTCATCTCTAACCAAGGAATCATTTCTTATGACTAAAACGGACATAGAGTATTGTTTAATATTGATTGACCAAAAGGATGACATGCTAGATGATGGAAAAGATCTGATGAGACAGATCCATGTCCTCGAAGAGCTTACTTTTCCAGATCAGCCCATTCCTGGGAACACAATTCTGGAGAATGATGACTTCCACATTTTAAAAAAGTCATAAAAATGGAAGGGTAGTAGTTGGACAAGAAATTTTAAAAAGAAGCCTATGGTCTTGAGCAGGTCATTTTTCTTCCTCATAAGACCACTTTCATGTTGCTCCCTTTGTGCAATATAAAAATTGATTTAAAATCAAATCACAGCTATTTGGCTAGTATTACTTGATTTTCTAGAATCTATACTTCACATCAAGGCTAGGCTATCCTCCCTTCTCCAATCTCTAAAACCAGAGATTCTGAACATAAGGCCCAAGAATTTTGTTCTGGGAAATAATCCGGTAACTATTTCCATATACCCGGTTTCCTTTGTCAATCATGTATATTTTACTTAATTTTATTTATTCTTTGTAAATCATACATATTTTATTCTTAGAAGGGGTTCCTAGTTTTCCTAAACTCTTTGGTCCAGGATTTAGAACAAAGATTAAGAATCTCTGCCTGAAAGGGTTACTTCCTCTTCTGTAACTACTTCCTAACAGAGTCCATAATTCAAGTCAGGGAAAAACCACTGTACTCACCAACAGCATTAACCTTAGGATCCTCCCCTTCTACTCATAGCTCCAATATTCATCAGAGATCATTGTATCAAGTGCTGTTGGCCAATACATACTTATCCAAATATTTTAACAAAAGGTGTTCTATCGGCTACTATCCCATGCACTATTTTTGTATTGCTTATACCATGATCAAATGGTTTATTCTTCAGAGAGTACATTTGTAACCCAATAAATATCAGTTTGCAGTTTGATGCTAACATGAGATGGGTATTTTCATGATACTAACTTCAGAATCAGTTGCATTAACCAATAATGTTTTGTTTCCTCCAAAATATATTTTGGTTTCAGATGAATATTTCTTTCACTGAGTAGCAGTCTATCACATGGTACCCTTCTCATTATCATTTCAAATACAGCTTTTCTGCTTCAAGATACCTCTCTGTTGCTCCAGGGCTCTTCCACTGGTATACAAGATGCTAAAAAGTTGGGTTGCCATGCATAATATACAGAGTAAGTTATTAGTATAAATTTTTAACACTGTTTTGTTTCATAGCATTCCTATAACCCCTTGAGAGCTAAGGAGTGGGGAAGGTCTTATTTATTCATTTTTTAATGTAACCCCCGCTATGGCTTCTGGGGGCACACACATAATAAAAAATAAACAAAATTATCCAAAATACCTCTATGCCTCTTAGGGAAATAGTAAAGTCAAAGAGGGGGGGAAAAACCTACTAAAGGCTTTAGCAGAGACAAGGATGGGAAGCACCATTTTGGAGGTCTATTCAGTGGGTCTGTATAATTCTTCAGATTGTTTTAGCTTCTTAGATATAGGAGTGAGTGAACTTGATGAGACAGAAGAGTAAGGAAAGAGATGAAATATAGGTTATGGCACATTTCTTTTACAGCAAAGCATGAGAAGCAGTTGAGGGAAATTGAGAAAAAGTGAACTGATAGGTATACAACAGAAAATGAGTGAGGGTCATTAGATGTGAGAACACCTGAGGCTGTAATATTACAAAGGATAGGTTTCAAAAGAAACAGGATTTGTGCTTTTTCACAGAAAGAATTAGGACCGCATCTGTGACTTCAATGATGCAGGGAATACCTGGATGGGGAAAGTCTCTCTAACATTCAGGCTATCATTTACCCTCTGAATATACCACTGAAAATACCATTATATCCATTCATGTATCCATAGAGGATCAACAAATACGACCAATGTATATTTGAGCATGTTTCCAATCTTGGAGGACTCTATTATACACAATTGCTGACACAATCATTCTGCGGAGAGTAAAGCATTTAATTAAGTTTTTGTCATATTTTAATGGCAATTTTATCTGTCAGACAACAGGCTTTTTGCCATTTTATTTATTTCCATTTTTTTTGCTTTTCCAGTAAGTGCTGCAGTTAATATTTTGAAAATTATGGACTTTACTTTCTTTCATTGACTTTTGTGGGCTATGCCAAGTGGGATGTTTGGATCAAAGAGTATAAAATATTCAGTAACTTTTCGAAAAAATTTCAACTTGTTTTACATATTCCACAGGTCCACCAACATTTTATTAAGCTAATTCCTGAATAATTGTAGCTCCCTCACAACTACTGTATCATATATGAGTACCACATTTGTGATTTGTTTTCCAAATTCTATGCCCATTTTCTCCTTTTGCCCAAATAAAGTATAATATACTTCCAAGTTGGTATTTTTAAAAATTCTAATATATTTCTGCTATAAATATATTTGGTACATATAGATCCTTTTCCTTTTGCTTTATCTGAACTCTTTGGAATACACACCTAATAGTAGTATTGCTGGGTCAAAGGTTTTTGTAGTTTAAAACAAAAAAAAACTATAGAGTCTTATAATTTTTACATAGATTTTACATTTTTATAGTCCTTTGGGCATAGTACCAATTTGTTTCAACATAACGCTTGAACTAATACACATTTCCAATAACATTGCATTCATGTCTCCATTTTCCAACATCCCCTCAAAGCATTTGTCATTTTCTTTTCCTTTCCTTTTCTATTCATAAATCTGACAGGTATGAGGTTATAACTCAGAATAGTTTTAATTTGTATTTCTCTAATTATTAATGATTTAGAGCATTTTAAAAAATATGACTACAGATAGATTTGTTTTCTTCTTCTGAAAACTGCCTTATATCTTTGACCAATTATCAATTGAGAAATGGCTCTTTTTTATAAGTTTGTCTCAATTCCCCATATATTTGAGAAATGGGGGTCTTTATCAGAGAAATTTGCTGTCTAATATTTTCTCTAGTTTTTTACGTTCCTTTTTAATTTTGGTCACATTTGTTTTGTTTGTGCAAAACCATTTTTTTAGGGTTTTGCAAGGCACTGGGGTTAAGTGGCTTGCCCAAGGCCACACAGCTGGGTAATTATTAAGTGTCCAAGGCTGGATTTGAACTCAGGTCCTCCTGACTCCAGGGCTGGTGATCAACCCACTGTATCACCTAACTGCTCCAACACTTCCATTTCTTAGAATTGCTACTCACCTAGCTGCCCCTGTGCAAAACCTTTTGTGAAAAAAGTATCCATTTTATCTCTTTTGACCTTCTTTATCTCATTTGGTTATAAACTTTTCCCTTATACATAGCATAGCATATCTGACAGTAAGTTATTCCATGTTCCCCTAATCTGCTGTGGTATCACTCTTTATGTCTAAAGGTGGGACAAATAATTGACTATGGATTCAAGAGAAAAGTATAAAGATATAAAAACTATGCCTGAAAGGCTAAAGCCTTACCAAAAAATGCTAAAGATAACAGAGACAGAATGTTTTCCCCGCTTTGTTCAAAGGGAAAGGATCAGTGCTTAGGATATATATGTATATATCTATATCTGTATCTGTATCTATATCTATATCCATATCTATATCTATATCCATTTAACTATAAAGTCATAGGACAAGTCTGTTTCACAATAATAACAATACCAAAAACCTTAGTATTACCAAGTTGGAAGGAATGTCAAAGGGCATCTAATCCAAACCCTATTCAATGTAGTGTGACACATTTGCATACTGCATTTTAATTCGCAAAGCTTTTTTCATGGGTCATTAAAGCCAAAAAAATTCTTACCAAGTGACCTGCAAATTAATGTTGACTCTTTCCAGCTTTGGCTAGTCTGGTTCTCAGAAAGAAGACATTATCTGTTCTCTATCCTCCTTGGTAAAACCTGATAAAACTTAGACTTTGCTGGCCCACTCTTCAAGAAGCCCCTCCACACCATGAGAAGGCATGAGCATAGGACTTGGTGAAACAAGGTGGCTCCCAGTCCTAAGTAATTGCCTTCACTTTTTTGCAACGAATGTGGCAGAAAAGGAAGGAGGTGATACCAAGAATCACAGGCTTAAGACTACTAACTTTTATCTAAGTCTTGGTAGTCTAAATTTGAGTCTTTGCCAGAGCAGACACATTGCTAAAGAAATATAATCAAATGTGTCCTAACAACTCTACTATGAAGGAAACCAAAAGTTAAAAATAAGTTGTAATTTTATGGAAGTTATTAGCACAATTTGTTTTATAAAGCCCATAGGCAAAAAAATGAAATAATTAGTTCATGGGACAATTGGTGATCATATATTGTAGAGCTTCTGAGATGGAGATCACTGCAGCTTATTGGCTAACAATTGTTATAGGAAATGAGAAAGTAGAGGCACGAAATAAAAACTGTTGTACGACTCTCCAAATCAATCAACATGTACTTTAATACTTAGTGAGTTTTGTACAGAGATGAGAAGTGAAGATGGTGAAAAACATGTTGGAAAACACAGCTCAAAAATAAGAAATGAGGGTCTAAACATGTATAAAATATATAACATTTTCACATGCATTTATCATAAATACTTTGTTTCCTGATAGTCAAGGGAGACTAGTGCTGTTTGATTGTTGTTCAGGCAACTAGATGACACAATGGATAAGAGTTTGGGGCCTGGAGTCAGGAAGCTCGCAATTCAAATCTGGACTCAGATAGCTGTACGATTCTGAACAACTCAATCCCTATTTGCCTCATCTGGAAAATGAGGACACATGGGGAAAGGAAATGGAGAACCACTTCGATATCTTTGCCAAGAAAATTTGAGGGGCGTAGTCCATGGGGTCCTGAAGAACTGGACATAATCAAACAGCCACGTACCTGTTTATCATAAATATTTTGTACGTGAACAATCAAGAGGTACTGAATGGACAAAACAGCAAATAAAAACACAAAAATCAGAAGATTTTCAAAATCGGGAAATGACTAGTTACCAATCTGGGAGTTATTTCCTTATCAGCTGTCTGTGTATAGTTAGACCACTGACTCATTAAAACATATAATGAAATCGATCCCAAATTACAGTAAAAGTGAAAATATGACATGGCACATAACTGAAGTAAGTCCCAATTAATTTACTTAGACAAGCTGTTAAGTCAGAAAAAAATGGGAAATGAACAGTCATTAACAGACTTTCACCATTTTCTAAAGAAGGTTAACCTATACAAACCAAACATAACCAAGAAGAAAGCTAGAGTCTAGAAAATAACTTACCCAACAAATCCTTGACTCATTTGCTAAGTAAATATATATGGCAGCCAAGGGAAACAGATTTTAGGAATACAACTCATGTATAAAAGCTTACACAGCAGTATGATGAAAGATAACAGTAAGTCTCCTCATAAAAGAGGAGCCAACAATGAAATTTATATTATTTTTGTTGAAACAAGCTTATAAAAGAATGCTAACCAGATACCTAACTGAGACCATTCCTGGGGATACTTAAAGGATGGACCTGGAAGAACAAGATGACTTCTGTCAAGATTTTGATGACAAACCATTTGTTATCAATGGAGCTACCATATTAGGACTCTGACATCATAGTCCTCAAGGAATGGAAGTCAAAGTGACTCTGACCTCTTGCCCCCAAAATTCCACCAAGTGGAAGCAGAAAAAGGGATGGACAGAGAAACTTTAACTACTGCAACTGCTGCCTGATCATGGATTTACCTTAAGATTTCTGGTCCTGAGAGAGAAAAACTTTACCCGGTTCTGCTCACTTGCCTACTTGCCCACTTGTCCAGTCGCCTGGTATCTGTCATCTGTCAGTCTGTACTTAGGTATCACTTGTCTGTACCTGTCCCCTCTGTGTGTCCCTTTTACTGCTCTCACTTCTCTTTCCCTGGCCCCCATGTTTCTTTGAATTGTCGGCCAGTCCCCTCTCTGTTCCTCTTTCTTCCTTCCCCACTCCTGGGTAAATTTGCATGACATAAAAATGCTTACCATTGAGATCTGTGGAATGAGCCACTTGCACAAAGGGAGAACTGACTGTAACTACCCCCACACACATAGGTCTCTCTCAAATGAGAGAGTAGATGCAGAGAACTGGACCAACCAGGAAATGCTATATGTTAATGATTGGCCTTTTTGACATCATTTTTAGAAACTAGTCTAAACACACATTGAGGGCATCTTGAATGAAGCTTTGGCAAACATGCTAGAGGAGAGGGAGTGTCGACCAGATGCTCTCAGAGGTCCCTTTAGCATCTATACTTTGTGGGAAGCTATCAGACCACAGAAAGAAATAGGTATGGTGATGAATTCCCCTAATAAGGATCTTCCTCAACTGTTCTAATAATGTGCTTCTTTTCAGCCTTCAATATCTTTCAATGAACAATCTAAACATAAGCCTCCCAAGACCCACCCTTCCTTACTGCAGCTTCCTTTATTTTACCAGATTTCTTTTATTTGCTGGCTGAACTCAAATTTCTTTAAAAAATGTTGTTTTCATCTATTAGGATCATCCGAGTCTGCTCTTACCAAAGCCTTTACAGAGTTCTTTATGGCTGACAATTTGACCCCTAAAGAAATTATGTGAAACAAGAGATAATTTATTTACCTCCTTAAAATTGGAAGAAAGGGAGACATACAAGTAAATACAGTACAATCTGATTTGCTGAAATGCTATGAAAAGTGTATTTAGGGCTTATGCTATTTTCAGCCATGACCTCTCATCTGTGAAATGGTGCCCAGTGAGCAAATCATAATTATGAAATATAATGTTTGGATGTTGGGCTGTAGAATCCTTGCTATGTTCATTAAATATACATTAGCTGATATTTATAAATGTTTTATATATATTAGAAAATATGTTAAAATCCATTTCTGCTCTATGAATGAATTCATTACAACACCCCCTTCTAGTTTTTATTAACCTCTTACCCTAAGTGTTAATATTTTCTATCCTATGGGGAACAATAGGACACATTCTAAACATTAACTTCTGTGGGGTCACATATTTGTTTTCTGTTTGTCTGGTCACTGAGAGTTGGCATACAGTTACCTTCATAAATGATTCAAGTTAATGGAAAATATTAAAATTAAAGAAATAACAGCAAAAATGGGATTCTACAAGTGAAGAATGATCACTGGAATATCATTTCTCTGGGGAGTTTTCTCAGACATTCATTATAAAGTGTGTTCCAGGACAGAGGAAAGGGGTATCATCCCTACACATAGTATTCGTGATTTGAGGAGGAAGGGGAGATGGGCACAAAATTAGGGGTCAGCATGAAATCATCAAATAGACATTTAGAGAAATGAAGTATTCTGCCTATGCTGGCAAAATACTCTTGTAAAACCACAAGTGTTTCTGTGGGGTTAGTTCAAAGGATAACCAGTAGATATTCAAAGTTGATTAAAATACTGTAGGCGCACAAAAAATTGCAGGCTAGAAGACAGCACAGGGACATATTTCCCAAATCAAAAGAGGTTCAAGGAAAGCTTAGATGAATTAATGGTTATGAAACTAGTTCAGTTAAAATGACTATCTTTTCTACTACACTTTTTCTAACTACAAGTGATTTATCCCTCATCTGAGCCCATTGCAATTCTTTACTCTTCTTAGGCTCTCAAAATATTCAATTATGGATTTCATTTATCTGAGTACAGATCTTTTCAACCCCGTTAGATTGTAAGTTCTTTCAGGGTAGAGACTCCGTCAGATTTGCTGTGAATGAATGAATGAATGAATGAATGAATGACTATTCTATTAAGAACAATTAGGTCTGTTCAATATAGAAGCATTTATGGAGAGCAATAGCGATAGATGATTCATAAATATGTGAAATTTTTTCCAACAAAATATCCCAGGAGGCAACAGAGACAAAATTGAGTGAGATGGGCCTATGCCCTGACTTGAATGACATTTATTGTGTTTCCTATGTATAAAAGATAATTTTGTCATTTTGGATTTATTCTTTGATTATCAAAATGTTTATTATAAGTCTACTGTGTAAAATGTTCTGGTAAGAACCTGAGGCTATAGGGGCAACAAGGTGGCACAGTGGACAGAGCACTGGCCCTGGAGTCAGGAGGACCTGAGTTCAAATTTGGTTTCAAACACTTAGTAATTGCTTAGCTGTGTGACCTTGGGCAAATCACTTAACCCCATTGCCTTAAATAAATAAAATAAAAATAAAAAGTACCTAAGGATATAAATATAAAAATCAAACAAAATCCCTGCCCTCAAATTGCTTCTTATGTTCTACTTGGTGATACAAGATGAAGTATGATAACAAAGAGAGTATGATACAAGGCTATCTGAGAAGGAAGATAGTAGTAACAATTGGAAGAAACAGGAAAGAATATCCAGGAAGACTGATATCTACGTTGAGCCATGATGGAATACAAATATGAGAGGAGGAGATGAAAAAGGGTTATATTCAGTATATGGCAGAAGACTTGTACAAACACACTTCAGGGGACAGCTAAGAGTTTATTTAGGCTAGATTGTAATTTATGTGAAAGGAAACAATTTGAAATAAGTTGGAAAAGACAAGTTAGAAGTAGAGTGTGTTGTAGCTTCAATGATAAACTATCTTATTCTAGGGAGCCACTGAAGTTTTGTGAGTAGGGATGTGATATGGCCAGACCTTTGTCTTTAGGAGATTATATTATCAGTTTTGTGGAAAGTGAATGAGGTGGGGAAAGGAGAGAAGAGGGAAAGAGACAGAGAGTTACAGAGACACTGAAAGAAGGGAGGGAGAGAGAGGGGGTTGGAGAGAAAGAGGGAGAGGAAGAGAGTGGGAGAGATGTAGTAAAATTTACTATAGTAAATGTTAGAGATGATGAAGATCTGAACTACAGTGGTGGCTATGTCTAGAAGAGAGCAAAGAAGCAACCCATCCAAGAGATGTGGAGGTAGAATTACAAGGATGTCTTTGAGGTAAAAAAAAAATGAATAAATGGAAAATAAAAGGGCTTTCATGAAAAACTGCATAGAGAGTACAGCAAGGAGACTTAGGAAGCACTCAAGGCTTCCAATTATTACTAAATATAACAGATGGAGATGCTAACCATTTTGCAGTGCTTCTCAGTTTAGAGATGTCATATACATACTAATATATGTGCAGTTTTTCTCCCTCATTGGAATGAACCTCCTTGGGGGCAGAGACTGTTTCACTTTTTTCCAGGTATCCCCAGTGCTTAGCACAGTGTCCAACAGAAAGGGATAGGGACTGGATCAGTTGTTTGAAGAGCTCTGAGGTCAGAAAACTCTACCAGTGTAGGTTGGCACCTTTTCTTCAACTTCTAGTCTTAGATAATTGCTTAGAGCACTAAAAGAGCAAATGGTTGGCAAGGGGCATATAGCCCCAGTCTGTATCAGAAGTGCCATTTGAATTCAAGTCTTTTCTAAGTTTAGCTCAATTCACTGTGCTCCATGCTGGTCCACAGTAAATAAGTGTTGCTTGATAAACTATTCTCTAAACCCACAATCCCTCTGGAATTCGACGACCATCAATATGAAGATTGGTATCCTGAACTTGGCATATTCAGTTCCTTGTCCAACTCCAAATCTATTATTACAATGTCTGCTTTAGGTGAAGTTCTCATATTGCTCATCTGGACTTGTACAACTTTTTGCTCTGGGGATGGCAATATGAAGGAAAAGCAACAACATTATTACCAAATTCTTAGTCATTCATCTTTTTTGATGGTGCCAAACCTTAACTTGTATCAGGTTAGGGATCAGAGTCAATACTTTCAGGCATTCTTGTTTCATCAGGCATTATTATTAACCTTATCAACAAAGATCCATGGAGCCTCTGTTGTGCTAGAGATACACAGATATATAAAGACATTTTCCTTGATCTCAAAATACTTATGGGACAAAATGAAAATTAACAACAAGATAACAATCTTTGTTTTGAGCTCACCTTGATTCCTCTCTTACCAATTTACTATCTCTCAAATCTGCCCAAATATTTAAACTGGCCCTACCACCTTCATATTTGTCACCTTAGATGTTTTTAAGTATAAACTCATGACCACATCTCTTCTTTCTATGTCCCCTTGTTCAAAGTGAGGTGTTACGCTCACAGGACACATCCTTTTGAGTGCAGGAGTGACAATTTTGTTAGCAATATACAAAGAACCCTAGAATAGTTGGAAGAAGACTGGGGTTTTTGGTTTGTTTGTTTTTGTTTTTTTTTTTACTCCTGAGCAAGTCACTTAAATAGTTTGGTGTTCAATTTCCTCATCTGCAAAATGACCAAATTTACCAGATGTTCTCTAAGGAATCTTACAACTTGGAAATGTTATGAATTCTACTAAGATCTGTAGATTTTTTTACAAGTTAGACCACAGAGATGAATAAAATAATATGCACTGGAGACTCAGTTTCTACAATTCATTCTTTCCTTTGATTTAGGCATCTCCCCAGAATTCTCCTTTCTTTGAGATTTTTACTGAATGAACCCTATTTATTCTCTCTATTTTCTTATTTTCCCTCTTGTCTTGCCTCTCTGGTAATTTCTTCCTTAATTTTCTTTAGAGTAGGAATTCCTAACTATTTTATGTCATAAACGCCTGTAGGTTATCTGGTGAAGCCTCTAGATGACTTCTCAGAGTAATAACTTAAATGCCCTAAATAAGAAATGTAGGATTACAAAGGAAATCAAATATATTCAAATATAATTATTTAAAAAGAAAAAAAATGTCCAAGAGCCTCAGTTAAAAGAAATCTTACTATTGAGTATGAGCACTCTTATGTAGGAATGAATTTTCTTATAAAAAGTATTTCACTCAGACTGCTCCATCTCCTCTGTAAGTCTCAAGTAAAACACACAGGTATATTTATTCAGAATTTCGAACCAGAATATTTTAAATATTTATAAATATATAAGCACACATATGTATATATATACATATATATATGTGTGTGTGTATATATATATATATAAAACTTCATCAAAAATATTGGAGAAATTTCATTTCCCTATTTGTAAAATGAAAATTTTGGACACTAGATGAACTTTCAAAATCAGTACCATGAAATCAAATCAAAGTAAATCAGTCTCCAATTCTGGCTCCTGATTTTCTGGAAATCATGCCTCCTAGGGCTGGTTATTGATCATTCTCTCCTCTAAGGGAAAAGCAACTTTCTGACCCACTGTTGCTTCAGTAACAATCCTGTCTTTTGGCCTGGTTCAATATCACTTCTTGGCTTGGATTCCTCTGCTTTTGTTTCTGATCCCTGGCTTGGATCTTGACTCTGTTACTGTCTTGACACTTGTTTTTGATCCTAGGCTTGTCATCCCGATTTTTAAGCTTCCCCATTCCAGTATTTTAACTCTGTATTTCCTGATGTAAGCCCCTACTCTTTTCCTCGACCAGCTTTCTTGTCGTAAGCTGTTCAGATCTCGTGTCCTTATCCTAAATTGTCAGTTGGGCAGTGGTTCCATGGCACTGAGAACTGTTGCCCTCTCAATAATGAGATCAAGGACCCAAACCTCTCTAAAAAATAAATGAGCTGAAGACTGTTTCATTCACTTTAAGGCAGTTATAACCAGAAGTTATTGCCATCAACACCAGAAACAAAAGCAAAAACGCCCAGTGCTTGGCAAAAACCAGTGATGTGGAAAATGGGCTATATTCTTACTTAACTTGTGACATTCCTGCTGAGCACCCTGGAAGCTTAGACTTTTAAAACTGAGTGAATGTGACATTAATTTCCATATATCCTGATTGTTTGCTAGGTTCCAAAGGATACTAAAAACAATTGCTAAACATCATGAGAGTTGCTACAACAGAGATGATAAAAAGACAATTATCAAATTAAAGATTCAGGAAGGAAAAGGCCACTGCAAATGGAAATGGGTTTGCCAACATCACTGAGAAAGTTGCTAAACACAATGCTGTGCTGAGCAAAGTAAAAGTGGAGGACCAGAGTGATTCTGAAAGGTTTACAGATATATATTGAGAATTAGGGTCCTTAATATTACTCACAAATTATATTTCCCATACTTAAAAGAAATGAAATCAAACTATATAAAGCATGAACGAGAGTCCTCAGACATATCCCCCTGTTAAAGCAGAGGAGAACTAGTTCCTTAGTTATTGTGCAGATGGACTTGAGGAATGCATAACCAATTAACCTCTTGGGCTGCAGCTGAAAGCAGAGCAAAGGGAGAAGCAGCTTGTTTTCATCAGCAGGATTCACAAGGAGGGAAACTTTTTTTTTCTAATTGCTGGGACTCAACAGTAGGTTTAGAAAAGAGTGGTTTCCGAACTTGAAATTTGTATAAAGAAAGAGAGCAGAAGTATTGACATGAGATATTTGGTTCTGCCCATCACAGGATATGTACCTTAATAATTTTCTAATTTCTCATAAGATATTTTCAACATTTTCTTTCTTTTTCTTAAAAACATGGGAGGGGGGAAAGGAGAGCCAAGATTGAGAGAACAGGTCAAGACACAGCTGAGTTCTCCAAACATTCCCTTCTAAAGAACTTTAAAATAACAGTGCAAATCAAATTTTGGGACAACAGAGAAAACGAGAGGTAAAGGGAGATATTTTCCCAACCCAAAACAATTTAGGAGGTCTGCAGGAGAAGTCTGTAATACTGTAGCTGATGTAGACCTAGAGTACAGCAGGAGTACTAGTTCTGGGTCTTACTGCAATAGCACTAGCAGCTTTAAGAATGCTCATCCCAAAGACAGTAAGGGGGTCTGACAACTGATCAGAAAGATTATAGGGGACTCTTTGCTGGCACTGGGTACAGCCAGTGCTGATTGGTCACTCTATTGTCCATAAGCAGTGCTGGCTTTCAGTTCCAAGATGAAGAGGAGTGCTTGTGATCAGTTACAAGAAATAAGTAGCCCTGGTCATATTTCCAGGGCAAATGGTTATGCTAGTGCTTGCGGATGCATGGGAAGATGACTCTTGCTGTGTCAACTCCAGAGAACTGTAACCATTCCTCGCAAAGGTTAATTTTGCAGATTCCAAGAACTAGCTCTGATTATAGCAGAACAAAAACACCTGAATCTTGGGACCTCCCTATCCTCAAGGGAGAAGAAATGAACTTTAACTTAAATTTGAAGATCAAGAAATAGGTTGGGGAAATGAGAAACAAATTAAAAAAAGAACTTGATCATAAAGAACTACTATGGTAGCAGGGAAGACCAAGACATATATAGGCAAAAGAAGACAAAAGTGTGAAAACAATTACAAGCAAAATCTCAAAGAAAAGTGCTAATAGGACCCAAGACCAGAACAATTCCTAGAAGAGTTAAATAAAGTAGGGGCGGCTAGGTGGCACAGTGGATAGAGCACTGGCCCTGGAGTCAGGAGTGCCTGAGTTCAAATTCGGCTTCAGACACTTAATAATGACCTAGCTGTGTGGCCTTGGGCAAGCCACTTAACCCTATTGCCTTGCAAAAACTAAAAAAAAAATCTAAACAAAAGAGTTAAAGAAAGAAATAAGATTAGTAGAGGGAAAATTAAGAAGAGAAGTGAAAGTGCTACAAAAAATGATGAAAAGAGAAATAACAGCTTATTCAAAGAGGCACAAAAAATCCTGAAGAAAATAACACCTTAAAAAAACAACTGACCTAATGGTAATAGAAGCACAACAAAATTACTGAAAAAAAAGCTTCTTAAGAATTAAGAATTAGCAAGTAGAAATAGAGATACCAAAGTTCACTAAACAAAATAATTCTTTAAAAATTAGAATTTGACAAGAGGAAGCTAATGACTATCAGAGTTCAAGAAACAATAAAAGTCAAAAGAATGAAAAAAACAGAAGAATATAAAATATCTCATTGGAAAAACAATTGACTTGGAAAATGGATTGAGGAGAGACACTTTAAGAATTATAGGACTACCTAAGTCAGGATCAAAAAGAAGAGCCTACACACCATATTTCAAGAAATTATGAGGAAAAGCTGTCCTGATATCTTAAAATAAACAGGGTAAACTAGAAAGTGAAATAATTCCCTGATCATCAGCTGAAATAGATCACAAATTGATAACTCAGGAATAGTATAGCCGAATTTCAGAGCTCGCAGATCAAGGAAAAAATATTGCAAACAACCAGAAAGAAACAATTCAAATACTATGGAGTCACAGTCAGCATCAGCCAAGATTTAGCAGCTTCCAAAAAAGAAGAGAGGAGGATTTGGAATATGATATTCTGAAAGGCAAAGAAGTTCGGATTGTAACCAAAAACAACCTGCCCAGCAAAACTGAGTGTAACTCTTCAGGAAAAAAATGGAAATTTAATGAAATTGACAACTTAAAAGCATTCCTGCTGGAAAAAAAAGCAGAGTTTAAGAAACTCAAGCATAAAAATGTAAACATGAAAGAGTAGCCATAAAGGACACAATGGAGTTAAACTGTTTACATTTCTGTATGGGAAAACAATACATGTAACTCCTAAGAATTTTATTATTATTAAGGCAGTTAGAAGGAATTTTCATAGAAAGAGGGCACAATGGAATTTTAGCACAGTCATTTTGTCTGCTGGATCATCTCTTTTCCCATTTCCTATATCAATGTTATTTGGCAAATATGCTTTTTCCTTAAAACGTAATTGTTTTTAAATACCAAATCTGATGTCACAGAAACAGGGATATCATAGAGGGTATGCTTGCTTCTAGATAGAGTCCTTACTCAATGTTTCCTCCATTTTCTGGGATCTGAGGTTTCCAGGAAGTTTGGGCAAAACTGTGTGTGTCTGTGTGTGTGTGTATACATACATACATATACATTCATACATATATATACAT
The DNA here is from genome assembly GCF_037893015.1 of Macrotis lagotis. NCBI lineage: Eukaryota > Metazoa > Chordata > Mammalia > Peramelemorphia > Peramelidae > Macrotis > Macrotis lagotis. The sequence continues at coordinate 21,404,523 of NC_133666.1, forward strand.
ATATATGCCTATGTATATATATATATATATATGTATATGTATATATTTTAGGTTTTTGCAAGGCAATGGGGTTAAGTGACTTGCCCAAGGCCACACAGCTAGGTCATTATTAAGTGTCTGAGGCCAAATTTGAATTCAGGCCCTCCTGACTCCAGGGCTGTTGCTCTATCCACTGCATCACCTAGCTGTCTTCAGTGATTTTGTTTTACAGCTGATGATCAAGGTTTCTTCTTTTTTTTTTAGTTTTTGCAAGGCAAATGGGGTTAAGTAGCTTGCCCAAGGCCACACAGCTAGGTATCCACTATGCCAACTAGCCGCCCCTTCAAGGTTTCTTCTAAAGGTAAGAGTAACAGGGAACTATGTTCCTGATAAAAGACAGTGATTAATTTATCTCATAAACTTATGCCTAAAGGCATGTTATTCTTCCTCCTTTTTTCTAGTCACTCTTCTCAGTCTACTTTCTATCAGGTGATGCCATTGGCCTCGCATTTTATTTAGCCACGTTGCCTCTTTTCTGCCAATTACCTTTTGCCTTTCATAAAGTGTTATAATAATAGTATTTGTTCTTCATTCTCAAAGACATCCAGGACAACAGGGAAGTGATACCATGACAAGCACGTGAATTGGATTTAAGTGAGAAGGTGGTGTGCTAAGTCACCAGCCTCACATTCTCCATCTGGGTCCAGTGGCTAGATATGGATCAGGGTGACTGGAGACGACCCCAGATGGGAGGCAATCAAGGGGTCACACAGCTAGTAAGAGTCAAGCATCTGAGGTGGGATTCAAACTTTTGTCCTCCTGACTCCAAGGCCAATGCTCTATCCAATTTGCCACTACCTTCCCTTGATAAAGTATATAACTATACCCGCAATCCCAGGAATGGACATGACAATTACATTGTCACTTGGGGCATCATTTTGCCCTTATCTATCTAAGCTAGAATCTGAGCACTAACAGGAGCCCTTCTGCATGAGCATAGACTTAGGGAACCTCATGGCCAAATAATTATATAGGAAATGGATAACCAATACAATTGCTATAACATAAAATAAGTTGTGATAGCTTAATTTGGCAATACAATAATGCCAGACCTGCTTATCATTTTATAGTTCTAAATTCCCTCTCCCTGTGACCCCCCCCCCACCCTGTCCAAGTATAGTATCTTTGATTTTTTCAGATGGATGCTAACTTCAACATTTCCTGAATAGCATTACCAGGCTTTCTTTTCCTCTGGAGGAATTCCTCATCTTTCTGATGTTTGCAATACCTTCCATGTCTGGGAGTTTCATTTGCATTCACCACTTGATTTAAATCTCAAAATGAATATGCTCTAAACATTGGTGCAGTACTGTTTATTCCATTTCCTGCTGTTCTCCAGTTCCTCCACCTCCAACAAGTTAGATATATATGAATTGTCTACTTATTTTTAGTTTTCTAGCTAATTTATTTATCATACAACCCAGTGCACAAGTTATTTAAGGCCCTGAGAAGTTACATGATTAGCATATCATCACACAGCTGGTACCAGAAGCAAGATTTGAACTCAGTCTTTCTGAATCGGAAATCAGCCCTCTATCCACTATCCCAGGTTGCCTGTCTGCCAACACAACTTCTCATAATGCCAAAATTCAGATGAATACTTCCAGATAAAATGAATTTAATTCCAGAATCAGTTGTCTTGAAAATCACTCAGTTCATTCAAATGCTGTTATGGATAACAGACTCTGAGCGGTGAAAGTCAACTTTCGGATGACCAGACTATATTTTGATATTTACAGATAGCAACCAGTTCTAAAGGCCCACTGTTTTCATTGAGTGGTAATTTTTCTAATGGTGGACTTCTGCAATGAAATCAATAAATTATTTTTATATATCCAGGTGATTGACAAAGGAACTGATGACATCCTTTCTCTTTAACCTTGGACACTGATCAGAAGTGGTAGTTTTGAGACCTAGTTTACAGCACCAACCTCACACCTACGTTATGCTGCTCATCAGTTTAACTCATTTGGTCTCTCAGAATAGAGAGACGAAGAGAAGGAACCCTGATGTAACCCTATCAGCCCAGTCTGAACTTCAAGGTACTATGCTCTGGCTCTAATGAGAACCAATTTATCAACTGCATATAAAATCAGTTTCACATTAACACAGAAAAAGAAATAAGGAATTTTGTCACTGACATCTCAGCTTCAGAGACAAATAGCTGAAAGTCATACTTAGATGATTGCTAAAAGTTCTAATTCTTATATTGCTGTTCAGTAATTCTACTTATGAACTTGCCAGTCTGATCAGCTTTTTCTGGCTAGGGAAGTGGGGGCTTAGTCCAACAGGACTGCATCAGACACAAAGACCCAGAGCCATCAGCCCAAACTGTCAGCCTGAGAAAGGGTTCTTATCCCAATCTCAAAAACAGAGGCTAAGGCATCAATCTATTACTAGGAGGAAGCTAGTGAATGGGAGGGCACTGGGGTATATAGTATTGAGGGAAGCCTTCTGTGGGCTAAATGGTGTTGCTTTGGGGTTCAGGGAAAGTAATACTAGATGCTTTGGTCTCGCAGCTGATTAGAAGTTTCCCATCGGGGCAGCTAGTTGGCGTAGTGGATAAAGCACTGGCCTTGGAGTCAGGAGTACCTGGGTTCAAATCTGGTCTCAGACACTTAATAATGACCTAGCTGTGTGGCCTTGGGCAAGCCACTTAACCCCATTTGCCTTGCAAAAAAATCAACAAAAAAGAAGTTTCCCATGGCATAAGGCCGTGATACTATTCATGTAGTAGAGACAGTCTAGTTATTAAAGAGCTGAAGGCAAAATTTCTCTTCACCATAATTATGGATCTGGAGATTATTTATATCTTAGTTGATATAAAGGATTCAATTTGATTCAAAAAAGATTTATTAAGTACCTAGATTTATCTTTCTCTATTTCATTTTCCTTATACTTTTGAAGACTTCCAGTAAGTCAAGAGGCCCTTTTAATTTTTTTCTCTAGTACCAAGTCATATTTTTCCTTAGCATGAAAATAAAAGATTTTAGAATGATTTTGGACTTAAATTTCTGAACTAATAATATGGAATGAAGTAAATTTTGTAAAAAGTCTTTTACCTAAGGCTATTAAAAAAGGGCCACCAGCAATTTTTCCTAGTCAAACTGAAGGACTCTGAATTGTTTCATTTGTAAACATTTTCAGTTGAACCAGGGTCCAAGCAGCCAAAATAAACTAAAATTGATATACATAAGTCAATTATATGCAAAATCCAATACTCAGATGGTTTTATCTAACTTCTTTGAATGATTCCTAAACTCTAGGCAAGTGGCAGTCAGGGATAAGGCAATAATATTCTAAGATTAGAAATATCTTTTAACCTGATAAAAATCCAAAGTTTGAAATCTTTCCAGTCTTAAAGATCTCCAATCTTGTGGGCATTGTTAGTCTAGAAATCCATGGGAAATTACTTGACTTTTCATATACCAACCATTAGAGATTATAAATCCTAACTTCATCAAATTAAAGATAAACAAATGTGAAGATTATAGTGGCAGTACTTGTCAGCACAGCTTAGTGACAACTCGATGGCACCATAGTGCTCAGAGTTCCAGTTCTAGAGTCAGGAAGGCTAGGGTTCAAATGTAGTCTCAGACATTTTACTAGCTGGGTGATCCTGGACAAATCCCTTACTCTTCATCTGCTTTGGTTTCCTTAATTGCAAAATGGCAGATTTTCTTAGTTCCTAGCTCCCACGATAGTTGTGAGGATCAAACAAGACAAGATTTGTAGCTTTCTGAACTGACACACAGTAGTTGTTTTAAAAGTACATTTTATTTCTAGTAAAGAGACCTGGTTTCGAGTCTTTATTTGATAACTTACATTTTTACCTTTTAATAATTTTTTTTGTTTTTCCAATTATGTGCAGCTGTAGTTTTCCACAATCATTCTTTTGCAAGGTTTTGAGTTTTACATTTTTCTCCCTTCCCTCCCCCTCTCCTGACAGAAAACAATCTAATATAGGTTCTACACATATGACCATGTCAAATATAGATCCATATTAATCCTGGCTATCTCACCTCTTGTGGGTAACTTTGGGTGTCAGTAAATGTTGTGGATAATAATCTAGTTCTCCCCCATTACAATGAGAATAAAATAAAAGATGTGAACTGATAGAAGAAATAAGCAGGTAACATAAATTCAAAAGGTCAAGGAGGAGAGGATGAAAATGGATACTGAAAAAAAGTTTCATTTAGTTTTAGTTTTTTTTGCAAGGCAGTAGGGCTAAGTAGCTTGCCCAATGCTACACAGCTAAGGTAATTATTAAGGGTCTGAGGTTGGATTTGAACTCAGGTCCTTCTGACTCCAGGGCCAGTGCTCTATCCACTGCGACACTTAGCCACCCCTAAAGCTTAATTTTTTTTGCAAGGCAAATGGGGTTAAGTGGCTTGCCCAAGGCCACACAGCTAGGTAATTATTAAGTGTTTGAGACCGGATTTGAACCCAGGTACTCCTGACTCCAGGGCCGGTGCTTTATCCACTGTGCCACCTAGCCGCCCCATAAAGTTTCATTTTTAAACTGAATTTTGCCTCTGTTTTCTTTAACAAGAATTCACATTTGGATAGAAAATTAAGGTTGATAAAGTTCCTTTCTTTACAAGAGTCCTGGAGTACAAGTACTTGGTACAGTTGCTGTTTAGGCATTTTCAGTTGTGTCTGACTCTTCATGAACCCATTTGAAGTTTTCTTGGCAAAGATAAGGGAGGGGTTTGTCATTTCCTTCTTCAGATCTGTTTACAGATGAGGAAACTGAGGCCATCAGGGTTAAATGACTTACCAGGGTCACACAGCTAGTCAGTATCTGAGACTGGATTTGAACTCAGGAAGGTGAATCTTCCTGACTTTAGGCCCAGCGCTCTATGCACTGCAGTGCCACCTAGTGGCTATGCATCAGTACTAGCTCCATTGTAATCACAATTGACATTTGTTTTATGGATGATGAAACAGACCCTTGGAGGTTAAACGATTGGTTCACAAGCCAAAGAGATAAAATAAATTTATCAGGGAGAATTAAAACTTTTGTCTTCTAACTTCAAGTCTAACACTCTATTCAAGTATGCTAGGCTTTAAAGGGAATAACTTTCATACCAGAAAGAAAAGAAAAAAATCATTAAGAGATAATTGGAACCAAGGATAAATATGATTGGAGAAGACCCAGTTGTCTTCAGTACATTTAAGTCATATAACTGGGAAGAGATAAAGTATTTTGAAGAATCATGGTGAATTAGAGAGTTTCCAGTGTACTAGCAAATGTCTCAGTTTATTGAAAGAGGAAGCAGAGATACCTTGAAATACTAATGAGCTTAGTTCCTGCTAAAATTACAAAGTAGATTACTTAAAGGATGAGTTTGCAAGTACTGGAGAGAAAGAAGATGATCATTAAGTATCATCCAATTACAGTTTCACTAAGAATAAGTAATGCCCAAGAAAACTCTTTTTATTTTTTGGGCAAGGGTACAAGATGTGAAAAAGGGGAATAGGCTCAATATATTTTATGTGGATTTCAGCAAGACAAATAACAAAATCTTTCATGATGTCCTTGCGGACAAGACAGAGTAATATAAAAAAGATAACAGTAATGTTGGGGTCAACCTTGTTGATTAAATGGACCCCAAGAGTTTATTATAGTGTATTGCTGTCAACCTGGTTGAATGATGTGGAGGGATCACTCTTGCAAGGCTCCTTCTGTTCCTGGCTCTCTTCTTTTCAACATTTTTAGCAAAATTCTAGAAAGTTGTGAGAAAATTTGATTGTACAAGATAAGAAAGGCATAAATGGAAAGTTGCTCATGAAAAAGACCCAGAGTTTTAATGGATTTCAAGGCCAATAGAAACAAACAGTATGATGTATCAATTTAAAAAGCTAATGTGGCATTAGACATTAACAAAAACACGACATCTAGAAGTAAGGAGGGGGAAAATATCTGGTATACTCTGCCCTGGTAAGAGTATAGCTGGAATATTGTGCCCAATTTGTCAGCACATATATAGGCAGGTGACCAAAATTATGAGAAGATTCAAAATCATGACCCATGAGGAATAATTGAAGGATGTGGAAATAATTTGTTCTGAAAAAGAGATGACTTGGGGAGAAGATGAGGAGTAGAGTGATAACTAGTTTTAATATTGAAGCTTAAAACTGAATTAAGACTTTTGGGACCTCATGGAGGAAAGGCTATCATATGAAGGATGAATCAGATTTATTCCATCCTTTGATCTTGATGCTTCTGCCCTAACAGGGCAGAACTAGCACCAATAGGTGGAATTTGCAAGGGGTCAGATTTTTATACTTCTTGAGCTTTAATTCTGCTGGAGATACCTGACAGAGAAATAATTACATTTCCCCCTCAACCTGCTCTTTCTACAAAAGTTTCTATTTCTGTTGAAGATATAACCATGCTTCTATTTATCCAGGATTATAGGGTCACCCTCAGCTCATCACTCTCCTTGACCTCTTATTTCCAATTCACTTGCTGAATCTAAATGATATAACCTCTACATCTGCATCCACACCCTTCTCTCTTCTGGAGCGTTGTAATATCCTTCTACTCTGTCTCGAATCTAATTGACGTGTCCTTTCTACTTAAACTGCTGCTAACCTACTAGAGACTACATTGCTTCTCACTTGGACTATTCTAATAGTCTCCTAATTTGTGTCTCCATCTCCAGCCTTCCCCTTTCTAACCCATCCTTTACAGAGCTGTCAAGAAAACCCTCCTGAAGTCAAAGTCTGACCTTAATACTTCCCTGCTTAGGAATTTTTAGGAGTTCCCCATTTTGCAACCAGGATAAAATGCAAAGTCCTCAGGTTAATATTTAAAACCTCTTTTTAGAGTTGTATTTAAAACTTGGTGGGCAGCTAGATGGTGTTGCAGTAGACAGAGCATTAGCTCTGAAGTCAGGAGGACCTGAGTTAAAATCCAACCTCAGACACTTAATAAGTGTGTGACCTTGGGCAAAACCCTGATTGCCTTGCATCCAGGGCATATCTTGTCATCCTAATTCCTATCTGGCTACTGGACTCAGATGACCCTGGAGAAGAAAGTGAGACTAGTGACTTAGGACAGCAACCCCTCACTCAAATCCAATTCATGTGATTGTCATGATATCACCTCCCTGCTGTCATGATCTTCTTTTAGAGTGAAGAATAAACATCCTATTTAAAAAAAATAAAAATTAAATAAAATGCTTGTTGAATGACAAAAAAAGAATAAACATCATCATCAAAATCTGTCACAGTCTGGTTTCATCTTCCATTTCCAGACTTATTTCCCATTGCTCCTGTTCACAAACACTATTTTATTCCTGCCAAACTGATTTTACATGCTGCTTCTTGGATGGGAAGGGAATCAGCATTTGCAGAGTGCCTAGGACGTGCCAGGCTCTATTTTAAGCACTTTACAAATGATATCTCATTTGATTCTCACACAACTACCCTGTAGTTGCTATTATTATCTTCATTTGACAGGTGAGGAAACTGAAGCAGAGATTATGTGACATGCTTAGGGTCACACAGCTATTAAGAGTCGGAGTCTGAGTTTGAACTCAATTCTTTCTTAGTTCAGGTTGAGTGCTCTATTCACCGAATCACCTAGATGTCTCTTTGACATGCCAACTTCTGCCTCCACATTTTTGCATGTTCTGAATGCCTGGATCATATGTTCTCTTCGGCTATGTCTCTTAGAATCCCTACTGTCCTTTAAGACTGAGCTCATGAATAACAGTCTCCAGGAAATTGTTTCTGATTCTTTATTGTTAGTGCTCTCTCACTCCCCTAATTATCCTGACTCCCAAAGGGCAGTGTAAATGTTATATTCTCCCCTTCTCCCACCTCAGCACTTTTTTCTTTTCTTTTTTCTTTTTCTCTTATTATTTTATATTGGTGTCCTTATATGCAGACATCTGAGATCAACAGATGGAATGGTCTGTTGGAAATAGACAAGTTTTCAAAGATTTCTCTCCATACTAGCCCAACCTCTTACCTTTTAGGGACTTTCCCACCCCTCCCCACCACTCAAAATTCTATTTTCCTTCTCAGGGACTTCTCCTCCCCCAAGGGTCCCATACTCTGGGATCATTCTCTCCCTCCTTCTCTCATCCAGATTGGCTAATGTGATGAAGTCTGAACCTTAATAAGCTATAAAGCAAGTGCTTCTGCCAGTTCATGACCCTAGGGAATTAGCAATGTGAGACTAGAGGGACTAGTCAGCTGATCCGGAACCAGTTCAGGGTTAAGCAACATTCAACACATTGCACACTCACATATGTCAGTAGGTAGGAAAAGGAAATGTGTGTTTGTGTGTGTGTGTAGGGGGGGGGAAGGTGATCACCAATGTTTCTTTAAAGACAATTTAGAAAAATGCTGAAAATTTAATTCTTAAGAAACTATTTCTGAGATGAATTATTACATTATAGGACTCATGGGAGTTCAGGACCATTTCTTTAAGTTTACTTTAATGTTTGCGAATTTCTCTCTGCCTCTTTCTCTCTTTTCCCTTTGTTTTCTAAATTTTTTCAGTCACAGTTATTAGTTTATCAATCATCAGTATTATTTATCTTTAATTCCAAAAACATCTTTGTATTACCTCACAACTGAAATAAATAATATACACATATTTTAAATTATGGTTCTATCAAAGATCATCATATAATGAATGTTCACATTAAACAAATTCCTATTTAACAGTGGCAGGATGACATAGTAAATACAGAGCCAACCTCAAAACCAAGATAATCTGGGTTCAAATTCTGGCTCTGCCATCAGCCTGTATAAACCTGAGAAAAATCACCTATACACTTAGTATCACAAACAACTCTCCAAGATTATCAATTAAAAAGAAAGTCTTGTTTTGCACTGGAAGAGGGAGTTTCCTCACTTGATAAAATTGCACTCCCAGGCCCTATCCCTTTCCCTAATATTCACTGAGCTCTAAATAAGTTGTGTTTTTATTGAGAACAGGTCTGTATTCATTTACAAATAAGGGTGTTTTTCTAGAAGTCTTTGCCTATTGCATGGCTACTGACAGATCAGAGTAACAATTGTTTTAAATATGGAATTCTTCAAATTTGTAATCAATTTAACTTCCTTTGAAATATTGGTTTTAAAATTTATCATCAAGATTTGTTTTTAAAAGAGGCATCCTAGGAGAACAGAGAGAATTCCTCATCAAGACAGCTGTATTCTAATTTTAGCTCTGCTACCATCTAGCTGTCTTAAACACATCATCCTCAGTCTCACTTTCTTCTAGTAGGAAATGAGAGATTGGAATCAGATGATTTCTCTTATCCTTTCCAGATCAAGTACTCTATGATCATAATGAATCAAGAAACCACAGAAAAATAAAGCAGCCTTGATAGTGTAATGCACAGTAACAGAAGCAACAGAACTTTTTTTCTGAGCATAAAGGATACATGTTTACATTTAACATGGTGTTAGTATGATTAACCTGTACTGTTCCCCTTACTCTTAAAAACCCCAAACTTTTGTACAAAACAATATTCAAATTCTTTCAGAAATATTTTCTTCCCACACTATCTTGCTCTAATGCCAAAATCTGGGTTTCCAGGTTTAGCCAGCATCTAATTGCTGTATTTGATGTGTACTTCAGAGTGATTAAACCGATTAGATCATGCCAAGATTCCTGCTTTATATGATTGATTGAGTACTTTTGGATCTAATTAATTGAAAGAATGTGCAAAATAAAATCCTGGCTTATAGGCAAGGAAAAAAAAATTAGGCTCTACTATACATTCTCAAGTCAAATAAAGAAAAGTATCTAAGAGGGGTAGAATGAGGAGAAAGATGTCAAAAATTGAACAAAATTGTGCAATTTGGTGGCATCCATAATTACTGCCAGAAGCCTAAAAGAGAAATGCATGTCTAGAAAAACTACAATGACTGGGAATGAGTCCTGATGCTTTGGCTAAGCTTTGTCATCAGCAAATTGAAAAATCTCCCAGAAGCCTCTGTAATACCATCCTACAAAATATATCTTTTGGCATTATTACATGTTATCAAGGCAATTGTACTATTTTGGAGAAAATGCATGGTGATATATTTAAATGATAGCTCACAGCAGGTCTTTTAGTCTTTCCATAGATTACCTAGTTTATTGAACTACACTTGTTTTAAGGGGTCCCTAATCACGTAATTATAGGTGATTTCATGATAGGTTTGAAGGAGGCCTGTTAGAAGCTATTGAGTTAATAATATGTATTAGGAACATTTCATGATGCTTTTCTCCCCACACTTCCAGAATGTTCACTCTAAATGAGCTATTGTCATGGTCTTCTAAATATATGCATGATATAAGCCAAATCAGAATAAGCCTCTATTTTCACATGCTATCACAGATAGCAGGTTTTGGTTTAATACATCATTACAAGTATCTCATTAGTAACTCCACAAAATTGCCTGAAACTAGCCAAATGGGGCCATCTCCTCTATCATCTGAATCCACTAAGTCACCAGCTTCAATTTCTTTGATTATTTCCTATAACATAGGGGAAAAATGCATTCATCATTAAAAGACATCTTTAGTGTTTTCTCCTAGATAAAAGTTACGGTGAAAAATCAACATGTAGGAACATAGAATGAGAGATATTTGCCATTCCCTTTTTATGACACTCCCTAATCAATTTTCATTTGATCCATCCAGACTTCACTTGGGCCCTGGGTCACTGTTTTGGGATTCATTATTAAGGGCAATTTTGAGTATACACTCATGAATATGCTCAAATGTTGTCCCCAAAGTAAAATTGAAAATTTTAGATGTTCAACTCATTGATCTGTCTAAACTTAGCTACTCCCCACTACATTAGCTGAACAGATGAACTGTTTACTAGTTTACTAGCAGGTAGTCTTAATCATTAAAATATCTCAAATGAGAAGTGTTCAACAGACAGGGACAGTTTTCAAAAGAAGAATCGTAAAATATAAGTGACCACATGAAAGCATGGCCCAAACCATAATAAATAAGAGGAGTGAAAATGAAAAGAACCTGAATTTTTACCTCTCGCATCATACAAAATGCCAGAGACAATAAAAGCAGGAAACAGTGACTGGTGGGGTTTTAGAGCAGGGGTAGGAAACACAGGCTGATTAAGGCAAATGAAATGATTTGACCTGGTGCTGCCATAGCAACCACAGGGAGGACTTGAAATTCAATAAATCTAGGAGTTTTTTGGATTCCCAATCTAAGAGTTTTTTAGGAGTAAATTAATTAAATGTTTGACAAAATATCACAGACTAATTTTTAAGGTGATAATTATGTTATAAATTATCCAAGTGGCCTTTGGCAGAAAAAAAAAGCTTCCCCATTCCTACATGAAAGGCACACTATTGCACTGAGCTGAGGCCTGAAGTGAATCAACTGTTCAAGATTCCAACTGGGAATTAGGAGAAGAAACCAAACTGTTCATTTCAGATTCTTCAGCACAGCAATCCTACTACTGGAAATATACTCCAAGGTAGTCAGAGAGAAAGGAAGGTCCACTAGATACTGAGACTCAGAAACTGAGGAATAGCTTAAAAGAATTGATATCTGAATATAATGGAATATTAATGTACAATAGGAAATAATGAGAAACTGAGGTGGGGCTTCATGGAAAGACCTGTAAGAGGAACCAAAAGTACAAAAAACTTAATGATTGCAGCAATGGAAATGAAAATTTTCTTCTCTAACAGGAAGTCAAACTGAAAAATTCTCTCAATTAGAACACAATATAATCTATGTCATAAAATGTGGTCATTGCATTAGATAGTTTTTGGTTTATTTTTTAAAGGTTCTAGGAAAGATTTAAGTACAGTGGAGGACAGTTTAAGTGATTATAATCGAAAGATGAAAGGCAAGAATGAAATATATATTTTATAAAAATAGAAAAAGAATGCTTGATCTGGCATCAGAAGACCTAGGTTCACATCTTGGCTCTGTCAAATACCAGCTATGTGGTCGAGGTCAAATTCACAGGATCACATGTTTTAACTGGAAGCAACCTTAGCAACCATATAATAGAATCCCATCTACACACAAAGAAACTGAGACTCAGAGTGGGTAATTTGACTAGGGTCACACAGTGACAGAGCTGGGATTCAAACCCAGACTTTCTGAGTACAAACTCAGAGCTTTTCACTGAACCATCCTCTAAATCTATGATAATATCATAGATACATATCTTATATAAGTCATTATACAAGCTGAACAATCTATTTTCTAGTAGTGGAACTTAGAAAAAGGACATACTTGCTTATATCAAAAAGTTAAGAGCTTATCCGGATATTAAAATTTACAGGCAAATCAAGAAATGATCCATTTAAAATAGTTCCTATCTCTCAATCCATTTCATTTGAAAGATTGTCCTGAGAAAATGTTTTAAAAACAAACAATGAATTGACAATGTATCATTTTAAACACAGATGTGCACCACTTATTACATAAACCTTTAGTATAACTTTGGAATTGGCTCCTGGATACAGTAAATTTCATGCTTCAAGAGAAATCTATTGCCCATCAACTGGGAAATGGCTAAACCAGGTATGGTACATGAATACTATAGAATACAGTTGTCTGATAAGAAACCATAAACGGCCAGACTCCAGAGAAGCATGGAATGACTTACAGGATCTGATGCTGAGCAAAGGGTGTAGAACCAAGAGAACAATGTACACATAACACTGTGAGATCATCAGCCATAATGGAAGCAGCTCCCCTCAGCAGTTCTGAGAGCTAGGATAACCATATTAGACTGGCTATGGACAATCTAATTCCCATCCAGAGGAAGACACAACAAAATGAAAAACAAAACAAAAAACCAACCCCTTAGAATCTGATGAACACTTTATAAAAATTATCTCATGTCTCTTTCCCTTAATCCTAATTCTTCATACCAAAAATTACTAATCTGTAAACATGTTTATCAAATATATGTATGTACAATGATAATTTGACTGTTCACTGCTGAGGGGAGGAGGTGGGAAGGGAAGGTGGAAGGAAATTTTCTAACTTAAAAATATACATGTGCATATGGATGAAAAAATTAATGAATTTAATAAAAAAGAGAAATGCACATGTTAAAATCTTTATTTCCAAAAGTTATATCAGAGACTGAATATTTACTTTATGAGATAGTTGTCATTCAAAAGGGTTCTCTTAAATAGTCAACTCTACTATTATATTTTTATTTGACATATGACTCAATTTTCTAAAATGGGTCAGCTTTTTAGCAAGACATCCTATGTGATCATTGGGTGAAAGGTGGGCTGATCAATCAGCAACAAGCTGGGTGATGACTTCTGCAAATACTCTTCTGCTTTGTGAGCTTCAGTTTCCTCATGTGTTAACATGAGTGGATTGGATTGGATCTCTAAGATCACACATAGAGAGTGCCAAAAATCATATGATTCTACATTGGAAATCAATAGCAGACAGTGTAGTTAACTCCAATTATAGTATTACACAGATTCAAACATTACTGCCAATCAAGTCATTCCTTCCTCTGCCAAAAATAAGGCCGTGCTGCAAAGAGCGTAGATCAGAATCCGTCAAGTCCTCTGCGTTCAGTGCTCTAAAGGCAACTTGTTGGATCTTGAACATTTGAGAGATGCTTCTTTTCATGAAAAGTAAAATAAAGACCGAAGTCCTAGAAACTACACTAAGGAAGAAAACACAATCAATGTAATCATCAATGGGGAAGTTGAGATCAACATCATACTGACAGGCTATGGCCCTGAAACAGGCCCGAGGAAGAATGAGTCGATTTTATTTTTCCCATGGGCAAAGGCAGAAGAGGAGTCATCATGGACAAATTAAAGCATTTGTGCAATGTGCTACTTCAGAAAGCAGAGGGCAAGAACAGTGAGCTAATCACAGCAGATACTAATTAGAAACACTGGTATAGGCAGGAAAATAAATGAAGTCTATGAGGGGGGAAACAACTTCTGAAAGTCTCAGGATCATATGATGACTTCCACATGTTAAACTTTGACTGATTTTATAGCTTGTGTTTTTTGTATTGATGGCTTTCAGATACTAGGAGAGCCAAGTTTAATTTCAATTTCTATAAAAGAAACACTATTTAAAATTAAGAGCTCTAAGTTCAAATGGTGGACCAGGTACAACTGTCTTTACTGCCTTATTACTCTGACACTGCTCCATCAGCCAACACCACACCAGCCACATGTAGAACTACTGATTATAGCACATGGAGATGTTTTGAGAACTCTGCACAAGTTTACTTCTCTTGGTAGTGTTCTTTCCAAGGAGGAACACACTAACAATAAGGTTGACACTCACATTGCCAGAGCTAGCTAAAAAAGAAGTGATCCCTGAAGGTCTCATTGAATAACTTTAGAACTGACTGTACAGAATGGGAGACGCTGGCACAGGACTGCCCAGTATGATGTGCCTCCATGAGCTAGAGTGCTGTGCTCTATGAGCAAGGCAGAATTAGAACAGCTCAAAGGAAACGTGACACCCATAAGTTTAGAGTACCCACCCCAGGGCATCACACAGACCCTTTGTACCCAACTTGTGGTAGAGCATTCAGAGCTCGTACTGGTCTGATCAGCTATAGTCGGACACACTATAACTCATCTCTAACACAGTGATATCATTTTGGTCTTCTTTGATAACAAAGTACAAGAACCAGAACCATTGTTCTGGCCAAAAAATATGGTAGCGTCAAAAGAAAGGTCTCTGTGGGCCACCAAGCATCTTCAATTTATGTTCCTTCTTTTCCTTCTGCTTTCCCTGGGTGACTTTGCATTCGATGAGTGACATAACTTCCAAGACTGGAGGCTAAAGGCTAATGGACCTCAAAGACCATATCAAGCTTTTGGTGTAAGGAATAAGGCAAGGGTAGTCTTTAAGGATTTCAGAAATTATCCTTGATTAAAAGAGTTTCATACAATCTCAGAACTGAAAAGTATCTGAATGGCTATTTCATGTAACCTATTTTCCCCACTTGCCCCCAAACCCCAAAAGAGTTCCTTCTGCAATACACCTGATATGATTATATATAATTAAAAAAATCCAAGAAGAGGCAACCCACTTTTGCCTAAGGCAGCTCATTTCACTTATGGACAGCTTTAACTGTTAGCAAGTTTTTTTTGGGTTGTTTCCTGATATCGGGCATACACACACACACACACACACACACACACACACACACAGAGAGAGAGAGAGAGAGAGAGAGAGAGAGAGAGATAGAAGAGATGAGGACAGTGAGAAAGAACTAGCAAAGGAATCTTTGATCTCTCTTTAAAAACACAAAATTAGTAGCTTTATACCTTCCCTCATATAATCTTCTCCCTTGACCCTTATCTGAATCCTCGCCATCCTCTGAATAAGAGCACAAACTCCATCTCCCTTTACTATGCTAGCCCATAGTGCTAGAGGAAACTGGTATGTCACTGAACAGATCTACTTGTGTTATGTTCTTTTTATGCCTGTCTTCTCAACTGCATTATGAATTTTTCTGAAGATAAGAGGCATTGTGGCATAGAGACTTGATGCTGGAAATGTAAAAATTGGGCTCAAATTCTGATTCTGAAACATACTGTGTGATACTGGACAGGTCATTTGACCTCTTAGTGCTCCCAGGCAAATCTACAAATTGCAAAGAAGACTCTGCCCTATATTGGTAGAGGGAGATTTCCTCATGTAGGCAGTGCATATACCCATGAAATCACAATGATATCTGTCATGGGTCTTCCAAGACTGTATCATCACAAATGAATGAAGATGTATATTTTTTCAAACATGACCAAAACAATATATTGATTTGTTTGATTAAAAGATACTTTTTAACCAGAAAGCGTTTTAATCCAGGTGTGAGGATAAAGCGGGTGAGAAAGAAGTAGAAATAACAAACATATTTTTTAAAAAGAGCAACCATAAAACTATCTTCTTAAATAGGAAAATATATGCCTTATTCCACATTCTCACCTTTGAAATCAGAGTTAGACACTTCATTGATCATATCTCTGAACTATTTCTATAATGTTTGCCTTTATATCAGTGGTCTCCAAAACGTTTGGAGCCGTCATCCCTAGCAGTAAAATGTTTTTGAGCACAATCCCCCACATAATGTATATTCACTTAGTCTTTCTGGTCCCAGTCCCAAGAACTGGAGTAAAACTGTATATAGGTAAATTTAGGTTTAAGGTCCGTTAAAAAAATTCCTGTTGAGAAGGGCTGCACAAAAGTGCAGCAGGCTTCTTTGAAATATCAACTTTCCTCTCACTGGAAGCCCTGAAGCAAAGATTGGATGACCACAAGTTATATATGTTTATATTGGGAATTACTAGATGTCAATTAAGCCCTTTATAATTCCCAAATTCTATGAATCCACAAATTAATGTAGTGTATCACTGTACTGATCAATTATGTACATTATAAAACATCCCAGAATAGAAATTTAAAAGGATGATATAAAGAAAACAGTAGTGAAAAATTTATTTGACAAGAACATTTTTGCTCTTACTAAATATTTTTAAAACTAATAAGTTGGTAAAGAAAATATACTTCATTAATTTTGAAAATCTTCATTTAATACTTTGTGATTTAGTGATTTCCAGGTATGTTTCTAAGTTTGATCATTGGTTTTCATAGTTGTCAAAATGGGACAAGACAATCCTACAAGGTTCATGAATCCACAGGAAAGAGCATCATTGACAATCATTATTAAAGAAGGATAGTCATTTTTCATCATTTTAAGGTAGTCTTTGTTGAAATTTGGCAGGAAAAATGTGAATTTTTCCCAGTGTCAAATGCTTTTTGCCAAATGATCAGAAAGTATTTCTGTTTTAAAATATTTTTAATAAATGGATTCAAAGTCCAAAAAACTCTTTGGAAGTTTTAAAAAAAGATTACACAATTGTTTTCTCAAGGTTTTAAATACATAGATAGAGGGGGCCGCTAGGTGGCGTAGTGGATAGAACACAGGCCCTGGAGTCAGGAGTACCTCAGTTCAAATGCAGCCTAGACACTTAATAATTACCTAGCTGTGTGACCTTGGGCAAATCACTTAACCCCATTGCCTAGCAAAAACCAAAAAAAAAAAAAAGAAAGAAAGAAGTACATAGATAGCAACATAAGTACAGGCAATACTTTTTAGGGAGCAACAAAGCTTTACTTTTTTAGATATCTTGCTAACTGTAAGGACTTAATATTATCATAATTAACATTGAAGGTAAAATATATTCTTAGTTTCATTTGTAACATAACCTGTAAATACATTTGATATGGCACAAATAGAAACCTAGATCTAGTTCTGAAAGGGACATCAGAAGTTATCTAGTCCAGCCCCCTCATTTACAGGGGTGGAAACTGAGAACCAGAGAGTGGAATGGACTTGTGTAAGATCACAGCTGGTAAGTATCTCATAGGTCATTGAGTCTAATCTCATGATTTTAAAAGAAAGGAAATTGAGACTCAGGAAGGGCAAGTGATTTGTCTTAAGTGACAAAGGTACTACTCTCTACTAAGGTAGTGAGCAACAAAGGCAGAACTGGAACACAGGTCCTTTAACTGCAGAAGTCTTACTAGTGTACATGATAAAAGTGAATGAATGGATGAGGCCACATTATTAACTCTCTTGTGTAGTAGAACTCTGACTCTTCCCTCAGGATACCTTCCATGCCATACGTAATGTAATTATTTGGCATACAGATTGAGGGAGGACAAAATCAATTTCTAATTTATTATATAAATTTAATTATCTCTCTAAATGTACATTATATTGTAAGCTCTTCATGGTCAAGGAATGTATTTTGCTTTTCTTTTTTCCCTAGGGCTTAGCATAGTGTCCAGAAATTAAGAGGTGCTTAATGGTGTTTTTCCTTCATTCTTGAAGACCCTAATATCCATGACAAGCAAGCGAATTGGATTTGATGGGGGGGGGGTACTGTGCCATCACCAGCCTTATTTCCTCCTTTAGAGCATCTGATCTCAGTGGCCACATATGAATCAAGACAACTGAAGATGATCCTGGCTGAGAGGCAATCAGGGTTAAGTGACTTGCCCAGGATCATACAGCTAGCAGTGTCAAGTGTCTGAAGTCACATTTGAACTCAGGTCCTTCTGACTCCAGGGCCAATGTTCTATCCACTATACCTCCCAGTTGTTCCACTAAATACTTGCTTACTGACTGAAATTTATCAAAGTTAATTTTTCTTTTGGGGTGTAAATATTATAAAATGGAAATTCTAATATACTCTTCCTGCACTTCAATGAATTATCTAGCAGGCCCCATGACAACCATTATCTTGATGTTATGTGGCCAGGATGTAAACTGCTCTCATTCTACTAATTTCACCCTGCCTCACTTAATAAACATTATCCTATATTTCTCTGAATTCTTTACATTTATCCATTTCTTAGGGCATAATAATAGTCAATCCAATCTATATAACAGATTTTTTCAGATACTCTATAATATATATGTATTTAAAATAAATGTCCATTCATTTTGTTAAAGTTTTAGCTATTGTTGACATACACTTGGGTAAAATAGTTTCTATTCCTTAAATTTCCTTTTTATCTATATTGAATTTCAAA
The DNA here is from genome assembly GCF_037893015.1 of Macrotis lagotis. NCBI lineage: Eukaryota > Metazoa > Chordata > Mammalia > Peramelemorphia > Peramelidae > Macrotis > Macrotis lagotis. The sequence goes on from NC_133666.1 coordinate 21,423,121, forward strand.
CTTTCATATTTTACTTTGGCAATTTGGTTGTCCTCCTTTTTTCAGGGGTAGGGGATTAAGAGGTAGTTGTTTTTTTAATATAGATTTTTTTATTTATCCATGCAATAGGGTTCTTTCCTTCATTTTTTTAAACTACTTTGATTTTCTGAATTTCTTCATTGGTGTTTCTTTGGTGGTATTAAATTTGTTTCCATTTTTCCCTTTCATGTTTATTTTATCACCCTCTTCTTTCTCTCTTTTGTTGACAAAATATTTTTATGGATAATTTTTCCTCCAAAGGCTACTTTGACTGCATCCCAAAAGTTTTGTTAAATATTATTAGCTAATGCCACTGGTACATTATCTTCTTTTTTTAATTTTTAAAAATTTTAAAAATTTGTTTTATTTATTTAAGACAATGGGTTTAAGTAACTTTCCCAAGGTCATACAGCTAGGCAATTAAGTGTTTGAGGCTAAATTTGAACTCAGATCCTCCTGACTCCAGGGCTGGTGCTCTATCCACTGCACCATAGAGCTGCCCCCGGGTCCATTATCTTCTTTTAATTTTCTTCAATATGAATAGTTGTGTGATGAGTTCTTAGGCTCAGGGATTATTTATTCTTCATTTCAATTTGAATTCTTTCTTCAAATTCCCATTGCTACAAATTGTTATTGGGAAGCTATCTACAAAGCATGTGTTCCATATATCTGCTTTTCTAAATTTTTTCAATTCAAAAAATCTTGAATGGAACTACTGATGCCATCTGCTGCTAGGATATAGAGAAATGTACACAAAATTTGGAAGACCCAGGTTTGAATTGAGATTCTACCTCCTCTATGATGCTGGACTGTTGATTCCTTATCTATGAAACAATGGGGTTGAGCTAAATGATTTCAAAGGTCACTATGTTCCAAGTGGTTTCTTTATTTCTGCTTAGCTTCTGACATCTGCTGGTGTATCTTAGGCTGTTGGTGTTTATTCATTAAAATGAGTGTTATTTCTCTTTTGTGAAGTGCTTTGGGGCTAATCACAAGCTTTTAGCTCTTTTGGTAGCAAGGTCTACAGTTCCAGAGAATATTCAACATTAAGGAGGAACTTTGCAATAGTAGAGGCTCAACTGCTCTGTCTCCTATTATTTCCCTCTATCTTGTTCAAATGTTTGTTGAATCTGTTATGCAACCTGTGAACTACCTCTCCATCTCATGTGCTAAGATCCCCACACATTATCTTTACAAGCATTGAAATAATGCTTGTATATGAGACATGATTTAGCTCATCTTAAGTCTAAAGTCAAATAACAAAAGTAAATCAAATGTTTTAGTCAAATTGCTTATTGATTATCATGCTGAAATAAAGGTTGTTTTGGTTATTTAACTAAATTTAATTTAGTGGTTCAAACTTGAATGTGGTGACCATTTAAACACTGACATGACATGATTTATATGCTCACTAACAAAACAAAGACAAAAGACTTCAGGTAAATGTTCTTACTGTCAAGCTGGGGTATTAATCTATCTAGGCTAAATGATAAGTAAAAACACAACCAAGGACCAACTGTACCATTCCTCTGTCAAAAACAGATGTACCAGGTACAAAGTACAATGCTAGTAGGCAATGCTAGGAGCTGGGTGCGGGAAGAAATCATTGTATTGGGAACAAATTGAAACTAAACAGAATTTTTAAAGAGCCATTAAACAAAATTAAAACAAATTTGGCTCTAAGTAATGACTTCTAGAATGGGGAGATTCATTGACCTGGAGCAATCAGAGCAAACATATTCAATAAGAGAGAAAATATATACTCCTATATTATGTTGTCTATCAAGAAGGAAAAATTCAAGTGAATTAGATAAAAATGTCCTTTTAAAGGTTGTTAAAATGAATATAAAAAATTTATTATAACTAAAGAAACATGACGATAACCACATCAAGAACTAGTTCCTTAATTGGAAACCTAGTAAAACTCCTATTTCCTAGAAAAGATATTTGTATCATTAACCCCTTCCCCCTCTTTCAAAATTCACATTGGAAGAAAATGCTAAATTTCACCCAGAGTTTAGTGAAAATAAAGTTTTCACTTTTTTCCTACCCAAATTCAAGGTCTTTCCCTGAAATCTGTCAGTAGAGCTTATGAGAGTCCATTGACTCTAGGTTAAGAGTTCTTTAATTTGCTAGTACAATTTGTTTTTTTTTCAAGAAGTTATAAACTTTACTGAAGTCATTAAGGTCCTTGATTAAATGAAAAACTATTTTTTGTATTTTATAAGTATTAAAGGCTTATATGAATTTATTTTAGTATGAATTACCTCAGTGGTATTTTTTTGTAAATTTCATGTCTCATTTGATCTTCTGCACAATCTCAGCCATTACTTTCCTGCAATGCCAATTGTAATAGAGGAAAAGTAATATTTTTTTTGGTAAATGGTCACATTTGTCCAATAAAATATAAGGAAAAGGTAGGCCTTGATTTATTAATTTCTTTACTATACTTCCCTGATAATGGCATTTGCTGCTATTCAGAAACAAAAACAAGTCATACACACACACACACACACACACACACGCGCGCACACACACACACACACACACACACACACACACACACGCCTTATGGATGACTATAGTGTTAAATTCCTCTATGGCAAAAGGAATTTTGAGAAACAGGTTGAATTGACATTCAAAATGAGGTTTCCATTAACATTATAAGGGTCTTCAAGACAGCTTTGAAAGTAAGACAGACTTTACACAGTTAGAAAGTATTACATGATCACAGTTTGATATTGTTAGTTGTATGAAATTGGCTTCTAACAGTATATTGTAGGGTGCTGATATCTTTGAAATTTTTTTAGACTTCCTTTCATGGTTGTACTTTTTTAGATTTCTTCTTGACATACACACGAACACACAATATACACCTGCCTTTCACAATCACAACCAGATAGCAATGTGGGACAAACCATGTCAATGGATGAAGTTTGAGATAGGAAGAAAAGGAAATGAGATTGTTTTCATGTCTGTTCTCTCTATTGCCTTAAACTCCACCTGTTTCCTAACTGTTTACAACACTGGGCTCTGATGAACAATGTGAAAAGCAACACAGACAAGAAGACAAAGAAGGGAAGAAGAGAAAAAGGAAGAAAAGGAGGAAGTAGGGGGGTTACTGTGTAATAGTTTGCTTGTGTACAGAACTGAGGAAGCAAAATTTAAAGTTGATGAAGAATGAGAAAAAGAACTCAAATGCTGCGAATGAGTACTGTCCAGTATGTGGAAAAGAGGTCATCACTAGAAGTTTATAGTGATTTAATTCTGGAATATAATCTAAAATCTGAATGAATATAAGATCCTTACTTGTCCTTTGTCCCAGACTCCAATTGTACGTGCTGTCTTTTGAGTAAATCTCAATAAATATATATTCAACATATTAGTTTCATTGGAAGTTGAATCTCCTACTCTTGATCCAAGCATTAAGTTGTTAGAGTAATATCTAATAGACTATCTCAACTTCAATTAGACAGGGAGTCATGGTCATCCTTTAAGGCCCTTAAAACTTCTCTAGGATTCAAATGACTTTAGAAGGTTTTGACTCTCTTGTAAGATCTCTGCTCCTGGGGGGTGTCTGAGGTCAATATGTGACCCTATGATTATGACCCTCTATCCTTGAGCTCTCTTGATATTTGTTCTTTTATCTGTGGTGAAGGAATTAGAGACTATGACACTAGAAATTTTGAAAAATCAGGAGAGCAAGCATCTTGGGTATCTGGGATTTCTGGAGTTAGATCTACTCTGGCTTTTGTAGCCAGTCCAGAATTGATGCTCTAAAGCAGAACCTCGAGGATCCAATTGCAGTGCAATATTTGGATATGACCTGTCTGGGATCAACACTATATAGAAATAATACTAATTCTGAAGCTACTCTTCCCAAATCCCAAGGTTAAAGAGGATAAAAGATGCCACTGAGTGTGCACAATGACTTGCCCAGGGTCACACAGTTTGTATGTGTGTATGAAGACAGATCTGAACACAAAAGGATGAGTTTATATGTATATATCTATACATGTATATATAAACATATATTTATATATACATATGTATATGTGTATATACATACTGCAATATTCATAAGAGCATTTTGAGGTAGAAAAAATTGGTAATAAAATGTATGCTTATTGAGTAGTGATAATGAAATTGTAGTACATAAGAATTAGGACTTTAGCAATCATCTAAATATGACTTTCATCTCTTTTTAAAATTATTTTTTTTTAGTTTTCTGCAAGGAAATGGGGTTAAGTCACTTGCCCAAGGTCACACAGCTTTCTAGATAATTTTTAAAAAATTATCTTTATTTCATTTGTAGTTAAAAAGTAATTATTAAATGTCTGAGGCCAAATTTGAACTCGGGTCCTCCTGGCTCCAGCCTGGTGCTCTATCCACTGTGCCATCCAGCTGACCCTCTTCTGAAAATTCTTAAATGAGTTATAGATGTCTTTTATTTTGAAACTACAGTAAATTCCACACACTTCCCTCTTATCCCCAAAGGCATTTTGAATTGTCACCTGAAAAGAAGAAAAATACTTATACAAAACAGGTATAGTAACTACCTCTGATATTGTAATAACCATTTTGCACCCAACATGCTACCAAAAGAGGTAGGAATATCACCTTATCTCTTTTCTGTAGCCAAGATTTGTTATTCTAGTTCTGCAGCAGGTGGCTTTCCAACTCTTTCATTCTCTCTTTAGACTGTTAATATTAGGAACTGTCTTTTGCCTTTCTTCACTTCTAAATACTTAATATGAAGTTTGGCACATAATAGGCACTAATTCAATGTTTACTGAAAACAGTTGAGGAAACTGAGGCTCAGGGATTTTAAACAACTTGCCCTGGGTTATAATTAAGTTAGCAGAGGAAGGATGCGATCTCAGCTATCATCAGTCAGGATCCAGCGCTCTTTTCACTACAAATGAAATAAAGATAATTGAAAAAAATTTTTCTAGAAAGCTCTATGAGAAGAAGACCTTAGACAAAATAATGAGAAGTTTCAACCGATCAAAAAAAATTTAAAAAAAAAACCCAGAAGGGATTTTTCTCAGCAAAGAAGAGGCTTACTGATAATTGTGGAAAAAATCCCCTACAAAGAAAAAAATAAGAGAGGAATGAAGGGGACTTGAAATAAAGCACAAGAAATGCTTCAGTAAACATAGTAGGTCAAGTTTAAATTAAACTGTAACACAAATGGCAAAGAAAGGATCAATTTGAATTCTCCAATTCTCTGTCATCTAAGCAACTTGGATCAAACCCAAAGACCTCAACAAATGTGAACTGTGCCATTCAAGAGTGCTAAGTCACCAAGTGACTTAGCTAACAGATGAGGAGGGGGTCTTATCAGGTCTAAAACAATGTTCAAATGTTATAGTGAGTAGGAAAAAAATTATTTTTAGATTTTTCAAGGCAATGGAGTTAAGTGGCTTGCCCAAGGCCACACGGCTAGGTAATTAATAAGTGTCTGAGGTTGGATTTGAACCCAGGTACTCCTGACTCCAAGGCAGTGCTCTATTCACTGCACCACCTAGCCACCCCTGGAAAATTTTTTTCAACACAATTTAGAGAACACCAGCAGAAAAATAGGATCAACAGTTTTAAAAAGGGCCACAGGTCCTTTTTCAATATAGTAGCTACTAGAGTACTGAAGTTTGAGTGAACAAGATAGTAGCCAAGTCTCACTGTTCTCATCTGCAAAATAAAATTTTTACTTGAAATGTTTTTATTTAGCTCATTAAATATTTCTCAATTACATGTAAATTTTTAATATTTTAAAAAAAAATTTGAGTTCCAAACTCTCTCCCTCCCTTCTTCTCTACCTCATTAAGAAGTCAAGCAATTTGATATAGATTATACATGTGAAATCATGCAAAATTGATTTCCATATTAGTCAGGTTATAAAAGAAAACATAGAATCCACTTCTCCCCACCCAAAACCTCAAGGAAAAAATAAAAGTAAAAAATACTTTAATCTGTATATAGACTCCATTAATTCTTTTCCTGGAGGTCAATAACATTTTTCATCTTCAATCCTTCAGAATTATCTTGAAATAAAGTATTGTAGAGAATAGTTAAGTAATTTACAATTGATAATCATACAATATTACTTTACTTTGTATGATATTGTCATGATTCTGGTCACTTCACGTTGCATCGGTTCTTGGAAGTCTTCCAAGGTTTTTTTTTTTTTTTTTAAAATAACCTGTCCATCATTTCATATAGCACAATGGTATTTCATCACAATCATATAACACAACTTCTCCAGCCATTCCTTAACTGTAGGCTATCTGTTCAATTTCCAATCCTTTGCCACCACAAAAAGAGCTGCTATAAACATTTTGGTATATATAGGTCCTTTTTCTTTAATTTCTTTGTGATATAGACCTACTAATAGTTTTACTGGGTACAAGTATATAAATAATTTTATAACTCTTTGGCCAATTCCAAATCACTCTCTAGGATGTTTGCATCACTCCACAACTCCACCAACTCTCAATTTTTCCACACCCCCCCCCTCCAACATTTGCCATTTTCTTTTTCTGCCATATTAGACAATTTGATGATGGAGGTGGTACCTCAGAGTTGTTTTAATTTGCATTTCTCTAATAAACAGTGATTTAGAAAATTTTTTTCTTCATTTGAAAATTGTCTGTTCATGTCATTTGATCTTTTAGAAATTAGGAAATATCACATTCTAACTGACTCAATTCTCTATATACTGGAGAAATGAGACCTTAATCAGAGAAATTATAAAAGTTCCCCCCAATTTCCTGCTTTCCTTCTAATCTTGACTGAATTGGTTTTGTTTGTTAAAAAACAAAAAACACGCATTTTAAATTAATGTCACCCAAATTAACCATTTTATATCTTATAATGTTTTCAATCTCTTATTTGGTAATAATTTCTTCCCTTATCTATAGCTATGACAGGAAGAAATTTCCTTGCTCTCCTAATTAAGCTATATCATCTTCGATGACTAAATCATTTATCTGTTTTGACCTTTGTCTTGGTATACAGTGTGAACTATTGGTCTATATCAAGTTTTCCTAAATAGTTTTCCAGTTTTACTAATAATTTTTGTCAAAGCTTAGATACTTGGATTTATCAACTACCAAATTGCTATGTCATTTACAATTATGTATTGTGTACCTACTCTATTTCATTGATCCACCACTTGATTTCTTAGATATGACCAGACTGTTTTGATGATGACCCATTCTGTAATACAGTTTGAGATCAGATACTTCTAGGTCACCTTCCCTCACATTTTTTAATCAATTCCCTTGATATTCTTGACCTATTGTCCTTCCAGATGAATTGTTTTATTTTTTTCTAGTCCTACAAGATAATTTTTTGGTACTATGATTGGCATGGTACTGAATAAGCAAATTAATTTAGGTAGATCTGTCATTTTTAACATATTGGCTTGGTCTACCCCATGAGAAGGGTAGTTAGGCAGCACAATGGACAGAGTACTGGGCCCAAGATCAGGAAGTTTCATCCTCATCGAGCTTCAGACACTTACCAGCTGTGTAACACTTGGCAAATTCCTTAACCTAGTTTGCCTCAGTTTCTCATCTATAAAATGAACTGGAGAGTGACATGACAAACTACTCTACTACCTTTGCCAAGAAAACCCCAAATGGGGTCATGAAGGGTGAGGCACACACACAATGAAAAATGACTCAACAACAGTGATAATCAAAAGTAAATGACATTTCTACTTTGATAAAAGAAACTGATCTACAACAATTTCAAAGGAATTATGATTAAAAATATGTTATCACCTTGAGAAAGAAGATGAACTCTGAGAGCAGATTGAAGCATATTGACCATGAACAATACAGCAGTGTGTGCACCGATATCAATTGCTAAAGACAAATTGGTAGTGAAATATTTTGAAGAATTTAAGACAAAGTCAAATCAACATAGATTCAGCTACATGACAACTTTAAGTAAAAGGCAAAGATGGAAATATATGGGAAGGAGAAGAGTTCAGGGGAAAAATGAGAGTAGCTAGGGGCACATAGATCATGTGATATGTAAATGCTTCTAAATCATGAATGCTTTCTTTTACAAATGAATTGGTGGGTGCTAGAAATGGTGAAACATCAAATTGCACCATAAAGAATCAAATATATTTTAACAGACAAGAAAAGACTTGTTATTGATGTGAGAGTGAATTGACCCTGAGTCAACTCTCTTTGTATAAATGAGATAAAGATACAATACATTTAAACAGACATGAAATTAAACAGATAACTGAAAATAAAAGATGAGAAGAGAAAAAGTGAACTAAATAAAAACAGATTAGAGAAATTCCAGTTGAAATTTTAACCCATAAAAATTAGCCACCAAAACAAGAAGACAATGTGAGTCCAAACATTTCAGTCAGAAAATTTATTATTTATCAAATAACTTGCCCTTTGTTTCTACAGGCAATATAAATTGGTTATAATATAAACTTGCCTGTAAGGTTTTTTTGACTAGGAAGTGGGGTTAAGTGATTTGCCCAAGGTCACACAGCTAGGTAATGATTAAGTGTCTGAGGCCAGAATTGAACTCAGGTCTTCAGGACACCCGGGTTGGTGCTCTATCCACTGCACCACCTAGTTGCTCCTATCCATAAGTTTTAAAAATAAGATTAATAGATGATTGTCAGTACTATCTCATTAATCAAAAAGAATTAGTATAAGATAAAAACAGTTTAAAGAAAACTTGGCAAGAAATCCAGCTAAACAAGTCATTCAATAGACAATAATAATAATAATAATAATAATAATAATAATTAAGGTCCAATAGACATTCAAGGATGAAAAGAGAAGGAAAAAAAGAAAATGGAAAAGATTTGCAAAAAAATGTTTTTTCCATCACAAGTAGGGAACCACTACACTTAGATTTTAAAATCATATAGACAGTATTAAAAAGTTATAAATGGCATTAAGGAGAAGAATTATGGCAGAGGTAGCCATACTGATCAAGTATATACAAAGGAAACCAATGTTATAGATGATATTACTGAGAGGACATTGAGAGATTGATATACAATTATCTAAAGGAGAGGAAAATGCCAATGGCATAGAAAAAAATCTTGGATAAATCTTAATACAGCAAAAAAGGAATCCAGAGAATATCAAAAACTTCTGACTAGTATGCTTACTCTCCCATTGATACAAAAACCTTCATGACAATCCACTATACATATGTATTGAAGATATCCTTGATAAGGATATTTGTAGGGAACAAATTCACACTTTGGAAAGTTTTCACAAGGGATATTTGACAACTGACCACATAATAAACATTTCTCAATGAACTGAAAGATATATGGGGCAGCTAGGTGGTGCAGTGGATAGAGAACTGGCCTTGGAGTCAGGAGTACCTGAGTTCAAATCTGGCCTCGGACACTTAATAATTACCTAGCTGTGTGGCCTTGGGCAAGCCACTTAACCCCACTGCCTTGCAAAATCTAAAAAAAAGAAAGAAAGAAAGAAAGAAAGAAAGAAAGAAAGAAAGAAAGAAAGAAAGAAAGAAAGATATAGATTATAAGCTCATTTTGTACTCACTGCTTGCTAAATGCATATACACAATGCATTCAACTTGATAAATTAAAATGCCACCGTGCAAGCTCTTTAACAGCTAAGTTTCTCTTACTCATGCTTCAATACCATTACTGATTCCCCAGAAGATGAAAAATTAGAAATAACTCATTCAAGAACTCCTGAATTAATATCAGGCAAGGGATAAAATAGAGATAAGCTTGTGAAAGGTATGTCTTTTTGATGGAGGATATCCAGCAATGAATTTAAACTGAGGATGGATGCTCTACGAATGATGATTAGTTGCCTAGAAAGCTGGAGAGTATTGATAATATTATGGTCAATATAGTTGTGTTGTCTAAAATCTGATCATGTGTCCAAGAATGATTTTCATTGTTCCATTAAGGTTTAGATAGTTGCCTGATAACAACTTTAGAACAAGGTGTATATTGTTTCCTGTGTTCTCTCCCAACCTTTAAGAAATCCCCCTGTAAATAATGAGTACTCTGCAATGTTGCTTACTGAACATGATCTTACCAAATGGCAAGATTCTATTAAAAAATTAAGTAAAATGATGGATATATATATATATATATATATATATATACATACATATAGTAGTCAATCATCTTTAAAGTGTTGATTCAATTATTTGATTTTGATGTCCTCATAGTAAAAAAAATATGCCTTTGATAGCACTGATTTGTGATAGTAGTTTCACTTGCCATAGAAGTTTAAAAATGAGTTCTGCTTTAATATGGATCAGGATAGGGACAGGAGTGGAGCTTTCTGGAAATTCCAGAATGAGGAAATGCTTTCTATCCTTGTAGGTCAGTTCCATTTCTGCAACTTAAGGAGTCTTAGAGAGTAGTTCCAATCAAATCTCTACAGCATGCCCTTTTAAAGATTGAAGTTTGTTGCCTTTGTTATCTTTTTAAATGTTTTCTTTCTTTCTTTAAGCTACATCTTTTGCGGTTATTTTCACTTGAACCATTATATTCAAGTTTCACTAAATTTAAAGTTCCTTAACCCCTTTCTGCTTCCATTTTGAATGACTCTTGATAATCAATTGTACCTTACCTTGCCTATATGCTACAATCTTTTCGTTTTTGATGGCCATATGTCAAAATGTTTGTAAATATTCCACCTAAGGAAACATAAGAGACATTCGCATGTAAGAACAAGGGTAGTGGATTTGTAAGTCCTGTTTGCCCTTGAGTTGTAATTTCTTATGGGCAAAATAGGGTTAACAATGCTCTACCTTCCTACTTGAGAGGGTTGTTTCTGAGGAAATGCCTAGCAGGACTAAAAGAATTGCAGAAATAAGAATCATTCTCAGTGGTAAGCACACTATAAAGAAAATAAGTGATCACGAATGTATACTTCATCAATGCATCTGACTGCAAATGTCAGTTGGGTATTTGGGCACACACGATTTTATCATGTGATACCACTCTGGTGAATTTGGGTTCTCATGCAAAGGGGTATTCTTTCCATTGATGGAGATTGCCGTCCATCCTATATGGCTTTTATTTGTTCTCCTATAAGTCAACCAATGGTGTTAGTAGTTGGTGGGTAGAAGAGGATCCATCAAATGCAGAACCCATTAGATGGTACTGGAGTTGAAATTTAATATTTAGATGATACAATCTTCTTTCCCCTTGGTAATTTAGATAAATATAAACATGTAACTTAAAATGATAAACAAATATTATACTCAGCAAAATATGCTGCTTAAAACAAGGATTACCTCTTTTACCTAAATCCGTATCACTGTTGAGTAAAGTGGAAAACTTTTCCTTTTATCTATGTTGGAAAATATTATATAAACCTCTAAAAGTTATAAAGATGACTAAGTTGATAAGGCTTATTTCTTGTCTACATTTCTTAATTCACTGTCAACCATATGGAATGAGAGACATTTGACTAAAAAAATTAAAAGATTCAGAAAGAATCATAATATGGTCTCCTTATATTAGGACTTCAATATACACAAGACAAAAATCATAGAAAAAAAATTAAAGAAAAAGATTATCAAAAATATTCACCAAAATTTCCTTAAAAATTGATTGTGACTGAAAGCATGTGCACATTATTCCGTGACTCTTTTCTGTCTACTTGCAACATGGAAGACTGAATCAGACAGAAAACACTGTACAGTCATCATGACTGGGCTTTCATTGGCCAGTCCTCCTCTATATATGAATTCAATTTACATACAACTCTATAGAATTGCATTTTTCCTGCAGAGTGAAGTAAATCTATATGTCAACATAGCATTTTTACATTTACACTTTCCAAATTGCTGAGTATCCACATGTATCACAATAATGAAGAAATGCTATGGTATTAAAGCTTCAAGAAATAAAAGTGCAATATTTGAGAATTATTTCCTGGTGCAAACCAGAAATTGAACTGGTTGAAAAAGAACAAGTCAGAGTGGTGAAGAACAAACAGCAGTCTTTTCTCATCCATATCAGGATTGTGTAATAAATTACCCTCTTCTCTCACATACTGTCAGGAGAAAACGATGTTTAGATTAAACCTCGCTAAGCCCTAAAAGGATAATTTGTCAGTATTTTCCAGTTTACTACCAATGCAGTATTGATTTGCTAGGGCCCTTCTTTCTATTTTATTTACACTAATTCAATCTGGAACAACTGAAACTGAACTTGTTGAAAAACAAGATATTCCTTTATTTTAAGTCTTATAGGCTCAGAATGGAAGACAACAGTAAATATGCACCAAAGTATTCATTGTTTCTTCAAGTACAGGTCAACACTTCCTTTAAAAAGGAAATTGTATTCATAGTGATCCACATATGAGAAACATGCATGCACACATTTATACAGATATATGTTAATATATGTTATGCATACACATATAATGTTTTGTCCTTCATTCTCAAAGAAGTCCATGACATCATGGGGTTGATACCACAACAAGCACATGAATTGCATTTTGAGTGAGGGGGTTGCTGCACTAAGTTACCAGCCTCACTTTCTCCTCTGGAGCCATCTGGGTCCAGTGACCAGATATGAATCAGGATGCCTGGAGATGGCCCTGAATGAGAGGCCAGCAGGGTCAAATGACTTGCCCAAAGTCACACAGCTATTAAGTGATAAGTGTCTGAGACTGAATTGGAACTCCTGTCCTGAATCCAAGGCCAGTGCTCTATCTACTGCTCCACCTATAGAGGTATATAACTTATAACATGGGTATCTGTATAAACTATACATTGCATTATATTTCAATAAACATGCATATCTATTTACCTATAATGTCTATGGTGCCATCATGGATAAGAGACTGCCTTAGTTTCAGAAAGAATTGGATTCCCATTTTGCTTCTTATTCTGGGTAAATCACTTAATCTTTTAATTCCCCAGATCTTAAACAATAAAATTACACATGAATCGCTAGTCAACAACCATAGAGAAATATCTGGGAGTGTTCTACACTGAAGAAATACCAAGCAAGGACCAAACAAATACATAATGTAGGCACAATATACATATAAATAAATTTGTAAATGCATACATATCCATGAGGAGCAATGTAACATGTTTCTCAGAAAACTGTATTCAGGTCAGAAAGAAAAGAGTTTAAACTAAAAATGTATATTATATTGCTGTCTGAGGCATGATGCATTCTTTTTTTAAAAAAAGATGAATTACTGAAATTCTTAGTATCTCAGTTCTCACAGTGTAAGTTGTGAAGTAGATATCATTACCTCACTTAGAATACCTACAGCAATAAATCACAAGTCTTGGCCATAAGCAAAAAAACAAACAATAATTTATTAAGTGTTTTATTATGTGGTGAGCTTTGTACTAGGCAGTAGGTATATAAAAATTGAGAAAAGTCTTTCCTTAAGGAGCTGACATTCTACTAATAAGATACAACAAGATCTAGGAATAGGGCATTAATAAGTGGGGCAATCAACTGGCCCTTGAAGACAGGTAGAGGGTGAAGACATCCTTGCTTCCAAGGAATAGAGGTATTGAAGGAAGATAATCCAGGCACGGGGCGGGGGGGCAACAAAAACAAAGAGATAGGAAATGTAATGTTCTATTTGGAGAAATAGCAAAGCACGTTTGACAGAGTCCTAGATTATACGAAAGGGAGTAGTCAACTTGCAAATTTAGCCTGGGTGGAACCAAACAGTGAAGGACTTTAAAAGCTAAAATAGAGACACTTGCACTCTGATATTGGTCAGGACTATGCTCTAGAAATTGCGTTTTTGTGGTGATATGGAAGATAGATTAAAAAGAGGAGACACTGGATGCAGAGGCTAATTAGAAGAGCTTTTCAAAGGTTCAGGTCAAAGGTCATGATGAGATTTAGAGACAAGATTTCAGAACTATTCAATCATGATTCCTAGGTTGCAAACCTAGATGATATTCTTAGTAGAAAGAGACATTCAGATGCAAGACGGTTCAGGGAAAAATACAATGAATATTGCTTTGGGTGCATAAAATTATATTTACAAGTGACATGGAGATGGGGAGCTGGAATTCAGGAGAGAGAAAAGCCTGGCTAAATAGATTTGGGAATCAGCTATATAGAGACAATAACTGAACCCATGGGAACCCATATCATCACTTAAGGAGAGAATTCAAAGAGATGTGTACAGATACTGGAGGGACACTCTGCCCGAGGGAGCAAGACATGGATGATGAACTTGTGGAAAGACTGAGAAAGAATAGTCTGACAGGTAGGGAAGAATCATGACATGGCATTGTTATACAGATCCAAGGAAGAAAGAGTATATACAGTGAAGAGGATGATAAACATCATTAGATTCTACATATAGGTCAAGTTGACTCAATCAGTAAGTATTTGTTCAACACCATAGTCCAGGTACTCTGTTAAGTATTATGTATACAATGAAAGGCACAAATAGTCCCTGCCTTTGAGTAGCTTATAGTCTCATATGGGGAGACCAAAAAGGATATATCAGATCAAACAAAATAAATTCAGAAGTTAGAGGACACAATTTTAGAAGAGATGGCTCCATCAGTTAGGAGAAACAGGAAAGGCCCCTGAGAGGAGTTGGCACTTAAGTATAGAGCAAAAGGCAGGAAGGAGATGATTCCAAACCTGGGGAACAACTGCAGCAAAGGTACGTAGGTGGGAAATGAAATGGTGTGTGTAAGGAAGAGCAACCTGAACTGTAAATATGTGAATTGTGTATAAGGAGACAGGTAAGTGAGGAAATGAATAGATTGTAAAGAGTTTTAAATAGCAAAACGATTTTTTCATATTTGATTCTGGAAGTAACAAAATGCTGCTATAGATTTATTAAGTACAGCTAAAATTCACTTTATTATGTTTTAGTTCAACTATACATTATATGCAAAATTACATTCTCTCCACCTCACTATCCCCTCCCAGTTCCTCATTAAGAAAGCCAGGAAAGCCAACCCTCTTGCTGCAAAAATGTATAGTCAAGCAAAAATTTCCACACTAGCTATGTCAAAAAAATAAAAGTCTCAGTCAAAGAGTCAATCACTTCTCTACCAGGAGAGTCTTTTATAATGAGTCCTCTGGAATTGTGGCTAGTCATTGTGCTGATCAGTTAAGTAATTAAAAGCTGTTTGTCTTTAAAATACTACTGTTATTGCAGAAATTATTCTCCTGATTCTCTTTACTTCATCTGTATTGTGAAGTAATACAAGTCTTTCGAGGTTTCTCTCAAACCATTTCTTTTGTCACTTCTTTTGTTTTTAGGTTTTTGCAAGGCTAATAGGGTTAAGTGGCTTGCTCAAGGCCACACAGCTAAGTAATTATTAAGTGTCTGAGACTAGATTTGAACCCAGGTACTCCTGACTGCAGAACTGGTGCTTTATCCACTGCGCCACCTAGCCGCCCCCTTTTGTCACTTCTTACAACACATTCTATCCCACAACCTGTTCAGCCAATCACCATGCTATGGTCACACCCTCTCATTTTCAAAGACTGTGCCTCTGCAAAAAAATTCTATGAATATTTTTGAACAAATAAGTTCTATATCTTTTTCATTTATTTCTTTGTTTCATAAGATAGTTAGTTGGCACAGTGGATAGAGCTTCGGGCTTGGCGTCAAGAAGACCCGAGTTCAAATGTGGCCTCAGACACTAGCTGTGGGATACTGTTCGCCTCGGTTTTTTTGTATAAAATGAGCTAGAGAAGGAAATGGCAAACAGCTCCAGTATCTCTGCCAAGAAAACCACAAATGGGGTCATGGAGAGTCAGATATGACTAAAACAAATGAATGACAACAACAAAAAGTGGGTCAGATGGTATGCATGGCTTAATAGATTTGGGGCATAGTTCCAAAATGCTTTTTAAAATGACTAGACCATGTCACAGTTCCACCTACAGAGCATTAATTTATCTATTTTCCCATAGTCTCTCTAGCATATCCATAGTCCCTTCTGTCAATTTGGCCATTCTGATGGGTGTGAGATAGAATCTCAGTGACTACAATTTTCATTTCCCTAATTATTAGTTATTTTAGCATTTAAAAATATTTCTGTCTCAGGAAATTCTCTCTGACAAGTATGTGAAAGATAGATTGGAGTGAGGAGATAGTTGAAACAGAAAGACAGATTGCAAGAATATCACAACAGTCCAGCAAGAGGTAATGAAGGCCTGAACTCAAATGGTATTTCTGTCAGCAGAGGGAGGGAGTTGTTCAGAAGAGATGTTGCAGTAGCAGAAATTATAAGTTTTAACAGTTGTTTAGATATATGATATGAGCATGAGAGAAGAACCTAGGATGAAAGCAAGGCTTTTAACTTGAGTGACTGGTAGGTTGGCGATGTCCCTGACAGTAAGAGGAGAGTAAAGAAGACAGGGGCCAAGGAAAAGGATAATGATTTCTATTTTGAACACCCTCACTTGATCTATTAATTTCTGTTAGATATGGTTGCATATATCTTCTCCTTTTTGTGGTTAAACTTGAAAAGTCTGCCTGCCATAACTACTTTTACTTATTTTTCTCTCACTCTTTTTATTCTCCATCAGGTGGGTTCCAAATTCACTCAATCAAAAATGCTCTCTCTAAAGTTAACAGTGATTTCTTCATTGCTAAATTCAATGGTCATTTTTAACCCTAATCCTTGACTTCTCTGTAGTCTTTGATATTGATTACCTTATTTCTAGATTTCTGTGACACTACTCTATGCTGGTTCTCCTCCCATCTATCTGACCAATCCTTCTAAGTCTCCTTTGCAGGACCTTCATGCAGGTCAGGGTCACTGACTTTGAACATCCCTTAGGGTTCTGTTTTGAGCTCTCTTCTATTCTCCCTCTATATAATTTCATCTCTCATTAGCTCCTATGGCGTCAATTATGTCTCTGGGGATGTTTCTCAGATCAATTTATTTAACCCTTGACTCTATTCTGACCTCCAGATTTCTAAGAAAGGGCACAGATCAAGGCTGCATAGAATGGGTGTGTGGATAGGTCAAATCAGTACTATGAGTATGACTGCCAAAGGCACTTAATTATTTCACTGATGAAAATATTCCCTCCAGATTTGACTGCAGGAGTGACTGTAATTTATGACTGAATAACGCTTTAAATACACGTACAACTAACTGGACATGTCAAATTCAGTCATATCTATGAAATAGAATAGCACTGTCAGTGAATTTTAAAAAGAGGGACAAACCATTGGTTTGACAATATGTTTTTGTTGTTTCATTTAGGTTTGGACTGAAGTGATTTTGCTTGTTTGTTTGAACTGACTTTACTAATCAAGTTACTCAAAGAAGGTAAGTGGATTTCTATATACAAATCCTTGGTCACAAAAAAAAAATCTGAATTCACCAGTTCAGTTAATTAACTGAACTATTTGTGTACACACACACACACACACACACACAGTGAAATCACATAATTTGGATTTACTGATATCCCCCTACTGTTGACTTCCCTAAATTGGTCAGTTATTCATGTTACTATTTAACAGCTCAGGTTCCTGGGAATTGTGGTAATGGAGGAGGTCTTCTTCTTGGCTCATGGCTTCTTTGAGTAGAAGGAGAAATATTTATACTGGAGAGTTGGGACTGGTTTCTGAGCTGCAGGACATCTCAAAGTGCACAATCTCTCTCTAATCTCTGAAGAAGAATTTTAGCATGTGTAAACTTGCCAAGGAACAATAAAAATAAGGGCTAAACTATTTTAACCAAACTGTTTCTGCACTTCCCCTAACATCAAAATAAATGAAAATTACTTAAATAGAAATTTCCAGATGACATCGGTCATAAAACTGAAAACAAAAAGGGAAGAATATGGACTCTGGATGAATAAGGAAAACACTATTTCAAATCAGCCACTTAGCATAATCCAGCCATTTGTTCATGGAAACAATTATGTGTACACTGCTGAAATTGTTAAGTGACAAGAGCATATTATTTGCTTCCAAAAGAAAATAGCATGGTATACATTACATCAAAGGTTCAAAATTTGCAGCTGTCTTTTCGTTTTTATAACTGCTGCTTTTTTGGCAGCCAACTTAGAGACATAAAGCTGTGTCCACTGGATAGTAACACTTCCAAACCAAGCTTTTCTCTACAGACAAGAACGTGTTCTCACAATAGAGTGCTCCTAAACTAACAGTAGAAAACAGATCCTGGCCATTATGGAACTACAGATTTCCAACCCTAATTTTATAAATCCAGGCTGTTCATGTGACTTAATAGCACTGCAAAGGAACAGATTTCATTATCTTCAAGAATTCTTTTTCTTTTCAGAAGAAAAATAGAAAAAAATTAACTGTCAAATGAAGCAAAAAGTCATGAGCTAAAATTAGGGGCAAATAAAGTGTTAAGGGAAGCACCCATACCAATAAAAAGATTTTATTGTCTTTTGTATGTGGTAAAATAAAATACTTTTGAATTTTTTTTTAGGTTTTTTGCTAGGCAAATGGGGTTAAGTGGCTTGCCCAAGGCCACACAGCTAGGTAATTATTAAGTGTCTGAGACCGGATTTGAACCCAGGTACTCCTGACTCCAGGGCTCGTGCTTTAGCCACTGCGCCACCTAGCCACCCCCTTTTGAATTTTCAATGAGGTATTTCAATTTGTCCTTGTCTCACAATGAGCTACAGGTAACCCTGGCTTCTTGAATGCTCTACTATCCAAACACAATTTGTGGCTGGTACCACCAGACTAGAAAGGCATTGAGAATGTTTCTGGTGAAGAAGACCTTAAGTCTGATAGTCAGTCCAGCTCAAAACAAATAGGTTACTCAGCAGTTGACTGGTTATTATGCCAACCAGGTAAAAAATATTTATATATGGCAACTCATGTTCAGTTCAAAAGAATACTTCTCTCCTCCCTGCCCTTCCATTTGCAAGAAAAAAGGGATTCAATTTGAGTTCACATATTTTTTCTGCTGCTTAGGAGGAAAACGGCAACTGTCACCATAAAACAAGAACTGAATTTCTTCTGTACCCCCAAAACTGAAATCCAGTGTAATCTATTAATTATATTCTACACATTCTTGAAGCTAGTGCAAAAAAGATTCCAAAATGTCCCAACTTTTTAAATTAACTCCTTCAATTTATTTACCAAGTATTCATTAGGCATCTTCTACATGCCAGACACAGTGCTTGGTTCTTGCCTAGTCCAGAGATGAAATAATAAAACAGTCTTTAAGTGATCAGAAACACAATGGTGTAGTGGTTATAATAATACATAATATATTTTATAACATTAGTAGAATAATAAATAATAATAAAATGACACGATTTTCTTTCATACTGAATCTATAGAATGTGAATGTAAGTATAGGCTTACCTCATCGAATTCTGCAATTGGGGTCTGAACAAAAGATAAGGTTAAGTGATAATAATAGTTAAAATAACTGACATTTACATAACACTTTAAAGTTTATAAAATACTTTGCATACATTATTTCATTTAAGTGCAACAACCATGGGAGGTAGACATTATTAAGCCATTGTAGAGATGAGGAAATGGATATTTAGAGAGATGAAGTTATTGATCCAAGGTCACACAATTAATTAATATGAGATGTAGAGAAGATTACACCATGATATGTACAATTTTACAAGGAGCAGTTTTATACAAACTGTGCTATAAACGTCACAAATGATCCTCAATGACATTAGCAGGGAGGTTTTGATTATAATGTATTAGTGACATCACTACAGAACAAATCAGGGCAATGGAAAAGGAGTGTCTATAATATAAAATTAGTTATATCTCATCTCTGTGATTCCTAAATAAATAATGTGAATGAAGTTTTACCCCAATTTCCTCTTAGAATATGGTATTTCCTTAGAGTTGTTTCTCTCCAAAGTAAATTTGAAGAAGGTAGCATTAAGTAAGTGAAAAATTCATACTGAGATTATACTTCCTGGTATGATTCTATTCTGCCCTTCTGCAAAAATCATATCTGTTGGAGAAGGTAAGAGTGTGGAGGATTTACCTTAAACTCATCCCCAGTGATATGTGGTGATGTGGATAAAACACTGGGATTGAACTCAGGAAAATCTGATTCCAGTCTCAGAGACTTAGTAGCTCTGATCCTGGAGACTTAAACACTGTCTCTTTCAGTTTATTTAACTGTAAACAATAATATCACCTGCTTTTCCAAGGATTGTTGTGAAGATCAAATGCTAAAATATTTGTAAAGGGTTTAGTATATGCTTAATAAAAGCTTCCTTTCCCCTCTTCTTCCTGTTCTGCTGGAAAAAGTGTCCACATGGTGAAAGTCCTCATCAACCCAATGCTCATACACCACGGGTTATGCTCCAGTTCTCTATCTAAGGTGAATTCTTCACATCAAGCCATATTCATTTACAATTTGGAAGCTCCTTCGTGTCTACAGGTAAAGACTAGAAAATGCTTCAATGTTTCCTACATACTATGATAGTACTGAATGTGCAAAGAAGTCACCTGTGTAGGTAGTAATACCCCAATGGATTTGGCTGGATTTATAGGCTTACAAATTCATTTGTTTTTAATTTTCATTTTTTTCTGCAGTTATTACATTTTCTCACATGAAGTTTCTCCTGCATCACAATTTTTTCCCTTCACTGAACCATATACTTAGATAATACTCATTCACATGCACACATGTACCTTTAATAGGTATATAATTTCTTACATGACAGACTTTTTTTTTACTTCAATGAGGGTTGTAAAAAAAAGTCTTATTTTCAAGGACCCGATTATTAGGTTTGTAGGTAGAACAACAGTACAGAGAAGGCAGAAAGAGATGTAAATATCTTGTATGAGGGAAAAGGAAAAAAACCTTTGGACTCGTCCAGTTCCTAGCTTCTTAATGCCATCCAGATTGCTATAATATTCCTACAAATGAAAACAACTGCAGAAGCTTCGCCTATACCTACAGTAATTCCAATGACTTACATACTTCCTTTGATGGTGTAACATCTCCAAAGGAACCATTCCAAAGTCAACTGCAGTGTCTTATACATGTCTGATGGGTCCAGCAGAGCCGTTACCATATCAGTTATACAGCAGGGCTTCTGCCAAAGCCATTACCAAGTCATTGCATTGTTCCACAAAGTTCCTTTGACATTTGGACAATCTTTGCTCTAAAAGAACTCTCATGCTAATTGGAAGAAGGAACATAGAGAAGAATTCCACTGCAGGATCAATGGAATGATGGGAACATAAATTATTTGTCGCAGAAACCATTTCATCAAGGATAACTATATAATGGCTCCTAGTCCTGGGCTGTCCGTTTCCTCTTCTGCAGGGATGGGGCAGAGTGGCAATATACAGGACAGAAGATGATAAGAATCATTTCAATTGTAAGCCTTCTGTAAGCTTTCACTTAGCTGATGATACTCTAAAAGGGATTTTCCTGACCGATGACTAGTTTAACAAACCTTCTTAATCTTGACATTCTTGTTATAAATGAAGCTAGGGGAAAGAAGTCAAAGGTCAGGAAAAAACTACTTACAAGTTTCTCCTTGGTTTGTTGTTAAGTCATTTTAGTCATGTCCAATGCCACGTTGGAACTCAGAAAGAGACGTGTTCTCCTGGGTATAGATAAACTAAAGAGTTGTTGGAGTTGGCTTTATGCATAAGCAAAGAAAACAGGAAAAAATTTTATGGGGCATCCAGACCACTTATGATAAGCATTTTCAAAAAGACCACCATGAGAACTGCAGACAAAGTACCCGTATAAAGCAGAAAACTGAAGTGAAATCTTCTATCCTCTAAACTAAATTAAACTGATACTCTATGGCTTCAAAGCCAAGGTTAAAAAAAATTCCTCAAAAGAGGTGAGAAACATACTGTAACTCATAGAGCAGGAATAAAGGCTTATAAAGGGTAAAGACTTAAAGACTTCACCAAAAATAAATAAAAAATGAATAAATATTTATAAAGAACTCAATGTGGGCCAAGTACTGAGGATGCAAACAGAAAAGTAACACTCTCTGCTCTCTAAGAGCTCACACTTTAGGCAAGACAATAGGTATAGAAGGTTTCAGCAACAAGGTAAGTATGAAAAAACCCTTAGGTTACAGCAATAAGGCTGTTAATGCTTTTTTTAATGTCATTTGCACTGATTATATGATAGCATTTTCTGAGGCTGAATCATTAGATGCTAAGAACTTTGGGAACAAGAATTCTCCTTTCTGAGTCTTTAGTACCCATACCTCCCTGCAGCCTTTGCAGGAAAACTAACCAGGCTTTATCGCCACAGAGGATTCATCCCAGAGTGATGGTCGGCGAGTTTAGGGAAAGACCTAAGGAAGTATAAGGAATGTCATTCTTGGAGCATTTAATAATGGAAATGGAATGAAAGACTCAAGAGAAAAAATTCTAAAGATCTAGAAAGATTTCCATAACACATTTTTCACCATCAAGAACAGACCCACTTTTAGGTACTGACATCACAGTCTTGAATACATTTACAAGGGAGGTAGAAATAGCAGTAAAAAGAAAATGATGGGCAAAGTAACTGAATCAGAATAAGTGTGTATAGAGTAGTAAAGTAGGTAGCAGCATGTAAAACTGTGCTGTAGTAATACAGTTTTGAAGGGACTGTTGG
Source organism: Macrotis lagotis (assembly GCF_037893015.1). Lineage (NCBI taxonomy): Eukaryota > Metazoa > Chordata > Mammalia > Peramelemorphia > Peramelidae > Macrotis > Macrotis lagotis. The sequence continues at coordinate 21,445,723 of NC_133666.1, forward strand.
ACTGATACCCAAACTAACTGAAGAAAGGAAAGATACCTCTGGTGTGGGAAAAAAAAATCTCGCCCCTCAGCAATATTTAGAAGTGGAAACTAAGAGAATATCAACTACTCCTATGAACATACAGGCTTACTTTCTCATCAGCTTAAAAAAATGTCATCAGAATCATCTCTACACACTTTGCGATCATCTTTAACAATCCTACTAATAGGAAACAGTATATTAAAAAGTTACAATTCACAGGATTTTATGTCTTTACCATGTCAAAACTGATTGAAAGACATCAGGAATACAAGGCTTATAGTTTTTCAATGGATCTTTTTGATCACTATTTGTTCTGGTGCAAAGTAGCATTTTATTGTTGTAGATAGGTGGAATCTGGGTCTTCTTAGCTCTTATTTAGGTAGTCAGCTTGGCTGGAAGTCTTAACATCAATTTCCTGGACACCAATGCCTCTCAATGCAGCCCAAGATTACTTTACCTTTACTGCCTGACATCATCACATTATCTCCTCATGGTTTACCAAAAAACTTCAAAGAGATTATGACAAATCATTTTGTTGGAGTAAATAGGGATAAAAATTGGACTCCCTTGTGAGTCCATTTTTATACCTGATAAGTGAGACATGGTTATATACTCAAAAGAAAGCCATTATTTTGTTTTGAGCTGACTAACTGGGATGGTTTTCATGTACTCCTGCCTGGACATGGACTTATGGAAAAAATGACTTTTGCTGACCTCCTCTACAGCATGGATTCCAAGATTCTCTGATTTTTTTATAAGTACAAGTTCGTTCTAGTGGTTGGTGTGGAAAAGAACAAACTAAATAATTCATCTGAAGAATAAAAAGGCCAAGGGGGACTGAATAAATGGCTGCTAGGAAATGAAGAGTTCCTTATTCTACTATCTCCATTTTACTGTCACTTAACAGAAGTGTGACCTTGGTAAAGCCATTTAGCTGCTTAGTACCTCAGTTTGCTCTCATGTAAAATGAGAAAAATGAAGGGGCTCTATTCTATTAGGTGATCTTTGGAGTTCCTTCCAGCAGTGACAGTCTGTGCTCTGTGAGTTCATTGATCTACATTATTCCAACCAGTTAATTTGGATAAGAAATCACCTTTTAAAGTTACATGCTAGACTTGTTACAGGTAAGAATTAACCCTGTAATTGTTTAAGGTGAACTGAATCAATAGTTGTAAAACAAATTTGTCTGACTGCTTCCTAATTAGGCAACTGAAGAGCACAGCCATAGATTTGTTTCTTTTAAGATACCCTCAACCTTATATCTGTGAGTATGTATACCCACGAATACACCCATTCTATATCATGCTATTCACATCTTACGTTTAAAATGAAAGAAACAGAAATATGAGATTAAACCCATTTAATATTGATTGTGATGGAACCTCCAGGGAAATTCAATACAAATAAAAATCCTCTAAGTTGAAACAATATGAAGTATTGTCTTATGAATTTCCCGCAGTTACCTAAGAAACTTCTTGGATGAAAGTAATATAAGGTATAGAAATAAAAGCATAGAGACCAATACAATTAGAGGAAAAAACAACTCTAAAGGGAACCTTTCTTTCAAAACATAGTCAGTTAAGGTCATGGACTAATGAGTTGCAACAAATACAAGATTGAGTTTAGTTATATTAATGATGGGTGAACTGTATCATTATGCCACAGTTCCAATGAAGTACATTCAGATGAGCCTCAGTATGATATTCTTAGGCAGGGAAATTCATAAGCTTTAGCAATCTGTCTGAAACACAAAGAGGACAAGTAACTTGACCAGGGTCATAAAGTGAGGAGGGGTCAGACAGGTTTCTATTTAAGATCTTAGGTCAGACTTAACCATCAGTACTCAACCCACTATACCCTGCTGCTTCTTCAAAAAATACACCAAACCAACATCTAAACTTTCAAATTCTATTTGAGAACTCACTTTTTAAGTTTGCTGCAAATAGTTTTCTCCCCCTTTGGCATTTAAAAGAAGGCTTCATTTAAAAAAAATCTATAAAGTATGTGTGTTGAAGTGGGAGTGTTTCAGATTAAATGACCTCTGAAGTTCCTCCTAGTTCTAAATCTAGGCTCCCTCATTCCTATGAACAGATCTGTTGCTTAAAATGAAGACTACTTTTATTTTTAAAAATGGTGATTTTAGATATATAAAGTATAGCACAAAGAGCAATTCCCTTAACTATCACCAGGAAGACTATATTTATAGGGGACTATAGGAAAAGAGATAACTCAGCTACTGGCTAGATTAGATTGTGACAGAGAGATCAACCATTAGCTAGATGGCTGGAATTACCAAAGCAAAATATAAGGTAGGGATGGGTCAGTATATTTAACAACCAGGATGGGACTGCAGGGTAGGGAGGAAGAAAGCATGCACAAACACTTTAAATTTCATTTGCATTATTAAGACTTTAAGTCAAGATAATAAACAAAACAATAAATTGATCCTGACTTCCAGTGACTGCAAATTTCTGATGTATAAATGCTTACAATGAAAATTTAACAATTGGCTCTCCTAAACTAGTTAGAGTTGGTTCCAGCACAAGCCTGAATAAGTTTAATCAATTGAATAATATTCACTAACATTATGAATTATTGTTAATTAATAATTGGATTCACTAGTCTCATTTGGGGTTTAGTAGTTCCTATGGTATAGGACTCCTAAAAAAGACCTGGAAATTCTTCTTTTTGACAAGAAAATGGCAAACTAGTTTTGTCATTTATCAGAATTACAAGGCATTCTATTAGCCTTTATTAAGCACCCCTCTCCCTCATATGTTGAACACTGCTAGGTTCTAGGGATATAAAGAGAAAGAGGAGCCCTTGCCTTCAAGGGAACTTACACTCCATTTCAAGAATAGTTTTATATATCTAGAAAATTCAATTCAAAATAAATGCAAATCACTACATGGTAATATTCAGAGAGGGGAAGCACTAACAACTGGGGAGATGTGATACAGATCTACATCTTGGAAAGGTGGAACTCAGATGGTGATCATGGATTGCAAAAGGGAGAGCCAAGGGCAGAATGCATTCTCCTTATAGGGTACAGTCGATGCAATTGTACAGAATGGGAAATAAAATGTTGTGTATAGAGAAGAATGGTATTACTGGAAAAGAGAATATGTGAAGGTAATAAATAATAAATTAATCCAAGTGAGAAGGAAATTCACTGTTGGTAGATCTGTGAACAGGCTCAGCCATTATGGAAGCAATTGAATGATGCCCCAAAGCTATAGCTCAAAGAGATTAAAGAAAGAGAAATACTGATTATGTACCAGGATATTTGTACCACTTCTCTTTGTTCTGGCAAACAATTGCAAAGTGAAAGGTTGTCTATCAGTTGATGAATGGGTGAACCAGTATATGTATATGATAGAATACTAGTAAACTGGAAAAAAATGATGACAGTTTCAGCAAGACCTCAGAAGACCTGTACGGACTGACACAGTGTAAGGTGAATCAAGAGAACACTTTATATAACAGCAATACTATTGTAAAGGCAAACAACTGGGAAAGATTTGGGAACTCCTATCAACACAAGGATCAACCACAATTGTAGGGGACTCATAATGAAATAGGCCACCCATTCTTTTAACAGAGGCCATTGATTCAAAGCACAGACTGAGCCTTGGCTAACCGTGATCTTTGATATATGTTGTTTGATACTAAAATTTTCGATGACAAGACTCCAATATAGATATTTAGACTTAGACTAAGGGGTCCTAATGCCCATAAACATATAAACAATGACAGGCAACCTAGACTTTTCCTCAGTTCTGACCCTCTGTCAGATATGTAAATGATTCTGGATTCTGATTTGATAAGACATCTGGCCAAATGCAGTGGATGAGGGTCACGATTATTCCTAGGATCTTTGGTTACCAGCTCAAGTCCTCACTCAACTTCTACTCCCAAGTCTGGTACTGATAAATGGCCCAGAAAATTTCCCTAAGATATCTGAGTCTGATTTGGAATACTCCCTCCCCCATGGTATCAAATACCTAAAATCAACCAAGCTGATTTTAAGGTACAAAAGTTTCTCATTCAGACTCCACTCTAAGCATGTACCCTCATTGAAATCTTTACTACCAAATCCATCTCCCATCTCTTGAATTGCATGAATTTCTTTACATCTATGAAGCCAAAGCATTGTCTATACCACATAGTGTGTGTGTGTGTGTGTGTGTATATTCATTTTTGCTTGCTTGTTCTGCTATATGTTAATAAATATTGTACTAGCTTTTAGACCCAATTCTCTGTAAATCCTCAAACTCAGGTCTGTATTCTAAACCAAGTTTAATATAATAGACACATATTTTATGGACATGACCAGTGTAGGAATTAATTTTCTTGATTACTTATCTGTAATAGGGCTTTGGTTTCCCTTGCTTTATCAACGTGGAAAGGAATGGAAGTGGAAAGGTGGTAGGGAGAGAAGATGGATCTTCATTTGAGAATAAATTGAATTTTAAAAAATAAAAAATCTAAGATTTTTTTCAAAAGAAAAATCTTGCTGAAATTCATGAATATGAAAGAATTTGTTGACAAAATCTTCAGTTTTGAGAATGAATAAAGCTCCCATGGAGGTCAAGAAATCCATGGCTCCTTATAACACCTGATATTTTTTGACATACTAAGTTAGTGAGTACTGCTATGGAAGGTCAATTGTTTTAATGTCCCAGAGTAGAGAACAAGCAAATAGATCTGATGAGGGAATATAAATATTTCATGTGTGTTTTGAAAGGTCTGCCTAGTTAATTAAACAGAAGGAATACAACCAACATCATGGAAATATGAAGTTGAATGCCCAAACCAGACTGTCCTAGGAAGGTTGAAGTTCTAAAATCTACCTAAATTCAGGGGAAAGTACTGAGACTCAGCAAGGTTAAATGATCTGCCCCAATTCCCAGTGAAGCTCATGTCAGAACCAGGATGTGAGTCCAAGCCAGTGGACTTGCCTTCACTATACCATGCAGTCATTCTTAAAAATATTTCATGAGGTATTCAATGGGATCCTTATATAGAACTGCTCCTTCAATGTCTCATCAATGTGACAAGAAGGTGACCATGGGTTCTTGAAGGCTATATCAGCAGACCAGAGAATTTAACAGGTGATTTCTTATTAGAAAAGTTTGAGGATTGTCCTGGTGACAAGGTTATCTGCTCTCTATAGGTTAATGTAGTCATGATGATAATGATGATGTATGTCCTCCATTTATTTTTTAGGGGTTTTTTTTGCAAGGCAAATTGGGTTATGTAGCTTGCCCAAGGCCACACAGCTAGGTAATTATTAAATGTCTGAGGCTGGATTTGAACTCAGGTTCCCCTGACTCCTGGGCTGGTGCTCTATCCATTGTAGCACCACCCAGCGGCTCTTCTATTTAAATGCCTGACATTAGGATACCAAGAGAGTCTAGTCAAATACAGAGAAGTTCATCACCAGTAGATTAGTCAAGAGAGGAGTTATTTGTCCAGGTTAATTCCTGGAAAAAAGAAAAATGCTAAATAGTTTTCACTTCTACAGAGTTTTCTTTTATTTCTACACTAAATGTGCCAAAGTAGCATAAAAAGGGCTCAGAAGATGCTAAGAAAGATTTTAGATCATCGATAAATATCAACCTGTCTGGATACTGTAAACTAAGATTATTGTTCAATTGCTAACAAGTAGACATAATGACTGGACCACCTAATTCATACCAATGTTGATAATGTCACTGTAATGGAATCTAGAAGACAAAAGAAGATGCAGATAAATGGAAGGGTGACTCATAGATTCAGTGGAGGTTTCCACCCCCCCATCCCAAGACACAAAGCTATAACAATTCGTTATCGCATATCGCATTGCTCACAATGAGTATTTTAAAAATGTGTGATGTCGACACAGAAAGCAACACATATCACTGAAGATGAAATTGATTGTATTCTAACAGATAAGAAACCAAGGGCTACTGATGTAGGAGTAATTTCTAAATTAGCTGTCTGGAATAGTCAGACCAATGAACTGTTAGCCTAAAGAAAACATGAATACAGTATTAGGAAATTAAAAATTAAAAGATAAGCTATGCAATTGAAGCTACTCTAACTTATGAGATTCAATCACATTTTAAATGGTAAATAAATTCTAAAAGATATTGACACAGACTATTATCATTTCTTAAGTTTAACTCATATAAGCCAATTGCTTCATATTAGGAGATCAAGAGAGCCTAGGAAGAGTAGTTGGTTTGACAATAGCTGATCTCCTTGTTAAACAGAGCGAATGCCCATCGTAGAGAACACTAGCATAGAACATAAACTTTTTTGCAAAAATCTTATAGAGGAAAATGGTAGAAAGTTACATACAGTACTGCCTCATCAAACAGTGAGGAGCGATGGAACAAAAAGCACGTTTCTGCAAAGCGTGGTGAGAAAATCACCTAAGTATCATCATCACATTATGACCATTTGGGGATCAAAGTGGAAGCAGGACCAAAAACAGATGAATAAAGGAAAACATCTGTCAAGATTTCAATGTCTTTTCTCTATCAATTAAGTGGAACCACCAAAAACTTGATTCTAATAATACCATCCCTGATGGTATGAAGATGCAGACATGATACTGGAGAAAAAAAATGGGGAGAGCAGCAGGACAAGACTAAGTACAGCTAACTGATATGAATTACACATCAACATCTGTGTCAGAGACTATACAATGTTGGGGGTGCTGAGGCATTAACTCCCAAGGTATTAGAGAGTTGGAAGCTTATCAAACCTTGAAAAAAATTAACACATTTTCTTATTTAGTTTTCACCAATGACTTTCCTCCCATAGGTCTAAATTCCATTCTTTATAATATTTTTATGAGAAAAATCTACATGTATAATGAGGGCATCCTTGATGAAGGCAGGAGAAGAGAATTTGACAAAAAATATTCTCTAGCAGAGGTTCTTCCTATCTTCACAAAATTGACTGCAGAGAAGACAAGGTCCTGCCATGCATATTGTTTGTTGACTATTAAAAAAATTGACTTGGTAGAGCGAAGTGTCATGTTAATGGTTCTCTTTCAGTAAGATGACTTACAGTTGTATGTCAAAACTATACAAAATGCTATCAAATCTTTAATGGAGAACTTTTTGCAGCAATTCCATATTAATATCAAGTGAGTCAATATCAGGAGGATGTATGTTTGCCAAAATTGTGTGCCAACATCATGAAGGTTGTTTAGCAGCTAAATCCAGGAAGGATTCCCATGGATGGTGGTCCTTCAGATATTTGCTTATGGATGATATTTTGCTGACTGCATGAAGTTCTTGAAACACTGCAGAGGCTTCTAAATGAGATCTATAATCATTCAAAAGTACTTGGCTTATTTGTTTTAATAGGAAAAGCCAAGTTGGTGAAGACAGTCTATTTTTCTTCTTCTAAGCAAGCAGTTTATGGACAGTCTTACCTATCTGGTTCATCAGTACATGTATCTTGGACAGACAGTTCTAACAGAAAACTAAGAATTCAATAGGGTAAGAGTGGACATGATATTCTTCAGGACAACATATAACACTTTGAAATTACCCCAAGCTTCTTCTTCAACAAAGGTCTAACTTTCTGCCATCAATATTCTTGCACTGATTTTTTTTCCTTTTCTCCATCATGTTTATTAACACTCAATCTTCACTATCCTACCTCCAGCTTGTTAAATGGGAGTGAAGAAACTTAGGACCTGATGAGTCTAAATGGACTTTTCTCAGTGACATTCTGAAGCATCTACAATTTGGGAAATGGCATGCTAATCAAATTATAGAAAAGGTTTTACAGTTTTTTGTCTTCATCATCCTGTGGGGATTTGAGGAAAAAGAGGATAAAGCAGAAAATCACGAAGGATAAGAATGTTACTGAACCTCATTTCCTTTTGGCAATAGGTACTTGGTCACTAAGATTCTAAGAGACAATTTCTATTTTGATGATAGTCATTCAAATGGCAAAGACAGTAATTGATGGAAAGAGATAGGATTTGAAATGTCAACATCTTTTCTATGAAAGAATTTCTATTTTGAGGCAACATTAGAGGACTAGAAATAAAAAAAGAAAATCGGAATTTGAATTACGTCATTTTAAAGAGTAGAAAGTAATTATGACTTAATGAGATTAATCCATTCTCTAGCAAGAAAGCAACATTATTTTCCTATCAATTACTATTTTGTAAAAAACAGTATTCTAAGCTGGTTGGTTTACATCATTCTATATATGTTCAACAGGGTGTTATGAACAAAAATAGAAAATATGAAAAGACTATGATAAAAAGATTACTTCTGATTATAGATGTATTGGTTCAAAATTTTTGATCTAAATGTTGCACTCGAAAGAAATGTGACAATGCAATGCTAATGTGAATACTAAAAGATGTATTAGAGAGGTGAATGTACATTCTGACAAGAAACGGAGGGCACAGTGCCAGATATTAAATAGAAGAAAGGCATGGGGTAGCAAAGATTCTATGTCACATACTTTGTGCTTCCATTTTCCATATTGATAGTTACACGGAAAAAGTGAAACAAAGAAAAGGTCACTGTGGCATTCTGTCTGGTTTTTAAGAATCATATAATGGGTTTGCTTACCAGTCTCTCCATCAGACTTTCTTTCGTGGTCTGTGTCAGTCAAGGACAATGCAGAGTTGGCTCGGCTTGATAAACACGAACTGTGTTCTGATTTCATTCCCCTCATCCACATCCTCAAGGCGTGGTCAGGAGAAGTGCCACCTTCTGTCTCTGTATCCACATCAGAGCCCATCTCCAACTGGTAGCCATGCTGAGATACACTATGCATGTCTGTCTGGTAGCCTGAGCACAGAATGTGGGGAGTCTCGCAGAATTCCATCTCTAAAACATTAAGAGAAAAGTTCAACACATGAGATGATGGCATGAAAAGTCTGTTTTCTATTCTCACTTTTCCATATTCTCATAAAAACATTTTTCCACTGTCAGCAATTGTGCTTTTGAAAAATTAGAAGTTTGACTACTGTCCCTTGAATGTGGTTACTTATTTTGTGCTTGTCATTTACATTTATGGTCCTCATGATTCTTAGTAGGCTCTAGAAAAAAAAGTATCCCTAAAATAGCTTTACTACTGGACTGAGAAAAGGTGGTGCAAATGAAATGAAATACATATATAGAGAGATAGCACAGGAAAAGCATGGAACTGCCCTTTAAAGAGCCAGATATGCTTAAAGAGTGTTTAAGAGAATAATTAAAATGTTAACACACATAGCTATGTAAAGTGATAGAATTCTAATGTGCAAAAACAATTCAAATTATAGTGAGAAAAATATACATACATTTTTATTTACTTTTATCTAAAGGAAAACATTCTTTTTTGATATTCAGTCCTGTCCAACTCTTTGTAAATCCCCTTGGGGTTTTCTTAGCAGCAATACTGAAGAGGTTTGCCATTTTCTTCTCCATCTCATTTTAGATAAGGAAACTGAGGCAAACAGGGTTCAGTGATTTGCCCAAGGTCACATCACTAGAAAATGCCTGAGGCTGGATTTGAACTAAGGAAGACTCCGAACCCAGTGCTCTGTGAGGCCAAGTCACTTGCCCAGGATCATACTGCTAAGTGTTCAAACCCAGCTTCCTGACTCTAAACCCAGTGCTTATTCACAATATCAAGCTGCCTCAATCCCATTTACTACAATCATCCCCATATACCCTGATGTAAGAATTTAGGAAATCATAACTTTCCTTGCCCCAAGGAGATTAGAAAACCTCAGTCCGTCAAGTAACTTTCTGATGCAGATTTTTCTCAAGAGCTTAGTCTAAACCCAAATACAGGATGCACAGCATGTGTATTTTCCAGTGGTTTCTGAAGATCTGAAGGCCTTATCCATATCTAAAAGGATGGAAGAGTTCCCTGCTACTTCTCAGGAGGATTTGTTCTGCCTCTTTCCTACTGCCTATTCAAAACTCTAAGATCAACTCCAAATCATTGAGTTGAAATTTCATTTGATAAATATGGAAACATGAAGAAGAGAAGAGCTTTGCCCACATCGGCAACATCTAGTTACGGAAGAGCCAAGCAGAGAACTCGGGTCTCATGATTTCTGAGGGCAATATTTTTTCCACTAGATTATGGATTTATTCTTCCAGGCCTTGTGCTCTGCTAACCCTTGAACAAAAGACCTACCAGTAGATCATAGATACATGAGACTGTTCTGCAAAGAAGAATTTTGCATTCAGTTATGGGAATGTGTCAGAACCGAAGGAAAATGTTTGCAGAATATGTAAAAAGCTAATGAAAAGTGACCATTTGTCCAGACATAACATCTGAAATATCTTCGTGAAAGGCAGATAAGATAATCTAACGCTGCAATATGGCGCATGAGAATGATGTCAGAGACAACCTGTATCATTTCTTTTGAAAGAATTTACGTGAATGTTGCTAATCCAGAGAAGATAGCAGAACCATATAAACAGAAAACCCAGCAGCAGGTACTTGTTCTCAAACTACATACCAGAAATGTCCAAAGTTAAATAGCATTCTTCACCGACATATTCATAAATTCTCAATTACTGAAACTAATATGAATGAAAGCTCATTTATGTATCCTGAAGTGTTTGATGAAATATTTTATGTCAATGCTCTCAGAATTAATTGTAGGCTATTAAATAAGCCACTTTGTGATTTCTGTCAAGAGTCTTCGTAGAAGTCATTTTTTAATTCTCAGAAGTTTTTTAATCCTCATAGAAATTATTAATAATAATAACAATAAACATCTTTATAGAGCACTTAAGCTTTTCAAAGTGCTGTACATACACAATTCTCACTGCATCTGCACAACAAATCTGGGAAGCAGGTACTATTATGACCCCTGTTTTAAATGACTTGCCCAGGGCCACACAACTAAGAAATGTCTGGTGTGAGTTTCAAATCCCTCTTCCTGACTCCAAGTCTAGTACCTATCTGCTGTGTCATGCTACCTCTGGTCCATTTACTAGGTTAGCATCATCCTCACTTAAACTAATGCAAAAACTCAACTTGCTTTGCCCCAAAGCAATGAGGATGAGGCTATTTCACACTCAGCCCAAACATCAGAAATTCAGCAGACTGCTATCAGATATTATATATGCCTTTTCATTTCACACTTTATCATATTTCATCTAAATATGGGGATGTTGCCACAGCAACATGCCAAGGTACCTGTCAGCTTGAAGATGTAAGAACAAAAATTTGTACAGGCCTGGATTTTTAACTTTCTCCATTTCCCTGGAGACTTGCTCCTCTAAAGTTGTGGGAAGAGGCAAGACTCTGAGCTTAGGTAACACAGTCATAGACTTTGCCACTTTCAAAATCTCAATTTATTCTGAAGACTATTGGATTGGGAAAGCATGTGAAATGAGTCACTGATGATCTATCCAATTTATTTTCATGGATTAAGGACATTAATCAGAAAAATCACTCGGAAAAGCACAGGGTCATATTTATTTTCACTGACATTATCAACACATGATCTGTCATTTTAAGGAAACTTGAATATGAGTCACAATGAAGAAATGACTTAAAAATGGTGAGTAATAAAATTGAGAAATCCACTAGTTTGTCATTCTAAATTTAAAGAAAAAATAATGACATTAGATAAAGTAAAATAAGAAGAACTGCCAGACATGAGTCAGCAGAATTTTTCCGTTACACAGATTTCATTTCTTCAAAAGGAAAGCTGCATACTGGAAAATGGAAAGTTCACTCATGGGTTGTGTCACCCTTCAACTAAGATAAAGCTCCAATACAAAGTTAAAAAGTTTCAGCGCTTGAAGGAAGCTACCTGGCCATTCACTCCAACCCATCCCTGAGTAACAATGCTCTCTGTAATATCCCTGGCTGAATAGTCTTCCCACTTGTGCCAGGCTTCCTGTAAGAGAGAAACCATCCTGTCCCAAGACAGACCATTTGACTTCATGACAGATAACTTTGATAGGAAGTTTACTCTTAAATCCGGGTTAAAATGTGTCCCTTTCATTTTCCACCTAATATTATTGCTATGAGGAGTGGAAGAAATCATAATATTTCAAATGCTTGAAGATAAGCTATCAAGTTCCCCTGGTTTATGTCTACTTTAGACTAAATGCATCTGGAAGCCTCAGATGGCAGGCTTGAAGTCCTTCAGCAGCCTGGTTCCCAGAATTGCAGAATATCAGATGAAAGCTCCTTCAGCAATTATCTAGTCTGACCCATACCCCAAAACGATGCATACTAAGGCATTAGGATCATAGTGCTAAAGAACTAGATGGTAGGCTTGTTTTGTCCTTCGACATCAGGGAGGTGATGCCATGACAAGCACCTGAGGTGGATTTGAGTGAGGGTTGTGCTGTACTAAGTCACCAGCCTCACTTTCTCCTCCCGAGTCACCTGGGTCCAGTGGTCAGATGGGAATCAGGATTACTAGAGATGGCCCTGAATGGGAGGTAATCAGGGTGAAGTGACTTGCCTAAGATCACAGCAAAGTGTCAAGTGTCTGAGGCTGGATTTGAACTTGGTTCCTCCTGACTTCAGGACTTATGGTCTACCCACTATACCATTTAGCTACCCTTCAACCTCCTCAACACTGAGACGCAAAAAAGACAAGTGACTTTCCCAGGGTAATATGGTGAGGAAGTATCTGAAACTGACTGTGAACACAGGTTTGTCTTCTGGACTCAGTCTATTCTATCAACTCCACTCTACTGCTACTACACTGTTATATGCAGGAAGTGTCCCTCTGGTCTCTCCCCTTGGGCCTCTAGTAAGCACAGACTCACTCCTCTCCAAGGCACTTATCTTGTCATCTAACAAATTTACTTCTGCGAAAGATCTAATTATTTTAGTCTTTATTCCTCATGAAAGGCCTTCAAAAACTTGTGGACAAATATGATGTCCTCCTAATTCTTCTTTTGTCCTGGTTGAAGAACCTTTATTCCTTTAATCCATTATCTTACACCACGGGCTTGAGGGCCTTCACTATTTTGCTTTCTTCCTTTTGGACATTCTTCGGATGATCGCTGCTCTTTCAAAACTCTGGGTCAATACGAGACCCGAGCGGTCTTCTTCTTGTAGGATACTTCCTCAGTCCTAGAATCGATGCCTCTCTAAATGGAGTCAAAACCTGTAACTTGTGTTTTAGAGCAGGATGGAAAGGAGGCTACCATATCACACTGCTGAATAATATTTAGTTTGCAGTTCACTAAAATTCCCACATCTTTTTCAGGAAAGTCACTTGTGACGTCAGCTGTTCGGATCTAAATATATGGTTTTATACTCATCTTTATTGAATTTGGAATTATTTTATTTTCCCACAGATTAGAAATTCTGAAGCAGAATAAAATTGCTTGGATTTTGACTCTATCGTCAAGTATTAGATATCCATTCTAACTTTACTTGTCCTGCAAATTTCATAATGATGTTCTCTATGCCTTTAGTCAAAATAGGGTCAATCACAGCTTCCTGGGGCACTCCATTTGAGACTTCATTACAGAGCTATTAGTAATTCTCTCTGAGTTTTATCATTTAGCTAGTTTTGAACTGACATTATTGAATGGGTTCATTCATTCAGCCTATATTGCTTCATCATTATAATGCTTCTGATATAATCTTCCTGTAGAATATCAAGATTACTCAACACTTCCAGAGTCCTAGATTCTGACTTACCTCCTAAGAGCATAAAAGTTTATTTTGGCTTTCATCTCACATTGTTACTTAATCTTGTAGGACTAAAAGCCTCAGAAATTTTTTTTTTCAAATGTAGAGCTGTCTAACCATATCTTTTCCCCCTTGTACTTGAGAAGAAAGTTCTTTGAATACATGCAATATAGGGATACATTTTATGGCTGTTAAATGTCATATTATTCAACTGGGCCCAAAGTTCTAGCCTGCCAAGTTGTCTTTGAATTCCATATCAACTGACATGCTCATTCTAAGCTTTGATCCATTTACAAATTTGATTTCAAAACCTGATATTCATTTTTATTTGTAATTTCTTTATATTCAACATTTTCTTTGATTCTCACAATAATCTTGTGGTCAATCTGCTATAGATATAATCATAACCCATTTTACAATGGAAGAAACAAAGAGGTTATGTAGACATGGACACACAGTTACTCAATGTGTAAGGTAGATTTTGGACCAGTTTTTCTCAAATTCAAGTCTAACACTTCTCCTGCTGCATTTCTATGTTTCTATTTAATTCACTGATAAAAGTAATAAATAGAATATGACCAATTATAGAACTCAGGGACATTCCATTGGAGTCCTACTTTTAAGAGTGTACTGAATCTCCAATGACTTCGTGGGACACAAGCTAAATGTATTAATTGTCCTGTACTTCACCTTAAATCTCATCATCTATTCCACGAGAAAACCATTTGAGATTGTGCCAAATACTTTTTTAAAATCTAGGTAAATTCTACATATAGAATTCTTCTGACCTAGTAATCCTGTCAAATGACTAGCAAAAAACCACTGGCATTAAGTGTTTTTGAGGAGACCATGTTGATTCTTTGCTACCACCGTTTCCTTTTCTATATGTTCAGAAACCAGCTTTTTAAGAATATGATTTAGGACTTTGCTAGGAATCACAGTCAAACTCACTGGCCTACAGTAAGCCAGATTTATTAGCATTTTTTGAAAAATGGAACATGTATTTTTCTTTACTAGTTTTTTCATTCTTCATGATTTTCCACTGGCAATGGTTTAATATTTATGCATGCCAAAGATACTCAGCAGGCAAATAATTTTCTATCAGTATTAAAATCTGCTACTAATGTAAATAATAAAACCATCAATTCACAATAAATGCAAAACAATATAAGTAGAACTATATATATATATATATATATATATATATATTACAAGAAAAAATGTCCACCTCACAGTAACTAATTTACAGTTGAAATGATTCACTTTCTTTTCCTTAATATACAAACTATTCTATATGATGCACTTTCAACTCTTAGGAAGGCCTCAAATATTTGTCTTTTTAGCCTTAAAGACATATACATACGTGGAAACCCATCAAATATAAGTAAATGTGTATATAAATATATATGTGTGTGTGTGTGTGTGTGTGTCTATGATCTTATTAACTAAAATAAAGTTCAGCTCTCGTTATTATATGTCTAGTCTTATCCAAACACAACGGCCATAAAGCAACATCAATTCTTATAATATCAAGGATTGAACAACTATACTGAAAGCCTAAGTAACAAAGGTTCCTGAAAAAATAAACTTGGAAAATGTATGGGTTCTTAAATACTAAATCGGATGTAAACTCATTGAGCATATTAATTATTTTGCTCTTTGTATCCCCATACCCAGCACACAGTTTGTATATAATAGGTGCTTAATAAATGTTTGAGTTGCATCTTAATCTACTTGCTTGTAAGCTAGATCACTGAATTGCCATGACGTTGATCAGGGATGGGTTTTCACAAATAGTCACAACTGCCTGCTGAGTTTATATGTCTATAAACAGGAAAGTCTAGCCTAACCTCATTAAGAGTAATTGCAGGGGGGTGGCTAGGTGATGCAGTGGATAGAGGACCAGCCCTGGAGACAGGAGTCCCTGAGTTCAAATCTGACTTCAGACACTTAATAATTACCTAGCTGTGTGGCCTTGGGCAAGTCATTTAACCCCATTTGCCTTGCAAAAACCTAAAAAAAAGAATAATGGGAGGGAAGGTTTGAGTGAGTTAGTGCCAAGTATGAATTCTGGATGGAGTTGAGTCTGCATGTAAGATATGTAAAACATATAATAAATAGTATATTGGAAATTCCTAGATGGCAGATATATTTTTATTTTTGTCTTCATCTGGCAATCAAATAGGAAATGGTTGATAATTTTTTAATTGACTTGAACATAGGCAATATTCTTTATTAATTTTTATTTTGAACAAAAATCTGGTGAATTATGTCATCTAAGATTCTGAAGGACTGCATACTATCAGAAAATAAGACTGTGAAAAGACTAAGAGCGAATCCCTATTTATCTTTGGCAACAAAAGGTTTTAAAAGTAGAACTGAGTTCTGTTTGTTCTCTAGCGACCTTAGCTCCAATTCCCTGTTTCCTGTATTCACCATCAGAGAAGCAGTAGTGGCCTCATTGAATAAGGAAGGTGATGCCTCTGCTTCCTGCCAGTGGTCATTTTATATCTGGAGAGTTCCCTGACTAGAATCCAGACTTATGAAGAAATGGCAGAATGGGAACCATCACTGATGAGAGTTTAGGAGCTGTGGGGAAACCCTGAGGTTAAGGGTCGCAAGACTAAGGTGACTGGTTTATTGCAGGCCCTGGGATCAGAGCATACCATGAAGCGTTGATGAAAGTGGACTGTGTTGATGTTCTGATGTTGACTGCAGAGAGTTCATTTATAAACCTTGGAGGGGAAAGAATAGTTACTTGTATTGCCATTTTTAGCAATGTCACAGTTTAGTCTCCAGTAAGGTAAAAAATATCTTTTTTTATGAGCTCTTGTTATCTGAGTGATTCTAATAAGAATACTTCAAGGCATCAAGGTAAATGGCTTTATTAAATAGTTATATAATTTATGTTTATTAAAATATTAATTAGAATAGTTTAATTAATTCTTTAATAATAGCTATTAAGTATTTAGATGATCAGTTTTAAAAGTTACCCAAAATCAACCAAACTATTAAAAAATTAGCTTCCTTTACCATAATTCATAGGGAAATTATAGAAAAGCAAGTCCTACTAAATAGCTCATGATCTTGGGGAAATTAACTACTCTGGAATGCCAGAAGAATACTGTAGAGGAAAGTGTTGAACCAGGACCAGGAACCTCTGGGTTCCAATACCACCACTAATTACTACCTATGTGACGCTGGGCAAGTTATATGATCTCTAAGCCTCAGTTTCCTTATCTGTAAAATGGAGAAAATATCCATAGCACTTACTTCACAAAGTTGCTGTGAAGCTCAAGGGATACATAATACAGGAAATACTTGGCAAACTTAAAAGTGCTGCACAATGTTAAGTTATCATCATTGTTGTTGCTGTTGTTATTTGACCAGACCTGGGATTTCATCAGAATAGCAAGTTCTCATGGGCAGCTGGGTGGTGCAGTGGATAGAGCACTCACCCTAGAATCAGGAGGCCCTGAGGTTAAATTCTGCCTTAGACACTTAATAATTACCTAGTTATGTGACCTTGGGCAAGTCACCTAACCCCATTGCCCTGCAAAAACCAAAAAAAAAAAAAAAAAAAAAAAGAATAGGAAGCTCTCAGTGAGGAAGTTCCTTTACACATATAGATCAGCATGTTCTCTTCAATTTATGATTCCTAAAGAGTTGGCTGGGACAGAGAGAAGTTAAGGGATTTTTTCCTATGTTACACAGCCTTTATGTGATAGGGTTTTAATCCCAGGTCTTTCAATCTTTCTTCTATACTAAAGCCGCTTCTCTCTTATTAAACTTTGACAAAATAAAGAGTTTGTATTGAATCCCTACTATTCTTTCAAGCTCTAATATTCTTGGTTTCGTGATTCCTATGATGTATGTTATGGCTACATATTGAAAAAAAAAGCTAATGATAATAGCATAAAAATTCAATTAGCAAGTTCAAAAATGATGGCTCTGTTAATATTGTGAAGAATGAGCATTATGTAGCCAAAAAGACAAATTCCTTACTTCTGAACTCAATACATGAAATTTTGAAATTCAACATTTCATTTATCTATATTTGTGATATTTAAAAATTTTCATCTTTTCAGCATGAGTGACTTCAATAAAGGCTGAAAGAAAGTCAAAATAAAAATGAATGATTATGCTTGATAAGAAGTATAAAGAAGACCCTAAGTAATGATCTTTTACTAATTGCTATCAGGTACTCAAGTTATCTGCTATTCAATTTGTAGTCATAGCAAACATAATGTTAATGTAGTCAAAACTGCGAGTCCCTCCACACCCATCTTTTGACATTTTCACTTGGGATGGCATATGGCCTTGAGAAGGAGGTCACCAAGATATATGGATTACCATCAGAATGCACCTTACTCAAGAATTGAACCCAAAGACAAATTACTCTGTCTCTTCATTTCAACTAAAAATTCATCATTCATTTTTCCTGCTCTTTTAACTGGGTAAAAAGATTACTAAGAAGATAGCTTCATGTTCAGCAAAGCATCACCAGCTAATAATCAATATTAAATCTTTTCCCCTGTAGATGCTATAAAACACATACATCATCATGAAGAAATACAAAAAAATTTTTTACAGGAACTTATATTGGCCTTCTAATAAATTGTTACTGGCTCTAGACAAGAATGGAATATTTCCTGTTTTTAAATAAACAACACTAGCTATCAGAAAGACTATTTTCACAGCTAGTTAACTCAGACCATTTCCTAAATCTAGCTTTTCTAAATATTGAATAGTGATTCTAAATATTCAAATATAAAATCAAACCAACTAGGGATAGCCATAAGAAAAACATGGCAGTCCCTGTCTTCAAGAAATTTGCACTCTACTTGGTGGAAGGGATACAATAAATTCACAGAGAAGTAAATATGGGATACAAGCAAAATGAATACGTAGCATTTTCAACATTAAGAATCAGAACATAGCTTCTTGAATAAAGTTCTACTTCAACTGAGTCTTGAAGGGAGCTTAGAGGATCAAAAAAACAGAAATAAGAATGGAAAGCATTCTAGACTTGCAGATAGCCTGGGCAAAGTCACAAAGATGGGAGGTGGAAGTAGAACAATTTAGCAAGAATTGAGATAGCTTGGAAAGATAGACCAAGCTGGAGAGAGTTCTTTTTTTTTTTTTTGTTTTTGTTTTTTGCTTTTGTAAGGCAATAGGGTTGTCACATGTCCAAGGTCACACAGCTAAGCAATTATTAAATGTCTGAGACTGGATGTAAACTCAGGTACTCCTGACTCCAGGATCAGTGATCTATCCACTGGGTCACCTAGTTGCCCCTGTGGGAACTTCTAATGGTGAAACGAAGGAGCTGATTTTATTCTAGACCCAATAGTTACTGAAGCATCCAGATGAATGGAGATAACATATACCTATGTTATAGCAAATCAATTTGGAGATAAGAGATAAGGTGGGTAGCAGCAAGGCAGGTGACACTGTCTAAGCTTGACATGCCCTGGTCCTAATCTGGGCCCACAAGTTTGATGGAATAAAACTGAAGTCTGGTTATAGGAGGTTGAGATGCCCTGGATTTAGTCACTCTTCTATCAACAGGTAAGACAACTTCGCCAGCTTATTCATTCAGGTTGGTGATGGTGGGGGAATGTAGAAATTCATGCATTATTATTTACACACAAAACAACTGAAGCCCTACTTTGTCCATTCCAAACAAAGAAACAAAAGTCATCTCATTGTCTGAGATTATGATATCTTGGTTTAAACTCCTCCTCTTGGTTGACCCAAAGCCTTTACTGAACTTACTAGGTTGTGCTAGAAATTGGACAGAGTAGGTTAACAGAACTAGGGCGTGTCCATCTATTTGTGTTCTAGAGGGAACCATCTCAAAATGGCTTAATGGTCCCAAGACATTGGAGGAAAGCATCCCTAGTCTCACCTTCCTTACTTTTTTGAGGATGTGTCAGTCTTCTCATGCAAAAGAATAAGAAAGTGGGGTGGCTAGGTGTGGCAGTGGATAGAACACCAGACCTGGAGTCAGGAGCACCTGAATCCAAATCGGGCCTCAGACACTTAAGAATTACCTATCTGTGTGGCCTTGGGCAAGTCACTTAACCCATTGCCTTGCAAAAATTTAAAAAAAAAGAAAAGAAAGGGAGTGTTCCCACCTGCTGGGATGGGTCTTTAGAGATCAAAGGCATTAAAGAATTGAACTCTGCTTTTTGGAAAAATAATCTCTGTTTCACAGTTTCAAATGTACCCAATATCTCTGCCCTCAAGCACCTACCAATTATATTTTATTTAATTTTGAATATATGTCCTTGTGGGTGCAGTAGAAAATATAGTCAAAACCTGTTCTCAGAATTAAAAGCCTAGCGTCTAAGCAATCGAGCTTTGTCACTAGGGTTGGCTATGATACAGCTGCCCCAGAATATAGTTAAAAGATCATATTAATAGGGAGAAAAGAGATGAATGCCTACGTATAGCAAACAGAAAAAATTGCAAATCTTTAACAGGGCTCCGAGCAGAGACAGTAATCATTGTCAAATATCATGAGGGTTCAAAATTACATTACAAGGTAAAGAAGAATTGAGATAAAGAAGAAACATGGAGGCAAACAAAAGGGACAGAAGCTGCTCTTTTTTAAAAGAGAAAAATGAAAATAGATATTTTTAAGCTGTCCAAGGAGAAGAAAGAAACACAATGTGTTACTGAGCAGGTGCTGCCTATTCCCTTGAGCTAATCTTTTCCCTCAGTCCTAGACCCTATCTACAAAATACACTCCCATATGGTCACAGAGTTTCTACCTGAAGCTGATGCAGGTGGACAGGACAGCAGGTATACTGCAATGACTAAGACCAAGATTGGCATTTTTTGTAAATATCATCTGGAAGGGAAGCAGGGAGTGTGGAGGATGGAGAAAGCTCCATGCACTTCAATGGGAATTTAGATCAATGAGAAAGTGAGAATGTTCCCTTCATTTCCACATTTGGATGAGACAGAGACTTCCTGGCCTAAATGAGAAATTTTCAGGGCTGCTGAACACAGCAAATGCATGGTGCTCAATGGCCCTAAAAATTTCTCATTTCTTACCTTTGTTGGTACAATTTATTGGCTGTTCATAACACTCCTGGGCCTAAATGCCTTAGTATCCACCTCTGTCTTTAAGTGATATTTCTATATTTGATTATTCTTGCTTTGTACATGAAGTAGTTTGTTATTTATACATGTGTGTACACACATATGCAATTTCAAACAACATTAATTTGTTGAACAATTACTTCTAAAGTAGCATAAAAGAGGCAAGTGAGACCAATGAGCTAAGATGTTCAAAACAATAGTGAGCCTACACATGTATATATACTCTGACCCTTGACAAGAATGTGAAATTCTCTGAAAATACCCATCCTGGGGGACTTATATGTTAAACAAGTGCTGCTGCACTGGATTGAACATATTGTATTCTGCTTCACTTTGGTCACCCTGTCATCTTTTATTTTTTTAAAGATTTTATTTATTTTGAGTTTTACAACTTTTCCCTTAATCTTGCTTCCCTCCCCCCACCCCCCACAGAAGGCAATTTGTCAGTCTTTACGTTGTTTCCATGGTACACATTGATCCAAATTCAATGTGATGAGAGAGAAATCATATCCCTATGGAAGAAACATAAAATATAAGAGCAAGATCAGACATTGTCATCTTCTGCACCATGCAATGCTGATCTTGCTTCACTATTGTGATTCACATTATAATTCCTGTTTAAAATAGCTAACATCCTCTAAATAGTCTACCTACCAGCTACCAACTTTCAGTTGAAGTCTAATCTTCCCATGAAGCCACATACAAATCCTCTCTCCGCAGTGACCAGAGAATCTAAAAATTAGAAGAGATTTTGGTGGCCATCTAACCTAACCATAGTTGAAAATTATCTATATTAAATAGATAATCATTTGACTTTTGCTGAAAAGCCTTTAATGAAGGAAACTTCAGACTCTATCACTGTCTCTCAAATCAGGTCATATCTTTTTCAGAAAGCTCAGTTAGGAAATTGATATTGACATCAGATCCAAATGGGCCTCTCTAAAACTTCTACTTCTTTTTCCTCATTTTTTGGGCCAAGCAGAACAAGTCTAATCACTTCTACATATGATACCCCTTCAAATTCTTACAAATAGTTATCATATTCCTCAGAATAGCCTTTCCAATCACTTCAGCTGGTCTTCATATGATATGCACTCAAGTTTTTATCATCCCCTGCCTGCCTTCTTCTGTATATTCTCTATCTTATCAACATCCTTTCTAAAACATGATGGACATAACTAACAATTTTAAATAAAGGAAACAACTGAATGAAAACTTCCTTCATTTTGATCAGAAGAGCAAAGAATTGGAAAACTTTAGCTGTTGGTTATGAACTCTGAGGCAACTTGGGTGCTGCTAATAAGCAACTGCTTTGATCTTCATAGTTTAGCATTTCTTTTTTGTCCTCAGTGAAACACTGCAGTCATAGTTGCAGTCAGTCAGCTTAAAGATACATGCCACTTGTTGCCAAGAGAATGAACAGTCAAGAACAAATCCAGACTCACTATAATAAGCAGATCTCAGAGGATGTCAGTAGTGTCCCCTTGGCTAACAACCCATTATCTATTAAAGTTTTACATATTTACTCATTGAATTAATATCGAAACAAAAGGATTACATATATAAGCAAAATATGCAAAAACTAGAACACAGTAGTTAAAACTGATATCTAATAGTCTCCTGATGGCATGTCTTGGACCCATTCTGATGTGAAGTTATATCGAATTAACTTGTTTTTCTTTCACGGGGGCATGCATTCCACTGTGACATCAACAGCATACTCTCACAACTGCTACTAAGAAAGAAACATTTCTCTTAGCATCAGGCTCTGAAAAGCCCTTCCCCAAATCAGAGGAAATTCAGAGAAGTAACTAAAAGAAGAATGGGCTAATGAGCATGTCCACCGTGAAAAGAAAGTCTGCTTTCAAAGGACATTTAGAACAAACCCGACTAAGGAGGGAAAAGTTACTGAAGAAAATGAGATAAAACCATAAGAAAAGCAATTAGGACCTGAACCTATGGGCTTTTAAAAAAGGATATAGTCAATCCTAATAATTACATTCTTAGCAAGTTATGTTTTTAGATATATGGGGGCATCTCCTAGTGCTAGCTTCAAAGCTTTCTCTTCTGACACCTAAATGTTTGCCTTATGACTGTGAATAAAGCACTTAACCTGTCTCAGTCTCAGAATCATCTTTGTAAAATCAGAATAATAACATCCAGAGCACCTACCTTGTGAGGTTGTTATGGAGTTCAACCGAAAAATAATGGATATAAAGCATTTTGCAAGTTTTAAAGCACCGTCAGGTATCATCATCATCATCATCATCATCTTTATTGTGATGTTTAAAATATGTTGTTTAATAGGACATAAATATTGAGTGACTTAGATGAAGGGATTCTAATGACCAGAATCATATAAACAATGATAAACTAAATACTTTTCCACTGTCCTGATATCCAATTGTGGCTTCTGAACGGGTTAGATTGCTGGAAGTCTGCAACAATTGTGTTTCAATACTTGTTTCCAGAGTCCCCTATCACTAACTTTAACCCTAACACAATTTCTGGTCCTGATTAGGAAATCCCCCCCCCCCGACTATGGTATCAAAGGATCTGATATGGAATGTGCCCCTTCCTATTTGATATCAGTTACCTCCCCTCAACCAATACCACATTTAAGGTATCAAAATTTCCTTCACAGATTCTACTCTGAGCCTTTACAATTTTTTACCACAGTTCATGTCTCCCTCCTTCCTGTGAGGGACCCTGAAAGCCCTGTGTGTGGTTGAATTTCTGTTTTGTCAAATGGTGTCTGTACTTTTTTTTTTTGCTGTGGGGTGGGGAGGATTACTTGCTGTGTTGCATAATAAAATTCATTCTTGTATTAGATTCCTGAATACCATTTTTCCTTATAGTCTAAAACTTGAATCTTTGCTTGAACCCAGGCCATGGGGTCAAACAAAGTATTATTTATAATGGAGTCTGAGCTTCCTGTTTTGGGGTCTTCTTACCTCAAAGTTTTCAGCTTACTGCAATTTCCATCTGGATTTTCACAGTCAGTCTTTGAAATACATCAAGAGTGATGACTGCCTGAGAAACAACAGGGTTTCTTCAGTCTCTTCAGTTAGTATAAAGAGAGTTTCTTGAATTATGCATTTAGTTTCTCATTTGGGGGCAGAAGGGTATGTTTTAATGTATGTGTGATAGCTCCTCTTGAAGTCATATTCCACTTGGACCGAATTCTTATAGAATTCACTTCCACCAGTGGTATGTCACTTTATTTTAGTGAAAACAACAATGATATTTTAGTGTGTATTCAGGACTACCCAGCAATACAAACAACATCTGTGTCTGCAGGCAGACAAATAAAGAGAAAAACTTTTGGCCTCACTGGTGCTGAGATCCCTAGCTCAGAGCAGATGCCTTGAGGAAGGTTTTGAAATTATTTCACAACATTACCAAAGATGAGGGGAATATTATTCATTGAGAAATGTGAGTTGGGGCATTGCTTCAGCACATTATCACCCAGCTGGGGAAGACAATCAGACCCACATTGGGGGGCATTTCCTGTTTACAAGGCAATATTATCATCCTGGGCTAAATAGATGGAGCTTATTATGGGAGCATATATTACCATTTCTGCATTTATTACTACATTCAGAGGGAGATTTTGAGTTATTAATATTCTTTAATTTATGATTCAATATTTAGGGATGTGTATCTTTATCTTGTGTTTCTTACTTAGATGAAATTTTTTATAAAGGTATGTTTCTCTCTTGTTCATATACTAAAATATAATGGAAACAGTATGGGCCGTTTGCACAAACTGTTTTTCTAAACTGTGTATTTTATGTAAATAAAATAGTAATGAAAACCTTAATTCTATATGACCCAAATCCTTATTATTCTTGGCCCAAACATTTATCCTGAATGATAAATAAACATCTTGAGGTGTTCATAAAAACAAAATTTAAGGAAAGAGTACAAATTTCAAATGGAAAGGCTATATGTATATGTCTGTCTGTCTCTCTCTCTATATACATGTAGATCTCTCTCTCTCTCTCTATATATATATATATATGTATATATACATATATACATATATATATATATATATATATATATATATATATATATATGAGAGTTCAGTGAATGAAACAAATGGACAATTGACTCAACTCAGCTTAACTGATGTGGGAGATGCATAACATTCCAAGAAATTGGCCTTCCTTTTTTCCTCCCCATTGATCAATACATAGAAGTATCCCAAGCAGCTGAGAATTTAAATGCAGAAGAGCATTGAACCTTACCAAATTAACCCACTGTTTCTTAATGTCTTTACCACCTCATAAGTTACAAGGATGAGGGAGAATAAGGTGGATTTTTTTTTTAATTTTTGCAAGGCAATAGGGTTAAGTTACTTGCCAAAGGTCACACAGTTGGGTAATTATTAAGTGTCTGAAGTCGAATTTGAACTCAGGTCCTCCTGTCTCCAAGGTTGGTGCTCTAATGATTGCACTACCTAGCTGACCCAATAAGGGGGAATTTTAAAGCCTTCATTCTGAGTGTTCACGAACTGGTCAATATCTTCCAAATGGCTGTGGGTAGCTAGATCATTAATCTAAACACAAATAAAAATTAAGCTTAAGTCTACTGGAAAAAGTGATGCCAGGGAGTACTTCAAAGAAATAGTCAAATTGATTGGAAATTCAGAAGGTGAGAGTTCTAATCTCAACCTTGTTATGAAATTTTGATGTAATGTAGAGCAAAACAACCTAACTATTCAATGGCTCATCTGTAAAACCACACATACATCACTTCTCTCCTTAATGAGTAATCAATAACAAAAGAAGCACATTCCAAACAATTTTCACTTTTTAAATGCCAAATCTTAGCAGTTCTGGGGGAAAAAATTCAAATCTGAGCAAGACCCGGGAAAGCATAGGAGTTCTCAGTGATGATTAGTTTAATTTCCAGAATAGGCTAAAATTATAGAAAGATAACTTTCATTAATCTAGAAAACAGTTTTACTTCTTAACGTATATAAAAACGAAACAGTCCTTTGGGGGTAGGAGAAAGCAAACTGGAATGGTCAGTTTGAATTTTAATTTTTTCACATAGGTAATTAAAATGTTCATTAGCTATTAGTAGATGGTAAAATGTATCTCTAAGTTTCCAACCTGTAACAGCATTAAAAATCTGCAAAGTATAAATGAGTAGACTAAATTAAGCCTAAATGTTTGCAAATTGCAATGCAGAATTTGGATACTATTTGATATGCATTTCCTGCCCATCCCCAAATAGTTACTATCAGTCTTGTGAAGTTCTTGACCAATGCCTTATTGTTATGTGAGTGAGTGATTCTTAGTTTTTGAAGACTATGGCAGTGGAGTCCAAGTTCTTGCAGGTTTAACCAAGCCTAGAAAAGCTTTCCTTTTGAGCCAGCTGAAATATTATATCTGCCAACTAAGGTTTAACCTAGTTAGGTACAGCACAGAGATTCTCTTTGAAAAGGCCAGAAGGGAGCATTCCATCAGACATTTGGTCATCATGAGACTTTCTAATGAACATAAGCAAAGAGACACCCAAATAACCTGAAGCTTACTTGCTAACATTTATCATGGAGGATTAGGTAGATTAATTGTAGAAAAAACTTAAGATTCTCCAAACCTAAATGGGATATACATTAGTACTCAGTGCCATTCACTTGGAGGTAGGCATAGAAGAGTAGAACAAAAAAAAAATACGTTAGAAAACATGGGTCTGCTTTGAGAACTAAAAGAAGACCCAGTTTGTATATTGTTCTTGTCTCCCACTTTTATATCATGAATTCATCTTTTTAAAGTGAGAGTTAGGGGGTCTTATACTTGGCAAGACCTGAACAGCAGAGAAAAATGAAATTGGCTTTGCTTTAATAGACAGGAAATGATTGGTTACAGATGTGGGAGTCATTTCTAAATCAGCTGTTTGTGTTCAGTGAGACCATTGACTCATTAGAGCAAAGGTCAAAATCAATACTATCCAGAAGAAAGGATAAAGATGAGAATATATCACTGTGGGGAATTCCATCTCCAAACAACTATTGAAGCAGAAAAATGAAAATGGATAGATTGAGAGTCAGAAAAGACCTTGGAGATCATCTAATTGTGTAGACTGTATTCCACATGATAGGCATGAGATTAGAGATGTATAACTGGAAGAGACTATAGGGATAATCTATTTCAATTTTGTCTTTTCGCCTAAATCCAAACAAGTAACAAGTGGCAGAAGTGAAATTTGAACTCAGATCCTCCAATTCAAAATCTAGAAAGCTTTCCATCCTAGCATCATTTCCAACAGATTCTTAACTAAACTTAATAGAATTGTCAAAAGGACTATTGTCTCACCTGAACCACTACATTAGCCTCCTGATTGGCCTTCCTGTCACAACTCTTTCAATATTCTAGTCCCTTTTCCACTCACCTGTCAAAGTGATCTGATTATTTCACCCCACACCCTCAATGAATTGCAATGACCTCCTATATTATTTCCAATGTCAAATAAAAAAAAAATCTCTGGCATTCAAAGCATTTCATAACAAGCCCCATCTCTTCCTTTCCCTTCTTATACTTTACACTTCTCCTTCCTCCCACATATGCTTCAATCCAATGACAATGGCCCCCTTGTTGGTTCTCACCCAAGATACTCCATCTCTCGACTCCAGGAATTTTTACCATCTTTCTCTCATGCCTGGAATGTTCTCCCTTTCTCATATTTGCCTCCTGGCTTCCTTAAATTCCCTGCCAAAATTCTACCTTCTACATTACAGGAAGCCTTTCCCAATTCCTCTTCATTTTAGTGCCTTCCCTTTGTTGATTGTTTCCTTTCAAGCATATATCTATCTATCTATCTATCTATCTATATATATATATATATATATATATAGCTTGTTTGTACATAGTTGTTTTCATGTGGTCTTCCTTTTTAAATGTCAATCTTCTTGAGGGCAGGGTCTGTTTTTTTGCCTTTCTTTGCACCTTCAGGGCTTAGCAAAATAAATGTTTATAGGCTGACATAAAGCCCTACCACCTCTGAAGCAAGAAACTGTCTCTCAGTCAATCAACATTTGATTGGTTTGCCAAAGGGAGAAATATGACAATCAAGGAAAACACCAGTTGACAGAATAAAAATCATTTGTGATAAATAGCTTCAAGGACTACTGCTTTATAAATGAAGAATGGTGGAAGGGAAATGAGTCTGCAAAAACTCTATGAGGAGACCCCAAACCATGACATCCAAGTCATCCCCAAAGCAAATAGAGAAGAAACTAGAAGAGGAACAGCAGATGAAAAATAGGACACATCTTCCAATGTTTCTCTAAAGACTCATTTTCATCATCAATGAGAGTGGAACTACCATACTTGAAGTTCAACTCCCAAGTTCTTAATGAAATAGGTGTGGAAAGAACTCTTGAGAAAATGAAAATGGCAAGAATGGCTAGACAAATAAACAACAAAGCCATCTGTGCCAGAAGCAATACAACTGTGGGTTATTAAGAGGTCAAAGTTAAACATATCTTGAAGTGAGGAACATGTTGGAAAATTAGAGAAAAAAATATTTTAGCAAAATCAAAGTATTGAGATGCTATCAGTATCCATGCTTATGACTTTATCTACAGAACGGGGAGGGAGGGAACACATTTGGAAGTATGAATGGAAGAAAGGAAAGAAGGAAAGAAAAAAACTCAGACTTGGATTTGACTCCCGACTCTACCCTTTTTTTTTTTGTTATGTGATCATTTTCATAAACCATTGTGTGGTTTTTGTCAAGGAAAAGCACAACATTTATTGTCAGTATTGTAATCTTCACTACCCCCATCCTCTTCAATCATGGCTTCCAGTCCAGAGATATGGCCTAACCAATTTGTGCGACCAGGGGCCCAGGCCTAATTGTAGGCTGCAGATGGAAGTGACTATTTATTGTAGCATTTATGTATTCCTTAACCATTTAACATGTATAAAGCTATGCTACTGTTTTTATTAGGGTCCTATCTTTTTTATGTGTCACTGATGAAAATTTGAGTACTGTCCCCCAAACTTTATATTCTCCATAAGCCCTGTGGTTTGTATTGCGTGATTTTACACAGTGCTTTTTGAGAACATAAATATCATATTATCGCAAAATACTATACTTGCATAATGCATATATGGATGGGTGTGTAAATTGTTAATCTATTCTACTACTGATGAACAGAGAGAAACTACTCTGAAGCAACAAAGAACCATTAGAGCAATGCAGAACTCACTTGTCAAAAACATACCTTCTGGCTTGAAGAGTTAATGCATCTCAAACCTCTTAAAGACAGCATCTTTCTCATCACCAGCAATAAGTTCATGAAAAGCACCTAATAACACACTCTGACAGAGGCAATGTCGATTTGCTAAGTGATCACTATATACATGCAGGTTTTTACAGAAGCACAGACACATCTCCAAAGGGAAATTCCAACTTGTTTTCATTTCTGCTGCTTTGGGTTACAAGGGACCGGCCCACAATGAGGCCTCAAGTAGCATCCTAGCCCTGAGAAGAATACAAAGTGGTGACAGTCCTTTGTTTAAACAAGTGATATCAACTGCTTTTGTTGTTTCTTTAAGGTATAATTGTAATTAGAGTTTTAAGTTGTAATTTGTAATTACATCTCTACAGTTGTTGATTAGACACTGGAAGATTTCATGAACCAGGGGAAATCAAGGCAAACATAAGAAATAATGAGAGTTCTCAGAACCTCCTAAACACAATTGCACAGCAGTCAGAGCTGAGAGCACAGGCAGGAAGGGTTCCAGCTAAGGCTCCCACTCCAACTGTCCTCACTGTTCTCTGAGGCCAATCCCAAGTCCACCTAATTTTTGGCCTTTTCTAGTTCTAATAGCCCCCTGCAGTTCTGAGCTCAAGCTTAAGTATGGGGGAGAAGAGGAGAGAGGAAGAGGGACATGGAAAGTGAGGGGAAAGAGGGGAAATGATGAGAAGGACAGAGAGGGAGGGAGAGAGGGAAAAGAAGATAGGAAGAAGAGAAAGGGAAGGAGAGAAAGGGAAGGGGGAAGAGAGAGAGAGAGAGAGAGAGAGAGAGAGAGAGAGAGAGAGAGAGACAGAGAGAGAGAGAGAGACAGAGACAGAGACAGAGAGAGTAATTCCTTAAGCATCCAGAATGTAATAGTAATACATCCAATATTGTTCTCACCCACACTCCAGAATACCTTCTTCTCCTTCAGGCTTGCTTATCACGCTTTCACTACACATCCCTTCTCCCAGTAAAAAGAATGGCCTTCTTGGCCAAGAATCTTTTCTTTCTAAAAGTGTCGTAGAAACAAATTGTTGTTTAATATTTTCTCTATGACTTGGATAAAAGCCTAGATATGAATTTTGCAGATGACACAAAGCTGCAAGAGATAACTTGCATACACTAGGTAAAAGGCTCCAGAGAGATCATCCGAGACCAGAACACTGGGCTGAAACTAACAAGATATTTAATAGATATTTGTCAACAAATGAGCCTCCAGTCTCTGCTTGAAGGGGGTTCCTATAACCTCCTGAAAAAAATACACCTCTGAAGAGTAATTATCATTAGAGATTTTCCCTTAAAACAAGTTTTCAGTTCATTTAAACCCCAAGATCTTAAGATAAGCTACTGCTTACCTAAGTAGGGAAGTCAATTTCTTGAACCTGGCTAATCCCTACTAAATATCTTCTTGGTTTCAATTCAAAGGTCAGGTATGGTAGGATCTCTCTAGACCCTTTTATCAAATGTGTACAAGTAATCTCTTGCAACTTTTTTCATCTGAAAAATTCATATCTAGTCTTTTTTTTTTAGGTTTTTCAAGGCAAATGGGGTTAAGTGGCTTGCCCAAGGCCACACAGCTAGGTCATTATTAAGTGTCTGAGACCCGATTTGAACCCAGGTACTCCTGACTCCAAGGCCGGTGCTTTATCTACTACGCCACCTAGCCGCCCCATATCTAGTCTTTTATCCAAGTTGGGGGAAAAATGTTCAACAACAGGGGTCACACAGATCCCTGGGGCACTCGACTGGAGACTTCCATCCAAGCTAACATGAAACCATTAAAGACTACACTTTAAGTCCAATCACTAAACCATTTCCCACGCAGTGCCTACTTTTCTCCATTTTTTTCCTACAAGAATAACATGAATGATTCTGTCAAATTCTTCTCCAAAATCAGTTAATTCTATTTATAGTCTTCTTCTAATCTACCAGCTATGTAGCTCTGTTCAACAAAAGGAAATGAGGATAGTCTGGCATGATTTAATCTTGGTAAAACCAAGTTTCCTTCTTGAGATGTTGTTTACTTTTCAATTCTTTTCGAATTTTGAGCAGAATCAAGCTTAAGTTCACTGGCCTCAAGTGTTTATATTCTGTCTTCTCCCCTAATTTGAAAACTGGATGACAATTTTCTCTTCTCCAATTCTGTGGCAACTCTCCTTTGGGTTTTCAGATACAAGGACAGAAAATGGGGAAGGGAATTAAATAAACATTAGTGAGGCACCTATTACAAGCCTGGCTAAGCTCTTTTTTTAAAAAACAAATATTATCTCATAGGATCAATAAGCAGATCTGTAAGTTCCTTGGGTACCTGAAGATGTAGTTCATGCACAACAAATGAATTCCATAAGGGTTGCCAGGTATTCTTTCTTATTTCCGTTATTATCATGGGTTACCAACTATGTCATTCATTTTTTTCCTCCCTTCCTTTACAGTCCAAATGTCATTCTCTTTGGGACATAAAATAGAAACATGATAAAAATTGCTCTGCATTTTCACTGTTGTCAGTTATTATTCTCCTATTCAGCCCTATTTTGATCCTTTTCTTTCTCCCAAACTGGCTCTGAAGGTCCCTTTTATGTTGTCTTTAGCTACTCTAATCAACTTTAGCTCATTCTAGTCCTCACTCTATTCTTTTTGTTTCTTTGTTTCTGCAAGGCAATGGGGTTAAGGGACTTGCCCAAGGTCACACAGCTAGGTAATTATTAAGTGTCTGAGGCCAAATTTGAACTCAGGTCCTTCTGACTCCATTGCGCCACCTAGCTGTTCCCCCTGGCACTATTCTTAAAAAAACCCCAAAACAGTGTATTTTTGTCTTCTTCCTTTGAAACACTCAGAATAGAAAGAGCAGAAGAGACCCTTACCTATAACCTATAATGTGGAACAACATTAACGATCCAGCAAAGAAAATTGAGGAGGAGCAACTGAACAGGTATGAGGAGAACCAAGATAAGATAGTATAATGAAGACTAAGATGAAAGAGCACACTTAGAAGAAAGGGTAGTCAAACTTAAGTCTTTCTGAGATGTCAAGAAGAATGAGAATTTTTTTCCTTGTTTTCCATAACAGTATATGCTTCTGTTTCTTTGCCTACTCCAGCAACATGATGGTCTGCAAAGAAATCTGGGGATTGGTTCTTCAGTTCAAAATTATTTGACTTATGTGTAAGGCTGGAGCTGTATAATCACCTAAAACTTCATGCTAGTCTGCCTCATGATGGTAAGAGCGTAGCGTATCCTTTCATTCTCTAATAAGAGAACTGAATGTGTTGATCGAATGAGGAGCCGTTGCTAACCAATTAATTAGTTCACTTGAGGAGCACTGCCCATTGGGTACTGCTCCACAAAAGGTTTCATAAGACATAAGAATTCCACATAATGCTGTATAAGACTCTTTAGATCAGGAAATACTAATAAAAATTCTTTTATATTACAGAAATTC
The DNA here is from genome assembly GCF_037893015.1 of Macrotis lagotis. Taxonomy (NCBI): domain Eukaryota; kingdom Metazoa; phylum Chordata; class Mammalia; order Peramelemorphia; family Peramelidae; genus Macrotis; species Macrotis lagotis. The sequence continues at coordinate 21,478,199 of NC_133666.1, forward strand.
ATTTTCATAATGTTGTGCTTCATAATAATTATACTTTGAATGATTTTAATGGGTGAGATCTTTGCCTATACTCGCCCTTCTGTATTATTATTGGATTATGCTTCCTTCTAACCTATATTAGGTTCATAAATTACTTGTACTTTAAAGACTATGGTGAATTATAAACTTAGCTAAAACATAGCCTTCTAAACCTGCTTTTATGCTTCCAAATTGGCAGAATTTTGCTGGCATTATGAATTACTTGTTAATTATGTTGTTTTAACTTCCTATGCATATAACTTGTTTAACACACTGTTTTTCCCCCCAACCACAAGATTAGTATGTGCATTGTACTGGGACATATTCAAAAATGAGAAAATAAAGAAAAGTGTCTAATACTGATTACTGTTTACAGGATTGCCAAACTGGAAAGAAAACAAATCCAGAAACAAAGAAAAAATATATACATCATTTCAGTACAATAACGGCTTTGCCATTAAAAGTTAAAAGTCATACAATAAAGAAATCGAGTTTATAACAGATCCTAACAGTATCAGATCTGAAAGGTATGATCAATTATTTAGGCTCCTTATATAAGGCTCCTTAACTTCCTTTTGTGTCATGGACCCTTGAGACCAGTCCTTTCTCAGAGTACTGTTTTAAATAATTTGAGGAAACGCTAAGTTTCAATTCAAGGTTAGTGAAAATAGAGATATAATATATCCCCATCCAAGTTCACAGATGCCCTGAAATCTATTCCTAGACTCAAGATTAAGAACCCTTAATCTAGTCCAAATCTTCTCATTTTATGGAGGGGGGGGAGAGAAATAAAGCTTACATTTAGGCAGTGGGCCAATAAATTAAGCAACAAATGTTTATTGTACAATAACTTCACTCAAGGCTCTCAAAGAGTAGCTATATGTGGGGAACACTGGAATGAGACAATCTAGGAGTCAAGCTAGATTTTTCTATTTACTACCTAGGTGATCTTGGACCCTCTCAATTTCCTCCTTTGCAAAATGAGATAGCATTTGAGGCATCTGTAATCCCTTCTAGTTCTAAATTTAAAAATAAGGTCTCTAAGATAAAGGAGCTTCAAACTAGTTAGGGAACAGAACTTAAAGTTTCATACACATGAAAAGCTCACAATATCAGGGAATGTATGAGAAGTAACAGAAGCATGGCATAGACATTACAGGTTCCAAGGGTTCAGTGAAGTGAGCCAACACTGAAGTTTTGAGGGTACCAGTGGACCCCAGTTTCCTACACGAAAAATTTATGGGACTTGTCCAGCATCACAGTTAGTGACCTAGGATTTGAACTCTGATATCCTGACTATCCTGGAATCTTCCATTATATTTTCAACTATAACAATATCAAAGCTTCTATGATCATTAACTTTCATAGGCCAGTTAAACATCTTCCTACCTCATATGCACATGGAATCTAGCATCTGAGCACACAAGCTAATTCATATAAGGTTATTTTCCTGTTTCAGCCTGGTTCAGGTACTCCATGGACATTAATGAGAGTTTTAGACTTTCTGGACAAGGAAAAGGCTGTTTTCTAGATATAAAAAAATTAATAACAATCTGTTATCCATTTTTTATTGCTAAGTCCACCTTCTTTTTTTTTGGTCATGTGTTTCTGGGACTCTACTATGCCTTCCATAGATTCTTCCCAGGAGACCCACTCAAGATGCTGAGGACCTCCCTATGGACTTCTTGACATTGTGAGGATATGAATGGAGCACAAAAGTTGTACGTCGATTATCCTTCACTCTCACCAAATGACTGGTCAACTACCTTTTCCAGGAAAACATTCTCTCTTATTCTTTTATTTTGCTTCTCTTGCGCAGCACTTTGACTGTAGTCTACTCTCACCCACCATACAACTTGCCATTGTCTCTTGGAAAAACCTGTTACATTTAAAAAATTACACAGATTTCAAAGTGAAATATAAGCTATTCTCTTCATCCTTTTCAGTTCTGGGTCCAGTACAGAGTTCATCAACAGCAACAGTTCAGTGAACACATACATACACTAATGACTCTATGGACTGTCTACCAAACTGCATATCATAGTTTGGACAATAGACTATCCTTCTCTGTCGAGTTTTCTTTTTCTGTATAGGTAGAACATACTCTTTTTCAGGGATGATGGATTTCAAAGTTCTGCACTATTCTGGAGTTTGATGCAATCAGCCCAATATTTGGCAAAGAGAAGCACCTAGAAAACCTCCCCATTTCTTGGGATTCCTTCTTCCATTAGTACCCTTGGCTGGATATATTCTTTGCCAGTGGTAAATTCTAGCAGCAAGTATACCTTGTTTTGTTGCTTAATATTAATAAGCAGAGGTTCACTGAAAAAGCTCTCTTTGTTGTTATGCCTTCCAAGGAATCTTATATGACTAACACATTCATGGTAGACACCTTGGTGGGATTTCAAAAGCAGTTTTTCTCTACTGAATTATTTTTGGTAAGTCACTAAACTCTCAGAATAGTGGGGTCTTCTCTTTGTACTTTCCAGTTAACTCTCTGACTGTAAAGATGTGGTTTGATTTGCTTTAGAATACTGTTTATGAAAGTTAACCTGTTTTCTTCTCATACCTTCTGTCAAGGTTTTTCTTATTTTTTGTGGAGATTCTTCTTCTCTTTTATAGCAATAGACAAACAAGATTATAGGAAATCCGATTTTTAATAGCCTTTTTGTTGTTAAGATCCTCCCTGAGATTTTCCTAAGCTTTTGTTCCTGATAGTATTTTGAAAATCAATTCTTCAATATTCTCAGAATTGTATCACCTCTGACATGGACTTCCTTTGAGTGTAGCCTGTGTTCTTTACTATTATTACTACTTCTGACCTTTGATGAAGGTTGTATGGGAGAAGGGACATGAGAAGAAGGATAACTTCCACTGAAGAAATAAGAAAAGCAATTGTGAAGGAAATGTGGAGGGCTTGAAATTGTGAAGAAGAGGAGAGGAAAAATTGGGGAAATGTGAAGAAGGCCTTGAACTGAAGGAAGAAGAGGAATCACGGAGAAGATCCATGGCAGGACAAGAACAAGGTAAGGACTCAATTAGAGGGGAAAGGAGGAAGAAGAAAAAGGCTTAAAAACAAAGTTGTTTTTGGTTAAGAAAGACAAATGAAAACCCAGGACAGAAGGAAAGGAAGTTGGATATGACTCTTGAGATGAAGGTGTTAAGAAGGATATAAAGTACCAGATGAATAAAAGGGAACTTCGGAATAAAATTAACCCACAGACATTTTAATCCAGTACTTACAGGAAGATTGAAAGAAAGACAAGGACTGAAGATCTAGTTTTCTGTAATTATGAAGTTCAGTAACAATTTTTCAGTGACTTCCTTTTGATACCAGTGTCTTTTCTCCTTATATGGTCAAGAGGTTGCTATCTACATTCAAAGTTACTAGCTCGTATCCTTTTGTGAAAGGGTTCAAACCAAGAAGAAAGATTATTTAAAGAGGCAAAGGGGAATCATTTCAGGAGGATGGAAGGTGGAAGTGCAGATAAAAGATTGAACTTCCTGAGGGATGTTAAGACTCTTCTAAGTTTCTATCTTGTGAGAGGGCTCACAGAAAGCAAGCCATAATGTGACAAAGTGCTTTAGAGATGGCATTCTCACACCCTGGGTTTGTTATTCTATGGTCTTGTTGTGTTGCCTTTCTCTATTCTCAAGGCTAACCTACTTCGACTTCTCCCCAGGTTCTTCACCTTACCTTCACTTTGCCTGAGAAATCACATAGGTTATTGAGAGAGCACTAGGGAGAAGGGATGAGAAACTGAATAAGTAGAATAAAAGTGCAAAGACAAGGAGTGCATGCTGTACATGTGCAAATTAACAAAGATTTGGCAACTGATGGAAGGTTAGGGAGGAGTGCACTGAGTTTATGTTCAAAAACTCAAGACAGATTTTTGGGATTGATTGAAGCTACCTGAAGAAGACTGGGCCATGACAAACCGTTCCCAACAAGAAGGTTTGCATCCTTCAGTTGTTGATATCACCACTCCTGAAGAATACATTTGCTGGAAATGGGATGGAGCCACTGTCATAGTATGGCTGAGTCAGGTAATACTTTGATAATGTGAAATTTGTGATTCTGTGGAATTATTAATTATACAAAATAACCATCTTTGTTTCTGTTGCTAACTTTTATATTCTGAGATTTTCAATTATTGCCACAGATAGAAAAGTACCACTACAAGGAAAAATCAGACTTCCAAGAGATTCAGAGACTCTAGAAGCACTGGTAAAAGAAGGATTGTCTTTCTTGGGGAAGTTGGTTCTTTTCAGAACACAAGTTTTCATTTTGTAAGGAAGGAAGAAAAGAAATCTAATGCTTCCTTGACAAATATTTTCTTTTGTTAATTAAATTATTTTTTCCTAATTACATGAAAAGATAGTTTTCAATGCTGACTTTTGTAAGATTTTAAGTTCTACTGTTTTTCTGCTTCCCTTCCCTTCCCTTTCCCCCCTTCTCCATGACAGGGAATAATCTGATTTAAGTTATATATGTACAATCATGTTTAACACATTTCCATATTGGTCATGTTGTGAAATAAGAACCAGAACAAAAGAGAAAATTATAAAGAAAAAAATTAAAACAAATTTTAAAAAATTAAGAGTATATTTTGGTCTGCATTCATACTCCATAAATTTTTCTCTGGATATGGATGGCATGGAAATATTTTCTTAAAGGATTCTAATTCCAAGAGACATTTTACCTTAAGACAAAGAGGAGGGATAAAAATTTGAATGTTTTCAAAATGGCTACGTATAGCAATAGTAAATCCACAACTGAGCAATTCTAAATAGGTTTGACAATGAATTCTTTGTCCCAGAACCTCTTTTCCAGAATTCAGCTTCTATGGAATATATTCCAAATATTTATGCTGAGGAAAAAATAATAGTGAGATCCAAGAAGATGTTCTTCTACCTGTCAGTACCTCCTAAACAGATTTAAAAATAAAATAAAATAAAATAATGATAATAACATTAGTGCAGACGTGCACACTCAAATGTAGCTGTAAATCTGAACTTTCAGTTTGGACAAATTCATTCTTTAGAAGAACTCTTGATGCCCTCATTATTATTTGTACACTGAAGAGATCTTAATAGAGTTCACACATTCCTTCCCTCTATGAGGTTGTGCATGCAGTTTTAACAAGAGAATGCATTTAGAAGGGGTTTTTTATACTTTAATATAAAAGGCTGCATTATCTTATGTATTAGACCATAATCTGATGATAAACTCTCACAATATCATTTAGGTCCTTGAACGAGAAGTGGAAGGGTCCCCAAAGACCATCTAGTCCAATGCCCTTATTTTACATGAGAAGAAATTGTGACCCAAGGAGGAGAAGGGACCTCCTGAATGTCACCCAGGTAATGACAGGGCCAGGATATGAACCCAGTTCTTCTGAAAATAGTCATTAACAGTTGCACTCTACAACAATGTTATCCTTTTAGAAAGAATCCAAACTTTTAGACTGCCAATTTATAACCCTTTCCGAACCATTCAATGGGTTTTTCTAGTTGATAAAGTATCCTTGAATATGGTTCCTTCTCTCTGTAGGGAACATGTAAACAGTAGGACTATATCTTTTTGAACTGAAACAGACCAGACAGATTAATCCAGATACAGTACAACAGAGGGTCTCCTTTACTCAATCTGTGACTACCCTTTGGTTACTTGCTGTGGTGTTAGAGAATTTGGTGGCTTTAGCATGTGGAGAAGCAAGTAAATGAGCATATTGCTAGATTTTTCACATCTTTATTCACTATTTGAAATCCTGTAGTTACTGGCTGAGGATTTCTAAGAAAATGCTGTCTGAAAGCAGTATGGTACAAGGGCAAGAGCTCTGAATCGAGATCAGAGAAACTGGGTCTGAGTTCTAGTTCAGAAATGTCTTGGCTTTATAATTATGGGACAATAATTTCCCCTTTCAGCCTCAGTTATCTCTAGAAAGAAAATGGAAATACAATTCTTACATGTCCAGGGCTATTGTGCTTATGACCTTGTAACTCATATAATGCTACAGAAACAAAAGCTTATGATATCCCTATGATTAAGTTCTCAATGTGCAAAAAGTGTACAGATTTGGCAAGAGAAAATATTTTCTGCTCTATTGACTTCGAAGTTGTTTTGCCCCTTGTGGACCTCAAGATCATACCTAACCACTACTTTCCTAAATCTCCTCCTCAAACGCCGCTTCCTCATTGGTAAAATGAGAGGATGAAGCGATGAAGTATGAAGTCCCTTCCAGTTTTGGATCTAAAATCCTATGTGGGAACTGGGGCAAGTTCTTTCACTTCCCTGGACTTCTCTTCCCTTTCCTTCATTCCCCAATAAAATGAGGGGGGTTGAAAGAGAAGGTCTTTGAAGCTCCAGATTCAATGATTCAGGTCCTTAGGAGGCTGCTCTGATTAGGTGCTTTTCCTCCAGTTCTTTGTGTGGCTAATTCATTTTCAGCTAATTTGTACATGTCCACTTGTGGCTTCGTAAATGCATCTTAGATTTTTGCCGCTATGGTTCATCACTCCTCCAATTATCAAGAGTTTTGAGCTGAAGGTAAGGGATTTCATGTTTCATTTGTATCCTTCCCCTCAGGAAATATTGATAATACTGAGGTAACCACATGACTGAAAACAAAAAAACAAGACTTCAAATGCAACCTCATATAACCACCAACTACCCATGAGAAACCTGAGCAAAAGAAGAGAGATGATATAGAGCTGGGGGAGCTTATTCAAAACTACCTAGATGAACTAGATAATTTCTTAGAGCTCTGATTTTTTTTCTTAAGCTCTAGTCACACGATGATTTTCTTGGCTGCTTTCACCATGTAGATATTAAACAACAGCCATGCATTCTGAGCAAAGTTACGCAATGCACATGATATGAATAGCAATAAGAGAAGATGAACGCCAAGTGTGTGGTGACTAGCAGGTGTCCTGTCTGAAAATGGACCCTATGATCAACAATGAGGTTGAAAACTAGTGCTGTCCAAGGTTGTCACAGGAAAGGGTTTCAAATTCAACCTAAATCAAAGATGATTGCAGACTTTCACAGAGGCTTTTAAAAATAACACACACACACACACACACACACACACATCCACACAAAAACACATACTTTGCTTTGGTGAAACATGTGAGATGAAATCTATTTCCTTAAAGAAATTCTAGTGACACCACCAAAAATCAAGAATTGAACAATTTCAGAATGGTGGTTTTTAAAGTTTTTAAGCGTTTTTAAAGTAATAGTAACCAGAAAAGAAGATGAGTTGTAAGAAATTGCCACCTGGAAAAGGGAGGTGCCTGGGGAGTGACAGCTGCCATATGCAAAGTAGAACAAACACACCTGCTGTCAAATACACCTGGTCTTTTTAATGAGAGGAACCACTTAGCAGAAAGTATGCAAAGGGCTCGCAGGAACAGGATGTTTCCTCTAACCAGAAATCTTCTCCCCAAGTTCTTTGGAGCCAATTCTTTGGCACAAATGGTTGGATAGCTACCACACAAGATTCTACGGGCAGAGGAGGAAAAATGTTGATGGTTCTGAGAGGTAGGGTGATGGAACAAATTCCTGTGTGATTGGATCAGAAAATGGAATAGTTAAACAGATGCTGAGACAGCGTGATATATTTTGGCAACCTTTAAAGGTCTCTGGTTGTAGGCACAAATGAAGTTTCAAGGCAAAAAAAGGAAAGAAAAGAAAAAAAAGAGAAAGGACGGGGAAGAGGAGAAAACATGCCATTGAGTAATCTTCCACCATTGTGGCCAGTTTCAATACTCAACCTTCTGTTATAAAGCTGAAATTGTGGACCTACCATATAATTCCTAGTTTGGCAAAGTTGTGTCCTGATCAGTGATGCTTACAGAAGTCAAATTGTGAACCTCCACTGAAACTCAGAGAATTTTACACCTCCATGAGCATAAATCAGACTAGAAGAGTAAGATCACTCTCTAAGAGATTTGCCTACACTAGCTCTATAAACGTCTCCAGTACCCTACAGGAGAGTCTGCTGTAGTCAGATAAGCCAAACCAGAGTTTAATATCAGTGGCAATATTTTGTCCTTCCTCATTTAAAAAAAAAATGACACATAATGTAGAGAACTAATTGAAGGAGTGGCAACTATCAGATAGTCGCACAAAAACATATTCTTTCAAGAAATCAACCAAAGCTTATTCATTTGTCTTCTGGTGCCTAGGCACCATAAAAAATATAAAAGGAGTGTGTTTCAGTTAAATTCCTAGTACTTACAGTCTCTGTCTTCAAAAGGTTTGCACTGTATTATTAGTGTTAAGATTTATTCACTTAACACTAAATACAACCAAATTCTGAAAAAGGACAGAAAAATGTATGTGAAAAATCAACCAAGAAAGTTTCAAAGACATGTCAGGACTTGAGTTGGATCTTAAAGTATGTTAGGATTTGTGAATGTTTTGGAAAATTCTAAAAAGAATGTCACAACCACACGTCAACGGAAACAGACAAGCAAATAGGCAACTTTCAGTGTAGTTTATAAACAGCATATAATTCTTGAATATACAAAGTGGGTAAGATAGTCTTATGAATATCAAACTTAATATCCCTAGGTAATAAATTAAAGTGAATCACTAGAATTCATATTGTTCTAACCTTCCTTATGTATATATGAAAATGTGTGGATAGAGTATGTGTGTATATATATATATATATATATATATATATACACACACACACAAATACATGCATGTGCATATGCATGTATACCATGCATGCATGTGTACACACCATACATTTATGGGTCTACGCACATGAATGTGCATTATGGTGTGTGTATATGTATGTATACACACACACACACACACACGTGTGTGTGTGTCACCAAACACTGGTGTGTGTGTACATATACATATATTCATCCATATAATCTCTGCTTGCAAAGAACTTTAGTCTAAAAAGGAAGGCAACAACTACATATAGCAACATGCACAGTAAAAAGACAATAAATAGAAATACATATAGTAGACAGAGAACTTCACAAAGGAGTTTAGTTGTAGAAACACCAAAAGCAAAAGACAACCAGATATGGGTGTACCCAGTGGAAAAGGACAGAAACAAATATATGGGCAGAACAGAGAATGAAGAGCCTGAAAAGAATGAAAAGTACAAAAACAGTTCTTTAGAAAGAATATTTTAATCCTTCATTCCCATATGCTAACTTCAGAAGAAATCTTGTACAGTATTAGTGAAGGCTTCTTAATGAGGCCATGCAATGGGACCTATGACTAGTCAAGAGAGATCAGAATAACAATCTACATGAGAAAAAATAAAAACAAAGGGATGAAATACAAATTGCATGATACATGTAATATCAAGCTTTTCCCTGAGACAAAAGTTTATCTTTTTTAATAAAGACAGTGTTATCCTTACGATGTGATGGAAAATCACAATTTCTGAAGAAACAAAATTGCAAGTGACTGAAAGAATAAGGGACAAAACATGCTTGGCATAAGCAGACTGTGAGATGTTAATAATGATGACCTGTGTACAAGAAAGCTGGATCGAATATATCGTCCAGAAATGTCTGATGAGAAAAAGAAATGGGTCAGGCCCACAAGGGATAGAGAACACACAGCTGGTCTGAGTGTCACCCTCATACTCATGGAATGTTAGCAGTAGTGGAAGAAGAATGAGATGAAAATATGTGGATGGGTCAAAATCTATATCAACAGAGGCTATGTCTGGATAAATACCAGATTATAGGCCCAATTAAGTAGAGAAATGGGTTTCTTCTAAGGATGCTTTCCTACAAATGCAACTTACTAGAATTACTGAAGTATAAAAGGAAAGGCTACTGAGGCAGTTTTCTAGCCAGCATTCTACTGAGAACTGAGTTGTAAAAATTGCAGAAGAGGAATACTGATGGCAAGACTTGATGCTCATTGCTTCAATACAACAAGGACCCAAGATTTCATGATTCTGAGAACACCTTCCACTGATATAAGCCTTGGTAGATGATTTCATGTATTTCTGTGGCCAAAATAAAATTCACCTTCTTGCGATTCATCTCAATCTTCTGTTGATGAGCATCTCCAAACTAAACTCGAGTAGTCCTTGTACAGCAAGCACACAATGCATCACTGGGCCCTCACTCCAAGTCTTTCCCACTTGTTGCATCCTGACAGAGCTTATACTCTTGAACATAAAGACTCTTGTCTCTTTGTTTTTATTTCTTTAGTACTTGGCACAATGTCTGCTCTAGAGTTAAGTGTTTATTGTCTGTTGAGTGGAAAAAATAGTTTTTCAGTGGAATAGTGCCCAGGATCACTTCTATGCCACTGTGAAACATCCAGGTGGAAAGGAAGTGGAGGTTGGTAGTCATCAATAAACTCAATGCATTGTGTTTCAACCCTAACAAAATCCACAAACTCAAGTGTTATATCTATATGTTTCTATACACGTGTGGTGTGTGTGCAGCCTAATTGACCAGGAAAACTGAAGGGTAGGTGTTTCTAATGCAAAGACACAACTAACCAAGTCTCCAAACTATATAAAGAACTGATGGCTAGCCAACATTAAACATTAGTTCTAGCAGAGGGGATGAACAAGAATCATAAAGGAGAAAAATTTGTGGATGAGCTGTGATGTGAAACATAAAATTACAGATTGACTAAAACACTGAACTGAGTTATTTAGTGTAAGTATCCAAGCTCCACTCAGAATCTATTGAGAAGGTGTTGTTGACTCAAAGCATTTTAAAAGACAAGCAATAAGGCTGCTGATATAAATGGCCAGGTAGGTGTAGCTTTAATTTTTATTTTGTGATGTATTCGTTGCAATTTAATTCAACAAACATTAAGCTCTCGCTCGCTCTCTCTCTCTCTCTCTCTCTCTCTCTCGCTCTCTCTCGCTCTCTCTGTATATATGGCACTTGGCAGGTTACTGAAGAAATAAAGAGACATAAGAGATGGTAGTTCTTCCCTTCAAGTAGCTAACATTTCCCTATGCAGGGGAGGCAGAACAAGACTTAGACAAGAGAAGTAAATGATAAGATAAAAACAAAAGAGAGACAAAGGAATTTTGGGGGATAGCAATAATAAGTGGGAGGATCACGAAAGGGTTACACTAGTAGGTGCCAACTGAAACGTTATTGCTTTTTAAGTGCTAGTAAGTCACCCTACGTTTGAATATTTTAATCTCCCAAATCTAAATTAATGGTACAGATAATGACTTCAGTTCCCCAGTCTATAGATTTAGATCCAAAAGGGACTTCAGAGGCTAACTCATCCAATCCCCTCTTTTTTACAGATGAGGAAACTAAAAATCAGGAGAGGTTGTTAGTTGCCCAAGATCACAAAGGTAACATGTCAAAGGCGGGATCTGAATCACAATCTTCTGAATTCAAATAGAGTGGTTGTTCCACAACTTCACAAAAGACTTTTTTTTCTGTATCCCTTCTACATACCTCATGTTATACTTAAATAATGTACAGAGGAAACTTGACGCTGACTTGGTAATTAGGATGAACTTCAAGGTAGAAATAATTTTATCCTATTGGCCTATGAAGAGGTTATGTTCCTCATTCTTCCACATACATTCATTGATACTGTGATTAATCTGTGAACCTATCAATTTGGGTTTTTCTTCCAGAGAAGCAGATTACAAACCACCTGCAACTTATCTTGTTTCACTCCTATCTCTGTACTCCCATAAATCTTGCATATGATGTTCCCCAAATATGCTGGGGGCTTTCTTCTAGATCTTTTGACATGGTATTGATAGCAAATAGGGCATAGAGGTCGCCCATCAATTATGCCTCACTTTTATTAAATGGCTGGCCCATCGCCTTTCCTAATCATACATTTCTCTGATAATATTCTTCATGTCACTTCTGCTCAATTTTTCTTTCGTAATGTGTTGCAACCTATTCATACCTACCATGTACCTTTCCACTGCCCTTTGTGTGACCCTTAACTTCAATTCTTCAGAAATTGTGGCATTCCTTGACTCACCAGCCATCTTGTATTCAAAGTATAATGTAACTTTTGTTTCAGGGAGATATGTGTTGTCATCAATAGCACTAACAGTTTTCAAAGGCAATCCAACCTTCTTTTCTTTTTCTAATTGTGATTTGAATTCATTGTTTGTCATTGGTGCCTGGCCAAGATATGTGTACTGTTGAACGAAATCTATGGGTTCTCCAAACAAGTGCATATCACAGTCATGTCATTAGTCATTTTTTTCATCTATTTTTCTTTATCTGTGTGCACAGTTCGGATGAACTCTTAAGAAAGAGATCATGGATCTGATTTAAGATGTTACAGGACTTGAGAAAATTAACATGTTATTTAGAAAGAGGAAGATAGAGATGACCACTCTACTTGCTGGAAATCTTCCTCCACTTGAACTCTGCACTGGGCATCCTTGATGACAAAGGCAAACACCTTTAGATAGCACAGCATACAATTCTGTCTTCTATATCCTGTGTGATACTGATAATCAGAGAGTTTTTCAATGAAGGTATTTCTGTTATACCTTTAAAAGGATATTGTATTGGGGGGGGGGGCAGAGCCAAGATGGCGTTGTGAAGGCAGGAAATCCCAAAAGTTCTCCCCCAGATGACTCCAAATGCATTTGAATTTTGACTCTAACCAAATTCTAGAGTGGCAGAACCCACAGAAAGACTGAGTGAAAAAAATTTATGACCTGAGACAGCTTGAAAGGTCTGTGGGAATGGTCTATTCCGCCAGGGTTGGAAAGGGCCTCACCACAGCCCAGGACACACAAGCCACTAGAGCAAATCAGTTCCTGTCACCTAGGAACAGCCCAAGGGGAGCTTGGACCCCCAGAGTCTGCAGCAGCAGGGCAGTTTTCAGACCTCTCAGCCCAGGAATTGTCAAGGATTACTCAGAAGATCAGCAGGAAAACTCTACTACACCAGAGCGAGCATGGAGCCCTGGCCAGTGCAGGTCTTGGGAAGGCCCTGGCCCCAGAAACCAGAAGCAGACCTTCAGGGTCTCCCCAGAGCTGCTTTCAGAACATCCAGCCCACAGATAGTTAGGGGATCCAAGGGGACTGCAGAGGTCACTCTTCTATCCCTGCAGTAGGCTTCTTTTGCTTTGCCCATACTTAGATCCAGGTCACAGTCTTGGGTCGCATACTGTCATAGCAGAGCTAGGACCCTCCTCACAGTTCCAAGGCAGAAGGGAATGCTTGTGGTCATCCACAGACCAGAAAGCAGGCCAGGAGAGCAGTCAGAGGCTCTCATAAAAACTTGAAGAATTTGACATCCCTGGAGGAAGAAGGGCTAAAAACAGTTGAAAAAACCCTCAATAGCTTGGGAAAGAACATCCTCCACTCTGGAAGTGGAGTCCCACCTTAACAAAGAGTTACATTCAAATCATAGGCTGGGGAAATGAGCAAACAACAGAAGAAAAAGAATCCAACCAGAGACAATTACTTTAGTCCTATCAAAATACATACTCAGAAGATGATAAAGTCAAAGCTTCTGTACCCATAGTCTCCAAGAAAAAATAGGAATTAGTCTCAGGTTATGGAAGAGCTCAAAAAATTTTGAAAATCAAGCAAGGGATGTAGAGGAAAAATTGGGAAGATAAAAATGAGAGGATGCAGGAAAATCATAAAAACCAAGTCAACAGCATAGTGAAGGAGATACTAAAATTACTGAAGAAAATAACATCTTAAAAATCAGTTTAGTACAATAGAAAAGGCAGTTCAAAAAGTCAATGAGGGGAAGAATGCCTTAAAAAGCAGAATTGGTTGCAAGGAAAAGGAGATAAAGAAGCTCTCTGAAGAAAATAATTCCTTCAAATGTAAAACGGAGCTAAGAAAAGCTAATGACTTTTCTGAGAAATCAAGGAACAATAAAAACAAAACCAAAAGACTAGAAGAAAATGTGAAAAGTTTCATTGGAAAAACAACTGACCTGGAAAACAGAGCAAAAAGAGTTAATTTAAAAATTATTGGGCTAAATGAATGTCATGATCAGGAAAAGAGCCTAGACTTCCTTTTTCAAGAAATTCTCTAGGAAAATTGCCCTGATATCTGAGAAGCAGAGGGGTAAATAGAAATTGTGGGAATCCAATTACCTTCTGAATGAGATTCCCAAAATAAAAACTCCAAGGAATATTATATCCAAATTCCAAAACACCCAAATCAAGGAGAAAATATTACAAGCAGCCAGAAATAAACAATTCAAATATTGTGAAGTCACAGTCAGGATTACATAGGATTTAGTACAATCTACATTGAAGGCTTGTGGGGTTTGGAATGTAATATTCCAGAAGGCAAAAGAGCTTGGATTACAACTGAGAATCAGCTACCCAGTAAAACCAAACATCCTCTTTCAGGAGAAAAGATGGACATTCAAAGAAGTACATTCAGACTTTCCTGTTGAAATGACCAGAGATGAACAGAAAGTTTAATCCTCAAGTACAGGACTCAGGTGAAGCATAGAGAGGGTGGATGAGAAGGGCAAATTAAGAGAGATTTAATGATGTTGTACTGCTTGTATTCCTATATGGGAGGATGATACAGATAACTCTTATGACCCTTCAAATTTATCAGGGTAGTTAAAAGGAGCATACATAAACAAGGCACAGGGGGAAGCTAAACGTGAAGGTATAATATAGTATTAAAATGGAGTTAATGGGGGCGGCTAGGTGGCATAGCGGATAAAGAACTGGCCCTGGAGTCAGGAGTACCTGGGTTCAAATCCAGTCTCAGACACTTAGTAATTGCCTAGCTGTGTGGCCTTGGGCAAGCCATTTAACCCCGTTTGCCTTGCAAAAACCTAAAAAAAGATGGAGTTAATGGGTGAAAATATAATGTACTGGGAAAAAGGGAAAAGAGAGGTAGAATGGGCTAAGATATTTTGTGTAAAACAGACAAGAAAAAACTTTTTTACAATGCAGTGAAAGTGGAGGAGGGGAGGGGGAGTGAGTGAACCTTCATTCTCATTGAAAGTGGCTCAGAGAAGAAATAACATACAATCTCAATAGGGTATAGAAACCTACCTTACCTTAGAGGAAAAACACAGAGGAAAGGACTTGGAGAAAGGAGACAGAAGGAGGGGAGGGTGGTGTAGGTGATAGAAGAGAGGGAAGATCATAGGAGAGGCTAGTCAGATATGTTACACTTTTGAGGAGGGACAGAGTGAAAAAGGAAAGAGAATAGACTAAATGGAGTTGGGAGGGAATAGAATGGAGAGAAATACAGTTAGCATTAGCAACTGTAGGGGAAAATATCGAAGCAACTTCTCTGCTGAACATATGATAAGGAATGCAATCCATTCCAAAGACAGAGCTGATGGTATCTGAATACAGATTGAAACATACTTTTTTTCTCTCGCTTTATTTTTCTTGAGGTTTTTCTATATTTGTGAGGAGGAGGGTTATATTTACTTTTACAACAAGATTATTATAGCTTTGTGAAAACATAAAATAAATTTTAAAAAATCTTTGTTATAAAAGCATATTATATGATTTGAACATATGCATGAGCTACAACATTTTGAAGATCATTTTAAGATCATACTTTTGTCTACATGTATTCAAAGTGATTTCTCAATTCCCTAAAAACTATGCCCCCCTAACACATGCTGCCTCTCTATATACTTAATGTTTTCTTATGCAACACAACAATCTAAATGCAGTGGCTTCACTATCACTGATGGCAAAAAAAAGAATTCATTAGAGAAACTATGACAAATGATTTCCATTTTTTACTTGTCTTCCTTCTAGTTTCATCCTTAAATACTCTCAGAATAATTTGATTTAATCGAATCTCTCACCAAACTTTCTGAAAACTTATTCATCCCTTCATTATTGTCCACTATTTAATGAGAAAATATAGATCATATTTTTTGTAAGGGAAAGTGTTTCATTGCTGATCTTTTTTCATTGCTGGTATTTCCTAATGAGCCCTTTCTTTGCTTCAAATTACTCTTCCCTTGTAACAAAGAAGTACAGTTATACTGTTGAAAACTTTACAGCATCTCCTACTGTAATATTTTATAAATAAGTTTATATCTAAGCTACTGCATCCCTGGACTACATATCTATCTTCTGAGCAAGGAAGTCAAGTATTTGCTCAGTGAGGAAGTTTTTAGGCATTTTCTCATGACTGATTTACATTGGTTTATGTTCCTTAAAATTATTAACATTTATATTAATGTCTATTCTTTTCTCCATTTCCTATTTTTAGCATCAGCAAGTTTGTTTATAATCGTAAGGTTGTAGTTGTCTCAATTGTATCCTGTATCATCTTATAGTTGTCTCAGTTGCATACTGTATCATTTTTTTTCTTTTATTTTGCCACTGATTTTCATCTTTGTCCTAATAAATCAATGGTCTGAATGTATATAGATGACTGTATTGGAATTTACTCCTGTATGGTTTACCAATTATTTCCTGTTAGAATAAATTTCACTTTTTCTAATGTTATTTGTTGTTCACAAAATCTAGCATTTCTGAACTTCTTAGTATAAAAATAATTCGAGATATTTAAGTTTAAGTATAGTCTACAAATATTTCTTACTCCTTAAGCTTGTTTTCCAACATATTTTGTTATACTCTCCTATGACCAAATTTTACTCAAGTCACTGAACACTGACGCATAATTTCATATGCAAATAGAACTCTTGATGGGGGATATCCTTCTCCCCAAAAGAACACAAGTAGTTGACTGAAGTACAGGTGGGCTTAATGACTTATCTAGAGTCACACAGCCAGTGTGTCAAAAGTAGAGTTAACAAGAATTTATTACATGCCTACCATGGAGCAAGGCAATATGTCAAGGGTTGGAGATATAAAGAAAGATAAAAGTAGTGACTGCCCTCAAGGACAGTTTTCAGTGGGAGAGAAAAACATATAAATAATTAGCTATATTCAAATGAAATATAAAGTAAGTGCAAAGGATAAGGACTTGAAAGTCAGTTGGACTAGGAAAGATCAATAGCAAAAAAACAGAGCTTATGACTCCAGGACAAGCTGGGAAAATCAACAGGTAGGAGTGTAGGGCCTAGGAACTGCAAGTAAGCCAATGTATTTTGATCATAGAATATGTGAGGGCATTAACATGCAAGAAGTTTGGAAAAGGAGAAAGGGTCTTCCTGATTCTAAAACTAGTACTTCCCTTTTCTCTCTTACTTTATAAATTCATATTAAATATATAATGATAATTTTGGTGGGTCTTACAGAATTCTGCAAATGCTTGCTATTGCTTTATCCTCATAAAGAGATACTGATGAATAATCTGTAAAGTTATGAATTTTTAGAATGAGGTCACTTTTAGAAATGGTTACCATGGGGCATTGTTTTGAGATAACCCAGCATCCCATAAAATTATTTTTTCCCTCTGAATGAAGGATGAAACAAAATTATATAATCACAGTATCACAGAATTTGAAAGGTACCTCATTAGCATCTAGTCCATTCCAGACACCACAGGAATTCCCATTATGACACACTTAACAAGTTGATCTCTAAGGAGGGGGAGCTTACTTACCTCTAAAACTGCCAGTCCTATTTTGGGACAGCTCTAAGAGTTATGAAGATTTTCATGATGTTGAACCCAAGTCATGAGCGCTCCTTTATTTACTTCTCCAAAGAGAAGATGAGAACCAATCTTTCATTTACATAAATTATCCATTGTCTTTTAGTTTCATTTATAGTGAGAATGTCAAAATTTATAAAATTCAATTGCTCCTGTGGTATGATCATTTTGGTCACTGGACAAGAATCTCACATTTAGAGTACTAAGAGATGAGCTAATTGCCACAGAATATCTATGTGCTTCTTAGTACCCTATATCCCCTTTTCTGACATTCTATCATCATCACTAGAGATTCATAAGAAAGTATACAGGATTAAGAGCTATTTTGTATTTTTCTTTGTTTCATGAATTGCCATGGGCAAAGAATCGATTATTAAGTGGCCAGTTTAAAGATGACGAACTTCTTTATGATCCTTGAAGAACTGGGACCTCCAGATTTACCCTCAGACAAAAATATGTAATTTTACTTCTAGGACCCCACTCAAAGTTTTCTGAGTTTGGCTGTACCTGCCAGAGTTTGTGCCATGTTAACATATCTTTCACCAATCCATGATTACTTTCATGGTCCAGTGGCAAATTGGAACACATCAGGTGCTCAATAAATGTTTCAGACAGACTTTCAAGGTGGGCTGAGTGGTTATGATTCTCTTTCTTCTATATACATACTTTCATTAGAAAGTTTACATCAAGGTCAAATCCACAGATTAAAGGAATACTCGGGAATATAAAGCAACAAAAAACGGAGATGAGAAATACAATGCCTTATTAATATTGGGGAACACATTTATATTTCTTTTTACATTATAAAATTCACTTAAGGTCAAATTCATGGATCACCATAGTGACTATCATAAATTATCAAATGTATTTACTAATGATTCCAATTCTAGATAGTGCTGATTGAGTTCCAGACAAAGAGAGTAAAATAGTTCCCTCTAGATACTTCCGATCTAAAGCTAACTAATACTATATTAAATAATATGACATGACTTTATGTATATGACTCAAAATACTACCCCAAATAGGTCATCTCCATTATTTTCATTGAACCTCCTCATTTTTATATGCTGAGCTAATTTTATCACTGCTATTACAGCTTTTTTATTGATCTACCAATTATTCTCAATCCTATACTGTTTGCATTAAAGTTATTTTTCTTTTAATCTGTGGTCACATAAAATAAATTGATGTTTTAGTTATGAAAGATATTCTAAAGCAATATTGAATATATATATATCGATACATATGCATATTTGTACTAGATAATGCAACTTGTAAACCAGAACAATCCTTTCTCCTATGAAATTTTTAAAAAATAAAGAAATATAAAATACAAAGCCATACAAAGCCCCAGGGACAAATTTCTTCCAGAGAGCTGAAAATACACAAATAATCCCTGGACAAAAATTCATTTATTCATTAAGAACTTATTAAGCACCTATTATAAGTCATACACCGTGACCAAAAAGACAAAACTGAAACTACCTTATCACTAAGAACTTCTGTTATATTGGCAGCAACAAAACATGCACATCTCAGTAAATGCAAAATACATATGAGGCAAGCACAAAGCAATTTAGGGGTCACAAGTAACTAAGGGGATCAGGAAATACCTCCAGTAGGAGGAGGTAGTTGAGGTTAACTTTACAAGAAGTTAGAAGTTGTATAAGGGATAAGTATATTCCAGGCATGGGTCAATGCTTGTGCAAAAGCAAACCTACAGGAGATAATATATCATGCATGGAGAATAACAAAAAAGCCAGTTTTAGTTGAACCAGAGCGCATAAATGGGAAGGAGTGTATACCATGCCTAAAGAGGTAGACTGGAGTCAGATTATAAAGAGGTCTGAACTTCAGGTAGGGAAATACATATTTTATCTGAGAGGGATTAGGGGACCATTAAAACTTTTCAAGCAAAGGAATGACATGGCCATATTTCTGTTTTAAGAAAATCACTTTGGTAGCTGTGTTCAGGATGGACTAAGGAAAAGAGAGACCGGATGCAGGTATACGAATTCGAGGGAATAGTCCTGGTGAGAGGTGGTGAAGGCTTGGACTAGATGCAGAGTGAAGGAAGGGATGAGCAAGATGTTGTGCAGGTTGAAGTGACAAAACATGGTGATTAGGGCAAGGGGGTGAGGGAGAAGAAAGAGTACGGGAAGATTTGAAGATTTAAAACCTGGATAGTGACACTCTAGATATAAATAGGGAAATTGAGGGGGTTGGTTTAAGGGAAAAACAGTAAGCTCATTTCTGAAATTTTGGATTTGAGATGTCTATGGCACATTCAGTATGCAGTGTGGAACAGGAGCTCAGAAGAGAGACTAAAGCTAGGTATATAGTTTGGGGATTCACAGGCAGAGAGGTGATAAATAAATGAACACATGGGAACTGATGAGACCACGAAGGAATATGTAGAAAGAGATGAGAAGAAACTACTGACAGAACCTTGGGAAAAACAAAAGGTTGGATAGAAAGAGGGGAAGATGTACAATGAGGCAGTGGACCACTGAAAGGGAGCTACCAGATGAGTAGTGCATAGACTAAGAGAAAGAAGTATCATAAAAAGCAAGAGAAGAAGATTATCAATAGAGTCAATAGCCATAAAGCTTTTAAGAAGAAACTGACCTCTGAGAAAAATCCATTAAATCTTATAGTTAGAGATGATTGGTAACTTTGGAGAGAGCAGTTCAACTACAGTGATGAATATGGAAGCCAGATTATAAAGGACTGAGAAGTGAGAGAAATGGAAATGGCCAGTATAGAAGGCTTTCTTCTTTTCTAAAATTTAATTTTTATTTTCCCCAATTATATGTAAAAACAATTTTTAACAGTCTTTTAAAAAACATTTTGAGTTCCAAATTTTCTCCCTCCCTCCATCATCTTTCCCTCTCCCTCACCCCCACTGAAAAGGTAAGCAATTTGATATAGATTATACATGTACAGTCACGCAAAACATTTCCCTATTAGCCATGATGGGAAAAAATGCAGACAAAAATCTCCAAGAAAAATAAAGAAAAAGTGTATACTTTGATCTGCATTGACTTTATCTGTTCTTTTTCTAGAGAAGGATAGTATTTTTCATTTGAAGTACTTCAGAAATTACTTGGATTGTTGTATTTCTGAGAATTGGTAAGTCATTCACAGTTGCTTACCATACAATATTGCTAACAAGTACAATGCTCTGGTTTTGCTCATTTTATTTTGCATTAGTTTAAGCAGGTTTTTCTAGTTTTTTCTGAGAACAATCAATCTGCTTGTTATTTCATTATTCAATAATATTTCATTACAATCATATATAACAACTAGTTCAGCCTTTCCCACATTGATGGACATCCCTTCAATTTCTAATTCTTTGCCACTGCTAAAAATGTATCTACAAATATTTTCGTACATATAGGTCCTGTTCCTTTTTGGTTTTTATTTGTTTGGAATTCAGGTCTAGTAATGGTATTGCTTGGTCAAAGGATCTGAATGGTTTTATAGGCCTTTGAGCATAGTTCCAAATTGTTCTACAGCATAGTTGAATCAGTATACAATTTGACCAGTAGTTTATTAATGTCTCAGTTTTCTCATATCCTCCCAACATTGGTGATTTTCCTTTTCTTTATATAAGCCAATCTGATAAGTGTGGGGTAGTAGCACAGAGCTGTTTTAATTTGCATTTCTCTATCAACAGTGATTTACAACTATAGATAGTTTTAATAACTCTGAAAAGTGCCTGTTCATATCCTTTGACCATTTATCAATTGAAGAATAACTCTTATTTCTATGCATTTGACTCAGTTCTCTATATATTTGAAAAATGGGGTCTTGAAGACATTTTTCCCATTAGGAATGGTTCCATACAAATGAGAAGGATATATGATGATAGCCTGAGGGACAGAAGGATCAAATAAATGTCTCTGAAGGATAGAAAAATACCCTAACATGTCTGTAGGCAAGAAGGAAGAAGTCAGTAGAAAAGAGAAAGACTAATATTTAGACAGGGGTGAGGGGAGAGATAATTGGAGGGCAAGTTGCTAGATAAGAGTGGTGGGATGGGCTCACGGGTATAAATAGAGAATTTAGTTTTAAAGAGAAGGTCCATATTTTCCTCCAAGACTAGAATAAAAGAGAGAATGGGAGATGACATCAAGAGGTTCTGAGATAAATAAAAAGAAAATAGAAGAATCTCATGGGACTAGCCTGTATTCTTAATAAATTGAGTAGCAAGATTGAAGCAGCAAAACCAAAAGGGAGTAGGGAGGGATTGGCCATAGATGAGGTATGAAGTTTTAGAAGAATTGCTAAAGGGAGTCAATCAACAGTTAATTGAGGGTAATTAAAAGAGTGGCCTTCCAACAATGAGGACCCAGCTGAAGTGAGAGAAAAATTATTGTAGAAGATTACTCCCCATGGTTTTCTGACATCTCTGAGGTCAATGGGGGGGGTATAATCCAAGGTTGAGTTTAGCAAGGGGAAAGGGAAGGCAACAAACATTCATTAAGTGTCCACTATGTGCTCAGCTATGTATTAGGAACTTTACAAATGTTATCTTGTTTGATTCTTCCAACAACCCTAGGGTAGGTGTTATTAAAATCTCAATTTTATAGCTGAAGAAACTAAGACAGACAGAATAGAAATACTTTTTGAGGGGGTCACATAGCTAGGAAGAATTTGAGGTTGGGTTTAAGATCAGGGCTTCTTAACTCCAAACCCATCTATGTGTTACCCAGCTGCCTCAAGGTGACAGAGAATTATTGATAAGGCATATGTAGTGACAGGTTAAAAAGGCAAAGATTTTTGAGAGTGGAGGAAAGTGTTTGGTTAAATTCATTTGTGAAGGTAGAAGTTCACCCATAGGTCAAACTTGGAAAAGGAAGAAATTAAAACCTGGAAGAGTGATATTAGCCTGGGTGAATACTGAAAGGTACCAGGAGTGTAGGTAATAATGAAGACAAAGTATATTTCACAGGATCATATGCTGAGCTAAAAAGGGATCTATATGGTCATAGGACCATAGGCTGAGATAGAAGGCATGTCCAAGATCCTTTTTTTCAGGAGGAAAAGATTTATTTACACACTGAAAGTAAGTAACCAAGGGAAAGAGACACACAGTCCAAAGAGTATAAACAGAGAGAGAGAAATCAGAAAGAGAACCAGAAGAAGTTTTCACTCCTTCATATTACAGGTGTATAAACTGAGGTTCAGGATAATTAAGTGACTTACCCAAGGTCACGGTGGAAGAGACAGTGTCTGAACACAGGTCTAATGATGTCATATCTGCTGTACCACAATGTCTCTCCAGTTAGGAAGAGTAAGGCACAGTGGGAAATGTTATAATGAGAGAGGAATTTCTTAGTTCTTAAATGTGATTCATGAAGAAAAAAGAATACAATTAATAAAAGGTAGAAGTTCTTCTGAAAAACTAAAGGACTTGCTCTTTTCTGCATTTGAATGGAAATTCACCATGCAAGGCCTAACTTCCACATTTTACAAAATCCTACCTAATCTTATGTTTATGCACAATTTCATTGACTGCAATTTAAAACAAAACACAAACTCACAATTCCACAAACTAATTAACCATTTTTTTGTGTCTGTGTTTTCATGGTGTAGTTGAGGGAGAAATACTGGGGAAATAGTTGTCTGACTTTTCCTGTAGTATGAAGGAAATATTATCTGTGCTTATTTGGCATTTTCTAGGAGCCTCCCACTTCTTCCCCACTGTGCAACCTAAACCACTTTTAAAATGATATTCATTAAGATAATAGGAATAACTTCAGCAGCTTCCTCCTACCTCTCCTTCATCTGTCTATCATGTAGCCTGCCAAGGTATATGCCTAACTGCAGTTATGTCCAGTAAGTCACTTCTTGACTCTCCCCCTGACTCCTCCTTGCACAGGAGATGGGCTAAGCTCACCTACTCCTCCATGCTGCATCCATGTCGACCTTGGCCCAGTCACCCATCTTGTGGCTATTTCCTTCCTCCTTTCCACTTTTTAAATTGTCTTTGATGCTCTCATGATCCTAGCTTGTAGCTGTTTTTCTTTGCTTAAACTTTACTATCTTCTTAAAAATTTACTTTCTTTACTTTGCTGTTTCCCTAAAGAACTCTGTGAATTAACTTGCAATTCTTTGCAGTAACCTGTGAATTAAGATTTGTGTCTTTTCTTACATTCCTGAGTCAGAGAGCCTAGTGATTTCTTCGCTGATTTAAATGACCCCCCATTAGTCCTTGCAAGCCCCTCCCCTGAGCAATTCTTGATCCATTGTCAAACAAGTGGTTGTACAAATCTTTTAGATTCAAATTATCTGATATGTTGTTATATACGTGTGATGAAAAGCCTCTTGACAAGGTTTTTTTTTTAATTCATAGCTTTATTTTTTATGGTAGTCAAAAAGTTGGAAATAAAGTGGATACTCATCAACTAGAGAATGTTCAGACAAAATGCAGAAAATAAATAGAATGAATACTTACAGCATTGTAAGAAATGATGAACATGAAGGATTTAGAGAAGCCTTGGAAGAAGTATATGAAGCAACCCAGAATAAATTAATCAAACCGGAAAACAATACGCACAATCATTCAATGTAAATAGAAAAAAAATCCTCTGTAATTGTGGTCAAATTTTGTCTCACAGTAGAGAAGAGAAATATATCTTTCCTCCTTCTTAGCAGAGCTGGGAGACTACAATTATGTTGTGCAATATTACAAAAATTGCCAGATTCAATTGATATACTAGTTAGTTTTCCTGAACAAACTGTTCATCTTTCCCCTCTCCACCCCATCCCCCAACCCCAACCTTAAGCCCAGGCTTCCTTTTTAATTCCTTGTATTGAAGTTTGTGTGAATCGAGTCAGTAATAAAGAGTGGGTAACGAAAGGTTAGCGTAAGTAAGGGGTTTGGTGTTTGGAAAGAGGTTTAAGAAGTATTTGATTACACTGAGATAAAGATAGGAAAAAACATTTTAGAGAAACTATTGTTGGTTGATCATTATTCAATCATGTCTGATTCTTCATGAATCCATTTGCGGTTTTCTTGGCAAAGATACTTGAGTGGTTTACCATTTCCTTCTCCAACTCATTTTATAGATGAGGAAACTGAGGCAAACAGAATGAAGTGATTTGCTCAAGATTATAAAACTAATCCTGGTATCTGAGAACAAATTTGAAGTCAGGTCTTCCTGTCTCAAGGCCTGAACTTAAGGTCTCTGGTCCACCAAAGTCTGTTAGGTATTTTAAGCAGATAGAACTTTGTCCTAGAAAGATCAAAGGGTACATACCAACCCTGAGAAACTCAAAAGCTTCAAAGGAGAGGGGGAAGATGGAAATATGAGCCTGCCACTTGAAGTCCCTCAGCATGATCCTTAGAATTCCCAGGGGTTAAAACTGATAAACCTTGGGGAAAGGTGAAGCAAACCCTTCCTGGGTGGGGTCAGGTTAAGAGCACAAAAGGAACTGTTCCTGTGAAAAGCTGAGGGGATGACTTTATGTAGGCAAAAGTAGGATCCTTTTGATTCAGTTCCCCATTGTGTTATTTCCTTTCTGAATAGGACATTTTCCCAACTGATTTATTCTGAGTCTGGTTAATAATATCCTATGAATAATGTGGAAGGTTTCTGTGTGACTATTAACTATGACTCTTGCCTGGAATCAAAAAGAGGTAAGGGGAGGTTTTCCCATTATGGCTTATGTCAGACAAATCATTGTTCTTGCAGAAACAGTCTTGAAAAAACTTTTACATCTATGTCTTACCCCGCCCCTCCCTTTTTAAGTAAGTTTTTCTCAATTTGATGGAGCAGTAAATGTCAGGAAAACAATAAGATTAGAGTCTTTTCTCTTATGAACTAGGACATATACATATATACATATATATGTGTGTGTATATGAATACATATATATATATACATACACACACACACACACAAAGTATATATGTATAGAATTGGCTTCAAAATGTTTTCAATGGTATATACAGACCTTGAGTATGTTTTGTAATAAGTTTTCAAAATCAGATTAGATGTTTTTTTTAACATGCAAAATTGCATTGTAAAGAAATGTAGATAATTTTAAATTATGTCTTTCCCCCCTTCTATTCTGAAGTATTTATGTGATAATATTAAGGGACAAGAGGGTTCACTTTCCAATTCAGGCCCTCTTCCTTCAGTCTTCAGATAGTATTGTCTGTAATAAGTACAGAGTTAGTGTAAAGAAAGAGCAAGTGGTTTGAAAAAACTGAGATTCTATAGAGTTTCAGAGGAATGATAGGTTCCTAATTTTTTTATTCTTATAACTCTATTGTTAATAGGGTTAGATCCATGCAGTTTGAGTTCGCCCCACATGAACTTATTATGGGAAAGTCAATCTGATTAGATTTTGTCATGGTTTAATAAATGATGCAAAGTCATCACTAGTAAGACTTAGCAGCGTTAACTAAAGAATCTTTGTAAGTGACTCTGACTCTGAGATGACTGAGGAAATGCTTCTGCAGACCAGCTATGATCCATGTGCAGCTGTTTAAGAGATGCACAGGAAAGTGTTTATTAGATCTCTAAAGATCATGGATGTTGAAAAAGGACCTGACCTCCTTAAAGTAATGCTAGGTTTCTTTATTCATCTACTGTAACTTTGTTATGTTAGGCATGTGTGTGTATGTGTGCGTGTATGTATGCATGTGTTATGGACCTGTTACTTATTCTAGAAGCTGCTTATCATTTCTATTTGGACTGATGCCACTGTAACAACTAAGGGCTTTGTATTGCATATTTGCCAGTAATGGTTTGTCCACAGACATGTTTTTATACCAAGGCCTTCCCTATAGTCTCTAACTGCCTTTCTTGTCAAGAGTCTAACTCCTTGTGAAGGAAAGTGTGATTAAAAGGGGTGTGTGTATCGGTAGATAGCCTACTATTTAAACACTGCAGAATGACTATATTGAATTGACAAAGTCAATAGCCTAAAGATATATGTTGATGTATAGAAATATTTATCGGTGGGTTTTCTCCTGTGTGTGCTTATGGGGATTGTGTGGTATTTATATTTTCAGTGTCTGAAAATTGGTGCAGAGAACAGCCCCAAACTAATGCCCACATTTGTAGGCAACAGAGATAGGGATGTTGCAGTTGATGACAGAGGATTGATAAAGGTCTAATTGTGATGCTTCACCATGTGTATGAATAGCATCACAGGGGGGAATTACTGAAATTTGTGTTGACTTGGTCTTAGTAACCTCATTATTTCTAGTCTTCCTTGTCTTACAAGCACATGTTAATCAGTCTGTTAGGAGAGGCATCAATCAGTCTATGGTATGTATCCCTTGTCTTTTGTATTACCTGATAGTTAGCATGTCCTTTCATCCTACCACCACCCCCTTACCCCTAATCTCATTTTACTATGATGTAGCAATAGAGGAAGAGTCTTTAAAAACACGTACCTATCAGAACTTTCTTGTCCTTATTATGAAAAGTTGTC
Organism: Macrotis lagotis; assembly: GCF_037893015.1. Taxonomy (NCBI): domain Eukaryota; kingdom Metazoa; phylum Chordata; class Mammalia; order Peramelemorphia; family Peramelidae; genus Macrotis; species Macrotis lagotis. The sequence continues at coordinate 21,505,219 of NC_133666.1, forward strand.
TATAAAAGCGGTTCCCAGTTTGAAGCCTGGATGGGCCCCTGTGGCCAAACAACACTTTTCTGTCTTCGTGTTTTAATACACTCCTTTTTAACTTTCTCTTCCTGAATTTTGCCTAGTTAATTAGGGTAAAGGTTCAAACATGATTTTTTTTAGCAGTCATTAAAAGAGATGTCTTTCTAGATAGGGGAGAGAAGAAAGATATGCAGAAATGAAGATGATGTAACAATAAAAATGACCAAAAGAAAAAATAACTCTTAAAACAGGGGAAATGTCTAAGATTAATTACAATAAAAATTTAGGTAGAGTTAATTTTGCAATCCTTCAAAGAAAAAAAAATCACATATTAGAGTTGAAAAAGAGGAAATTCCATTGTTTTATACTTTAGTAAATTAATCTCTCCACAACTTCCCAGTGAAATTGTAATACTGGAGTATTCTAGTGAATAATTGTATATGCATCAATGCTCAAATAAAGGCATTCTTTACAATTGTATGCATAATAAATCACCATCTGTATTTGTCCCTTGGAGTCTATCTAAATACCCATTCAGTCCAAACTGGCTAGCTAGATATGTCATTGATTTTCTTCTTCAGTGCCATCTCTGAGAAAAAAAAAAGTCGATGTTTAATAATGAAAAAGTTCACAGGAGGAAGGATGGAAGGAAGGAAGGGAGGAAGGGAAGGGAGACAGGGAAAGAGTTAGGGAAGGAGGCAAGGGAATTTTGAACCTATATCAGTCAACTTCATGAAAATCAATCATACAAGTAAGGTACTCATCTGCAATGAGTGGAATTACTAGAGAACTCACTTTATTCCAAAAGGCACTCACAAAATTAAGACTGGAAAAGATCAAAATTGAAACACCAAGCAACATGTGTAATAATAGTAAAGTTTAAACTTCTAGTTTGCTAAGTTAAATTCTAATTTTGGCAAATTACAATGATAAACTAACAGACACTTATTTGCCAAGTGTTTTGGTTAGCAGGTTAATTTTTAAATTTAGTCAGGGTATGCTCTCAAATTAGGAAAACGTTTCTCAATGGTAGGAACCTTTCTTTGGGGAAAAGTTGTTCATAATCAGAAGAATCACTTGCATTTATAAAGAATTCTAAGGATTATGATACTATCTATTCAGAAATTGACAGTACATGTGGAGGCAGTGTGTGAGGCATTGTGCAAGTGCTACAGAGAGAAAAACACATAGGAGATAAAGTGTTGCCCTTGAAGAATCTACATTCGAAGAGGAAGACAGGATAAGCACACAGCTAAAAGAGAGGAGAACATAAAGCCCACAGGAAAAATCTATTAAAAGGTTCCCAAAGTGCTAATGTGCCAACAAAGCACTTAGAGTTGCCACTATAATTTACAAATTTCCCTCATCGGCTGAAATTCATAAAAAAGAAAAAAAAAAGCAATTGCTTGGGTGAGGTATTTTGAATGCCAAGGTAATCAGATGTCAAATTAAGAGAAAGAAAAATTATGATGCTCATACAGAGGATCACCAAGCATCATCCAGTCATGTGATCAGGGAACAAGTAGGCCTTGACCTAAGTAAAAATGTACATGTCCAAAGAAGCTTATGTCCAAGGAATAGTCATTTGTACTTCAAAGATAGAAACAGAAACTGTCATGATGGCTTCTGTAAAACAATGCGTGTACTGAAAACATGCTAACATTTCTTTTGAAGGTTGTGGATTTTTCACCAGGTGCGAGCCCTATGAAAATGTTCAATGTCAATAAGTCACAGTGACAGGAATGATTCCAACATGTACATTCTCAAGAGTGATTGTGATGAGACTGCATTTACCCAGAGAGAAATACTCTTCTGTAAATGATGCTGCAATAGCAAAAGGAAGAGATCAGGAAGACATGAAATTACAGGATGTCAGGAGGTGAAAAAGCCTTTAGAGACCATTAAGCTAATTCTCTTATTTTACAGATGGAGAAACTGAGATTCTGAGAGGGGAAAGGACTTGCCACGTTCAATCTAGGATAAATCATTCTAACTCAGATCACAGGGACAATCCTCTACTAATTACAGCAGCATTAATTATTAATACAAATTATTTCACGGTCTTGTAGAACTGTGGGTTGAAACACATCCTCGAATGATAGCTACATTCAGATCAAGTCTTATATAGCATAGCTATTCCCTACATTGGGTATCAGTTTTATTTACCTGTCTCTTGAGAACAGCATCAAGAAGAGTTTCCACTACATCGTATTTTTTTTCAATTACACGTCCATCTTACTATATTCTAAGAAATTCCGAAGAAGAAACCAAGAGAAGGAAGAGCACTTCAGTTCTAGGAGGGCAAGAATATTCAAACAAGTTAGAGCCCTAGAGGAATTCGTCACATGTAGATAATTCTAGCAAATGTCCCTTTCCAATTGACTTTTCTTCTTTGGTTCAGAGTCTCTATAGAGACAATAGCAGGCAGCATATTTTGAATTATTTTCAGGATTTTGATAAACAGTTCCCCGAGACCTGAGGTGACTCTTAATATACTAGTAAATGATACTTAAAAGGAGACCTAAGGTCACTCATTGAATGAATGAAACAAAATTGAAAGCAAGAGTCTTGACCTAGTAATGAGATCTTTCCAGGAATCAGCATAGTAGAGCCATTCTCACAGGGTGTCACATGGGAATAAGGAGCATTCTTTGGACAAAAAGTTGGAAGACATTGCTCTTCTGAATGATGTTCAATATTAAAGTGAAAGTGCATATCTACTGAATTTTCAACTATTTCCAGTTGATATGAATACATGTCCAGTCCTGTTATAACATAGCTCATTATTACATGAATTCAGATAGGAACACTATAGTGCAAATCACATTCTTTGAAGCAATGACATATGTGCATATGGAAAAATGGACATAATGAACATAAGTGCTAACACAGATTTCAATTATCTCCAAAACCTGGAATTTCGAAAGGATTTCATTGCATTGGAACATGTTTTCCTATGGCTCAAATGTAAACTCTTTGAGTCATATATTCCTTTCAAATCACTCCTGGAACATTGTGCGGTGATAGGCATATTGTAACTGATTAATAGCTCCTCACTGAATTACCCTGTGTCAATTTTTAAAAAATGTTTAAAGAACAACTGAGATTTCACGTGAATCATTTAGCAATTCTTTCTCTTCCTGAGACAACTGGGAGTTCATTCGGAAGCTTGACTGCTTCCTGGGAGGGGAGACAAACTCATATAAGACTGTGGTTAATTATGTTTCCACTTCTCATGAATTGTTTACTTTTATTATTTACCTATGTCTTGAATAGTATTGAAGCAAGCCATGTAAGTCCCTTTGTCAACTGCCAGAAGTATAATTCTCCACAATTAATCAGTGAAAAGAGAATTAAGCTTTGCTTCTTTAGAATTAGGAAAAAAACCCTGCTGCTGATAAATTGAATGCATTAAGAAATTAACATACCAGTAAATGATTGATCATTACAATTATCTGAATTTGCATTTAGAGGAATTCTCCTGAAAGAATCCAAACTCTCTTTTCTAAGATATTTATAGCCACATTTCACCCAACTGGTTAGAGTATACATATGATATGGCACTTACTAGTACAATTAAGAAATCAGGCATCTTTTCAATGTGCATGAGTAGACTTTAAGTTAACACATTCTCAATGTATTGTGAAATATACACATTTCATGCTAGGGGTTGCCGGAGAAATTTCTTGTTATCTGCAATGCTGCATAAAGGAGCTATTTATCAGCCTGCCATAGCTCACAAAAGCTTGGAAGCTCCACAACTCCCAAGCTTTCCCATTCAGAAGCTTGATGAGAGGAGACAATTTAAATACAATGGCTTGGCAGAGCCAAGCATCTCAATACAGAGCCCATTACCACGTTACCAGGAATTAAATATAATAGGGCAGCCCAATAAAGGAACCCTCTTCACAGGCAGACACGTGGGCAATGGGATCTGTGGGACCCCAGATAGACAGACACAGCAGAGTCCATTTCAGGGGACTTCAAATGCCAGGCTCTTTTTTTAGCCAGAAAGACATTTAATTTCCTAGAAGTGATGTCTATACATTTATCTCTTGTTTCAGAGCATCACACTCTTTCTTAGCCTCCCCCCCCTTCTTTGATAGACTTGATTACTGAACACAGCTGTCTTGTTTGTCCCCAAACAGAAATTTTTCAAGACATCTGACAGCCTCCAAATATCCCTGAGCAAACAAATTCTAAGGCATTTAGCTCACTCAGCAAGTTAGAGCATCATCTTAGCAAGAGGATGATCATGGGTTCTTCCTCCAAATCACAAAGTCCCAGGACTCGAAGGGACCTCAGAGACAGAATCTTGTCCAATCTACCTGAGCAACATCTCTCACTTCTTAGACATCCTCCAAGGGAGGGACTCCAGCTAAAGGGAACCCAGTTCGTTCCAAGTCATCTCAATGCATCTGGGACAGCTTGAGGTAACTGAAAGGTTTTCCAGTCATTCAGCAAAACCCAGACTCCCCGCATTGCTCCTAGTTTTGCCTCCTGGAGTCAGAAAGAATAAGGCTTACTCTACTGATGCAGGAAGATGTTGTGATTAGGAACAAATTTTGTGGAAGGAAAATATTGTCTGTGCCTATCTGTGGAACTCCTTGTTGTTCAAAATGACTCCATTGTTAAATGTACATTCCTCAAGATGGCAGTCACCTTAATTCCCGTTCCTCCAAGCTTCCAGTCTATCTGACCTTGTCCATTGATGGGTCAAGCTGGTGCTGGCACTACAGGAAATGATGTGCTGGACCTAAAGGGCAAGACACCTTGAAATAGGAAAGATCAACAAATAGCTTGCCTATTGGAGAACTCCTGGAGTCAGGTGCTGGATTACTTCCTAAGCACCACCCTTGTCCAACCCATTGCACAAGTGCATTTAAGTAGACCGGGTAGAGAAGCTGGCCACTTTCTTCACTCTACTTTTGCTTTGAAAGAATGGTGTTCGTGTTCTCTCTCTCTCTCTCTCTCTCTCTCTCTCTCTCTCTCCTTTTCACTTTCTTGCTCTAGCGTTCTGTTGTTCACGCCTGCCCTCAAGCTGCTTGCTTCTCCAGGAGGGAATAAGATTTAAAGTTGTATACTTTGCAGGCTTGTATAATAAATCCTGAGCAATTTTAAAATTCTAGGGCTGGTTGTGAATTCTTTCACCTTCAAGGTCTTTCAATTTTAAATTGGTGACACCAAACCCAGGCAATACCACCTAAGCCTTTCCTTCTCTAGGCACAGGAAAAAGCCCCTATGCTGTGCCCCTAGCTGGCCTACAAATGAATGGCATCGGATAGAGAGCAAACAAGGATATAGCATTGCATTACTTCAAATCCAATTCGCTAGTTAGGTACCATTAATATAATGGGTAAAGTCCCTGAAACAATCAGAGGACCTAGAAATTTAGCCATTTCTCAATTTGACCATTTACTAGCTGAATGACTTTAGTGAAATCAGGTTAAGTTATGCTCAATTTCCTCGTCTGAAAAAATGGACTGATCATATTGGCCTCATTGATCTAAAATATAATATTGTGTTGTAAACCTAAAGTTTGTTTAATTATTAGTTATTTTATAAGGTGAGGATTATAAACAACAGTCACTTATATAATACGATAAATTTTACTATAACTTTTACATGTATTATTTTACTTAATAAGATGTAAAATGAAGGTATTCTTACTTTAGGTACCTCGGAGGCACAGTGAGGCAGTGGGCACAGGGTTGGGCACAGAATCAGGAAGACCTAAGATAGAATTTTGCCACCAACATGTTATAGTGGTGTGACCTTGGGCAAGTCTTTCAACCTCTCTCAGTTTTAGTTCACCTATCTATTACGAGGAAAATAATAACAACGACCTCATCATTGTTTGACGAGAATCAAACCGTGTAATATAGGGCGTTGGCAAAGGCTGAGGACAGCTTGGAGCTGCTAGAGTTTTGGAGACATATGGGGCAAGTGTTGCATTAATGTTAGCTCTTATACTCTTATACTCCTCACTATTATCACCTCTACCACCATCATTACTACGACAGGGAAAGATACATAAAACCCTTTGGTCTTATATAATGCACATATAAAGGCAGAACATTTATAAGGCAACCATGATATACCTACAAATGATACTTTAAATTGGTGAAAAGTTACTGTGAACAGGTTAAATGCAAGTATTTATTTGCTAAGATAAAGAGTTCTTGTAAGATTCTGCATGTATCTTTGCTTCCAGAAAAGCTTGTTGGTGCCACAACTATTTAACACTTTCTTTGAAACACGGGCAACTCATTTGAGACTGATTTTTGTTTTGTTTTAGCTATTCTGAAACCTCCTGAGAAGCTAAGCTTCTTATGTGGATTAGTTCAATGGCAATATTGATTTGGGCTTCTTAAGAGCTACCATTTCTAGTTATCATAACCTTTCAAGGAAGGGGGGAAAAAACCTCTCTAGATTAGGGACCCCACCATTCTTCTTCCTCTGAGTAGATTTAGATGTAAAGTAATCCAGTGATGCTTGCTTAGTGAGGCCACCCTGAGAGTAAATCAAAGATAAGCATTTTCATTACCACATCACAGGATGTGAAATAGAACCCAGCTCTTCACTCATTTGTCCCGCATTTCCTGGTCAGATCAACCACAACAGGACTGGTTTCAGTATTGGATTCAGAATTCTGAACTCCAATATCTCATTGACTATAGGAAAATAAAATCAGTTCCAAACATTTGAGATTGGAGTTTGTGGTATGCTGGACAAAGAGAGTTTACAGATGGGTAAACAATCAATAGTAGGGAAGAGACTGGTAACCAAAACTTATTCTGAATACTCAAGAGACAATGAAGGAGAAGGGGTAGAGATGGTTCGTTGATTCACAACATACCTTCTAAGAGGTCATCTGGCCTCTGTGTACAGCTCCAGTATGAGGGAACCTACTACTTCCCAAAGCATCTCATCCTCCTAAGGAACAATTCTCTTTAATATGAAATGTTTTCCTAATATCGAGCCTAAAACTGTTGCTTAACGTCTATCCACTGTTTCCTCTGGTTTTAAGGGGAACAGACCAAATCCTTCTTCCACATGAGGGCCTTTTTAAATATTAGGAGATTGCTATATGTGACTTCTGTGTCATCTTTTTCCAGTGCTAAGCACTCTAACTTCCTTCAGTAAAACCTCCCATGACATGATTCTGAGACCCTTTCCCATTAGAGGCTCCCTTCCTCTTACCAAGGAAGCTTCAACATCCTTTCAAGAGCGCAATACCCAGAATTTCATAGAGTATAATGAGCATACTGGTCTTTATGTCTTTAAATTCTTGTCAGAATACTTCTGGGCATGACCTTCCTTCTAACTAGATACATACAATGTACATGTTAACCTGTAACATAAACTCAACATATTATTCTTGGTTCCATGTACTTCACTGGTTGAACTCTTAGCTATCTATATACAAGTATGTCTTTTTTTTTCTTCTTGTTTTTGCAAGGCAATGCGGTTAAGTGACTCGCCCAAGGTCACACAGCTAGGTTATTATTAAGTGTCTGAGGTCACATTTGAAATCAGGTCTTCCTGACTCCAAGGCTAGTGCTCTATCCACTGCGCCACCTAGCTGCCCCAATACAAGTATGTCTTTGCTTTAAGAAACCTTAAATTTAGGAAAAGGAGTTTTAATGATCCAGGGGACTATCCAGACAAAGCAGACACTAAAAGAACCCTGATACCATTCTCAGCCTGAAAAAGAGTCATTATGTGATTCCTTTAAGTAGGAAACTACTCTGAGAGTTCATTAAAAATGAGGAAAAAACACTAAAACAAGACTTTCTAATCAACTGCATGAAGTGAATACACAGCGTTTCTCCTGATTGGTCTATTTCTCAAAAACCCTACTATCCCTCCTTTGGAACAGCCAAGGGGATTTTGTCCCAGATATTTTATTAATTCATCGGAGCTAGGCTAGGAGCAATTTAGAGTGGCTGGGTGTCAGCGTGGGCATTCTTTCAGGGTTCTTGAAACATTGTTCCTGAACCCTTAATGAGAAGACATAATTGGACTTGAGGAGCAAAGCATTGTAAAATGTCTCATTCGGAGTTGGAGAAATGAATGTTCTTGCTAACCTTTGAAATCCACAAAAGGTTTGGGCGTGTCCTTGAAGGTTTATTTTTTTTAACTTTATTTTTTCCCTTTGAGATCATTTCTAACTGCTTTCTTACTTGGCTTAAAAGACATCAGGGGTCAACCAGTCAAAGACTCAAGAGTAATAAAAAGGAAAGAGTTCTCAGACTCCTAAAATGATGGGCCCTGAATAGCATGGCATGAGGGTCCATTTGTACTGCCAGGACAGCAAAAGTCTCACCCTTTGGGGGAAAAGGCTTCAAACCAGAAAGCTTTCATACTTTCCACAGATTCAAGATTTATCTGCTGTCACCTTTACACGTTCCTGGAATTGTAATGAGCAAAAAGTGCTCGAAATGAACAGACTGTATTTGTGTATGGAGCCAGTTCCGCATCAGAGATGACAAAAGGGCAGGCCAGCAGACTTCTGACAGGACGATTTCCTGGTGGGATTTGTCAGTGGGCCTTACAGTCGTGTCTTTTCAGTCATGTAAAACTCCTTCTCTCTGGTCACGTGAACATGAAATACATTTTTTTCAAAAAATGCCATATCGTTTTGGAATTTTGCTTTCATCTGTTTAAAAAAGATAATATGTATATCCATGCTTTCCCTCCATTAGTCCAGGGTTTTTTATTATGCATGATATCATAAAGCAAACTCTTCACTCTGGCTTAATATTGACTTCTTGACACACTTCACCAACCTCATTCCTCTTTTCCCTACAGTATAAGCCTGCCCCAACCAGATTCAAAACCCATGAGACCTGCCAGCTGGCTCACTCAGGCCTCTTTGCATACCTTGCTCCTCCCATGACCCTCTCTGCTAGTGCCCTTCCCTCTTCTACCAATCTAAGATCCTCACCAGTAAAACTTCGCCCCAAACCCAGTTCCTCTCCCAAGCTTTGCCTGATTGATTCTTATGGAGAACACCACTTTTATACTCTGAGGACACCCTCGTGATTGGCTGACATATTTTCATATTTAAAAAACCATTTAGGATTGTGTATCTATGTGACTCTCTTATTTTCTTATAAGAGGCAATTTCCCTGAGCTTAACTCATCTCCTCTAGAATCCCATCCCCACCGCAGGATTGCTTATGCTTTTCCTGGCCTAATCTTGAGGGTAGGCTAAATACTCCAACTTTACAATGTTGGGATGAACACAAAAATCTTAAGCTTATAACTGACACTTATTTAGTCCCAGGTCTGACCAGGTTACACTCTTACTCAGTAAATTCCAATGGTTCTCAGCTGCCATCAGAAAGAAATAAAAACTCTTGGGTTAGGCATTTAAAACTCTTTAATGGGGGCAGCTAGGTGGCACAGTGGGTAGAGTCCTGGTCCTAAAGTCAAGAGGATCTGAGTTCAAACATAGCCTCAGACACTTGCCAATGACTAGCTGTGTGACCATGGTTGAGTCACTTAACCCCAATTGCCTCTGCATCCAGGGCCGGTTCCAGTCATCCTGATTCCTATCTGACCACTGGACACAGATAGCTCTGGAGGAGACAGTGAGGCTGGTGACATAGCACAGTACCCCCTCTCAAATTCAGTTCATGCACATATCATGGCATCACTTCCCTGATGACATGGTCTTCTTCAATAACAAAGCTCTTCACAACCTACCTCTCTGGTCTCTTTACACACTACTCTGCTCTACACATTCTGGTCATACTGGCTCACTTGTTACTCCTCACAACACTCTATGTCCCATCTCTGTGCCTTTGCAGTGACTGTTCATCATGCCTAGCATCCTCTCCTCTCTCATCCTCTGCCTCTTGGAATCTCTGGTTTCTTTCAAGATTTAGCACAAAGTCTACTTTCTCTAGGAAGCTTTTCTTGGTCCAACTCCCCATCCCCAGCAGTTAATGCTTTCTCCTCCAACTACATCTAATTTGTAATATTTTGTGAATACTTACATATGTTATCTCCCCACTTAGAACCAAAGTATCCTGAGGGCAGGGACTGTTGCCCTTTTACCTTGGCATCTCTAATTCCTAGCAATGTCTGGCACAGAGTAGATACTAAATAAGTTCTTGCTGATTGTTAGATGAGGAAGAGCAAATTAGTTCCCCATCTCTTTGGATCTGCTTTGCCAAAAGATATACATGCTCCCCATACCACCATTACCAGAAAGTTCCATCTAGGCCAAATGGTAAAAACACAAGTTTAATCCAGTGCTGAATGCACCTGAGATTCAAGCATTGAACAAGTAGCCCCTTGGATTGCAGGGAAGAGAGGGTAGCCCACGGGATTGCAATATAGGGGAGATACAGAACTTTAAATATGAACTTTCAAAAAGTTGTAGGTAAATGGAGATCAATTTTCCCCACTGATATCTGTTATATATATATATATATATATATATATATATATATATATATGCATATATAAATACATACATATATATATATATATATATATATATATATATAAGGGGAGCTTTATTTTAATTCTTGAAAGATTTTCAGGTGGCAATGGATCCTAATCATTCCACAATTCTAGTTTCTCTGTAAAGTAATAAACAGCTTGGAAACAAACATTCAACTGCATGAGAAAAACCACCTTCTTAAAGGAATTGTGTGCTGCTTTCACAATCTGTGTGGATTTCCCAGTCCCCCTTAATACATAGGGTCTATAAGTCTTTACCTCTATATGTGAAATTGATGAAAGTGAGAGGCATACCTCCATTTTGCAATGAACAATGGTTAAAGGACATTTTTGAAATTGTCCCTTGGGGCCATAATGAACTGCAGGCATTTCTTGGTCTGTCTTCTTCAATTTAGACAGTTTGAGTCTTCCTCCGTACAAAGAAAAAGAAGGCATATAAAGCAATGTAATAGTGGGTAGAATTTTGAAAGTATCTTAGACACATACTCAGAGCACTTAGACTAAAATTTTCCCCTATAGGTAAAAATGCACTATATCTCATAAACCCATGGTGCTGTTGGAAATGTGAACCACCTCTAAGATTAAAAGTAAATTCTGCAACAGTACAATGAAACCTTTTTCTTTGTCTGGTGAGTACATTTTTAATATTGGCGAAGTTGTTTTCATCATGAGAGGCCTGAAAGCTTGATCAGAAAGCAGAGTGACCAAAGTAGATAAGGATCACTTAAATGGAGGAAGAAGAAGAGATTGCAAAGTGGATGAGTTCGAGTTTAGGCTTTCCTATGCCATTATCTACGTGAGGCACACTGAAAACTACTGGTTTTGGAATCTGAGGATTTGGATCTGAAACCATTTTCTGTGATAATGAAGACGCATTGAGAAAGACTCTGAAAGATGGTGGAGGCTAGAAGAACTGTGGTCCACAGGGTCACAAAGAATTGGATATGAATGAATAATACAACAACCACCACAAAATCTCCCATTGTGACTTTAGGCAAGCCATTTCATCTCCCTACGATCCTTGAGAAATAAAGATGCTGCCAGCTAAGTACTACAGAGGCCAAGAGCACTGGACTTGGAATCAGGAAGACCTGAGTTCAAATCCCATCTTAGATATTTATTTAGTAGTTGTGTGACCCTGGCCAAGTTACTGAACGTCTCAGTCTCAGTTATTTCGTTAGCAAAATGGGCATAAAATAAAAGCTATTTCACACAGGGGGGTTGTGAGGATTAAAAGAGATAATATGGAGAACATACCATCTTTGATTGTAACTTGAAAGGTTTCTGCTTGTAGCCTTTTGAGTAAATATAAATCCATAGTTACCATCTTGTTGCCACCAGATGGCAAGGAGGTTACAGGATAGGAAAGGAGCTAGGACACACAAATAAGACCAGTTAGGAGGTTTCTGCAATAGTCTAGGCAATATGTAATAAGGGCCCTGACTTTGGCTCCAACCCAGAGACAGCAGCGTGCACTTTGGCTATTTTTGGAAATGAGGTAATGGATGAATAAGCAGATTAACAAGGCAAGAAATGAAGTGGAGGTCCTTTTTAAGGATCGTTAGGTGAGTGGATGAGGGAAATTTGAAGGGAAAAATGTGGACTTCCTATAAAGCATCATAGGACTTAGAGGTGGCAGGGAGCTCAAATGTTAAGTCTTCCAACCCCTTCATTTTATATAGGAGGCAATAGACTGAGGGATCATAAAATTACATAGTTGGAAGGGATCTCAGAGTCCATCTAGCCCACCAAGAATCTCCTTTACACTATCCCCTACAAAAAGTCATCCTGTCTTCTGGAATACTCCCAATGAAGGGGAATTCACTACCTCCAAGGCAACACATTCCACTTTAAAAGGCTCTAAATTAATTGTTAATAAGTTTTTCTTGACCCTGAGTCCAAGTATGCTTCATGCCCCTTCCAGCCATCGTTTCTGCTTCTGAGGCTGGGCAGAGTAAGTCTAATTCCTCTTAGGTATGAGACCCCTTCAAACACTTGAACACAATCCCCCTTTAAAATCTTTTCTATTTTAGGCTAGACATTCCAAATTCCTTCAGCCAGTCCTCAGATGGCCTACATGTCCTCAAGGTGTTTTATTCCTTTTTATTGTCTACCAGATATGATTTGCCCAGGGCAGAGTTTCTCAGGACTACTACTGACTTCCCCTTTTCAAAGCATTATAACTCTCAATGTAGCCTAAGATTACAGTATAGGGTTTTGATTGTTTTATCATATGACTAATTCACACTGTGCTTGCAATTTACTGAAAACTCCAAATCTTTCCAGATGAATAGTCTAGTCACATTTTCCTGTCTTGTACTTGAGATGTTGATTTTTGTGACCCAAATGTTAGGACTTTTACATTTGTTCCCACTATATCTGTTCATATGTGTCATATAACTTTCCAACTTTTTAAAATCTTCTTAGATTCTGGTTATTATGCAGGCTAGCCATCTATTCCATCTTTGTATCAGCTGAATATCTGGTAAAAAGGTTCTCTAGCCTTATCGCAATCACTGATAAAAATGTTAAATAGCCCAAGGACAGATTCCCAGGCCACATTGGGGAGAAGAGAGAGCTCTTTCCAAGTAAATATTGAATCATTACCAGTGACTTCACATTGGGTCTAGTCATTCCATCAATTACAATTACACCTGTCCAATGTCTGACCTATACCTTTCCATCTCATCTGCAGAGATAGAATGAAGTGCTTTGTCAAATATTTTGCTCAAATCTACAGTATTTCGTGATCAAAAAGGAAATAAGATTAGTCTGACATGATCTGTTCCCATTGAAGTCTTGCTAGGTTTTTTTGTGATCATCCTTTGTGTTTTAAAATGCTCCTTTAACTTTTACACATCCTATAATTTTTCCAGGAATCAGAGATGAGTTCATGGCCATATGGTTTGTGGATTACATTCTCTCCCCTTTTTGAAAATTGGGACATTTGTCCTTCTCTAGTCCTATAGCAACTCTGTTGTTATCTTTCAAAGACCACTGACAGTGGATAAGCAATTATCTTGCCCACCCTCCCCCACTCTCTAATTTCAGTACTCAGGGCTGCAGCTTTTATTGATATGGTGTCACACTCATCACTAGCAGCTAGGGTTTATTCTCTTATCTCCTCACCTGTCATAGGTTTCAACTGCCTATGAGCCATTTACAGTCAGTCAAAATTATTCAATAAATTTAATAAACACTTGAAAGCTTATATTATATATAAAAAGGCTTTGTTAGATGCCAAAGATAGAAAGACAAATAAAATAGTCCCTATCCTCCAGAAACCTACTTTCTAGTAGGGGGAATACAATATCTAAACAGATAAATAGAAGTCAATTTGAGAAGAAACAGTAGCAAGAGCCAAAGCGGTTACAGGGTGTTTTTTGTTGGTTGTTGCTTTTTTGCTTTGTTTTTTGTTTTTTTGCAGGAGGTAAGATCCTTGAAGGATACTAAGGTAAGGAGAGGATATTATCCAAGGTTAGGGTCATATTGGGTCCAATGGCATGGTCCTAGAGATGAAATGTTAATTGGGAAATTGCCAGTAGACCAGTCTTACTGAAATGTAGACTATGTGAAAGGGAGCAATGGGGAAAAAATGACATGTAGATGGAAGAGACAAAGGTAAGCACTTCAGATACAAGACTGAGGGGTTTGTGATTTTTTTTTTCCTTAGGAGCATAGTGAATCACAGATTATTGATCAGCGTTGCAGTACCATCAGACCTGGGTTCAAGGAAGATTCTTAAAGCATTTTCATGAAGGAGGGTTCACACAGTGGGGTGGGACAGTCTGGAAGCACAGATATCAATTCAAGTCATTTCTCAAGCTTCTTTTAGATGTTAGTCTCTATTCTAAGTCTTGTGTATACAAAGACAAAAATATTTAGGCCCCTTCCTTCAAGGACCTTACATTCTACTAAGTTGAAAACAAATATGAGCAGAGAAAAGTCAATCCGAAACACACTTTAGGTCTTTGTGGTGGTAGCTGATCTCTTGTTTAAAATTTCTGACTGCTGCCCTTATTTCTGTATCAGTTTGATACTTTCTTTGACTGTTCTGAACCATTCTGAAAGTTTTTAGAAATTTTTTCATTGCTATCTCAAGGGGTTAAACTCCAGTTTTTATGGGAGATTTTCTTTTTGCCTCAAGTACTATTCATTGAAATACATCTTTTCTTCAAATATTTATCCCTTTCCTTTCTTCCTTCAGACATCTGACCAATTGGGACATTGTTTCAGGGAGTTGCTACTGGCCACAATCGCAAGGCCTATCCTTCACCTCACCTAGTCTCACCCTCAGGGGCTCCACTGTGCTCTTGGCTCCTGGTTTTGCCAGGCCCCTTGGCTCATCCTGAAGAAGTCAGGGGAGGGCATCTGAGGTCAATGCAGAGAGAAGTTCTTAGAGATTCTTCTGCATTTGGGTCCTTTCTCAACTTTTGTCTCACCCCTTTGCTGTACTGTTGTGGTTACTTTTGTCTCTTCTTTCCTTCATTTTCTTGTCCCGCAGGTTCCTACATGTTCCTCAGAGCCTAAGAACTGATGTGATTCATAGGCATCAACTCACACTGCTATTATGTTTTCTCTGGGACATTGTCATAGGCTTAACTATAGAAGTCAGGAGCCTAAAATTGCACAGCCATGAAGGTAACATGAGTTGTGATCTAAAAGAATAGAGTAGAGGGCAGCTAGATGGCATAGTGGATAGAGAACTGGCCCTGGAGTCAGGAGGACCTGAGTTCAAATTCAGCTTCAGACACTTAATAATTGCCTAGTTGTGTGACCTTGGGCAAGTAGCTTAACCCCATTGTCTTAAATAAATAAAAAAAAATTTAAATAAATGAATAGAGTGGAGTCAGGGGCAGAAAGGTATGAGTAAAATTTAGGAGCAATATGCTAGTGAAATGGCCTTCCTTTTTTTTTTTTCTCTGTAAGAACTACCCTGAAGGGTATTCTTGATTTGGAGTCAGAGGGCAAAGGTTCAGATTTTCCCTTTATAACTAATCACTTGTCTGATCTTGGACAAGACCCATCTCTGTGTCTCAGTTTCCTTATTTGTATTATGAGTGGGTTGGCCTCTAAGGTCACTCCTGGTTTAAAACTATAATTTCACATGTGATCCCTTCATCTACCTGGGCCTCAGTTTCCTCCTCTGACAAAAGAAAGGGTTAGACAAAAGGAGCCCTTGAGAGTTCTTTCAACTGTACATCTCTGATCCTATCGATCTAAGATCATCCTGTTCTTGTTGTGTTTTCTGTATTTGGGGACTTAAAACTTGGATCCTATGGTCTTTGGAGGAAAGAGCTGCCCTAGGGTACCTTTCATTCCACTGTTCTTCTGGAATTCCCCTTCTGCTTCCTATCTTGTAGTTGCTAACTTCATAGAGATACATAGTGTTCTGTCTTACCTTCTTTTAAATGACTTGGCCATAATCACAAAGGTAGTAAATGACAGGATCAATTGGTGAACCCAGGTTTTCTGATTCCATATACAAGTTTGCTTGTTTGTTTTTTTAATCACATTAAGCTCCCACAACATAAAATATGTTCTTGCTAAATAATTTGCTTTAAAAAATCATGCAATCAAATTTACTAAGGTATTTATTTGCAACCTGGTTTATTTACTCCAAATTTTCAGCTGGCTTCTGAGTATTCCACAGTAGGAAACGAATTTGAAGATGGTCTCTATGGCATGTTTCTTTCATGGAGGTATGGCTTTGTATTGACAACAACTTACTAGTAAAACAACTGCATTCACAGCCAGCCTTACCTATTATCCAAATTATGGGGCAATTAGCATAATTAAAATTCCTGTCTTTGGTTTGTGTTTATATATATTTCTATTTGCATTTGTCTTAGACTCCTTTCCTAGTGAATTGATGCCTCCCCGTGAGCCGAGACTGCCGAGAACAATTGCCTGCCTTCCCGGCTGCCAGAAAATCTGCCCTAGCTATTCCACCTGCCAAAACTCAGATAAAATAGGCCTGCCAAGGGCTCATTCATTCTGTGAGTCAAGAACTGTGAGCGGTGCTAGATTAATGTTCTTCCAAGAATTATAAACCTTTTGGAAAACAGGAAAACCAATCTTAGAATCCTACACAATATACAGCCTGTCAACCCCAGGGCTGTTTTCTTGGCACATAAAGGTAAATATACAAGAATATTTACAGAACAGACGAGGTGTTTCCTCTTACCAATGTTTGCCAAAAATAAGCGCCAATAATTTCCCTTTTGCGTAAAAATTTGCCATCAACCATTTATTTGGTTGTGAATGAGTTCACCATTATCTGTTCTGTTCTCACTCGGACCGGTAAGAAAAGCCTTTTACTCTTATGATAAAGCCTACATTTGATGGGTTGGAGATGGGCAAGAGAATTACTCTCCTCTCAAGGCACCCCATGATGCTTTGGCATGAGGTCCATGGTTGCCTTGGCTGTCTAAAACCATAAAGGACCTGGTCAGAGGAGGAAGCAGCTGTCATGAAGTTAGTATAATCTCACTTGGCTTCCAGCCAAAGTCCGAACGGTCAGATCAAACCATGGGCTAATGTAAGTCTACAGAACAACCCTTAGCAAGTTAAGGAACTAGGGTCCTATTCTCAGTTATACTGTGAAGAATAAGCATTTGTTAGCAGAGATCACTAAGAGTCATGCTCTGCTGTGAGTTTCATTCTGTAAAAATGGTAGGGGTGAGAGCAGACACAAAGGGCCCAGTTCTGAGAGATCCTGTTCACTGCCCTCCCTGATGTCAACTTCAAATTTAAAGATGTCTCTTCAATAGCCTCAACTTCACTAAGAAGCTGTAACTCATGGGTACTTGTACAATCCAAGGATATTACTTTGCACTCACCAGCAGTCATGACTAATAAATTTAAAAGATCTTAGTTTTAACAAAGGAACTATGGCAGTTGATCACAGGCATTTTGTAAGAGGTCAAAGAATCTGGTCCTCTCCTCTCCTCCTACCTCCCCCCCCACTTAAAAACTCATAGGGAATAATGAGGAGAATTCAGTTCCCTTGCCTCTCATCTCATGACATTTCTAATAGCCTAATTTATATCCCATTTCCAGAAGAAGTGACTGTGTACATGTCCACAATTGAAGGTTAATGGAAAAAGAAAAATAATACATTTCTTAAAATTGCCAATAGGTATATTCCTAAACTGGGGGATAAATATGAAGTATGGACTCAAAATTTAGTGAAGTCTAATAAAGTCAAACACCTACTGGAAAAAGACATTGACTAATAAACTTAGAATCACAGACTGTCAGGACAGGAAGGGGCTGTTCTTATAGATGAGGACAAATGAGATTTAGAGGGGTTTGCTTTTCAGTACATATCTTCTTATTGGTAAGGGAAGAGGGCAATGGGGAATTACTGTTGTTTTTTTCCCCAAATGGAAGAAGAGACTGGAAGATCAAAGGAAATAGAAATTACAAGGTGTGTGGGGGGGTAAGATTGTGGGAGTCAGCAGCTCTGGTTACAAGTGACCCACTTAAAAATGATCTACCCAGAGAGAATTTTTTCATTTTTCCAATTATGTCTGCTTTACCAGTTCTGGGTCCTGGTGAATTTTTACACTCTCCACTTCTTCCTTCACCATCCCTCAGCAGATCAACATTGCTTATCCTTGGGAATATTGGGCTCTCTTTAATGCTTGTTTATTTTTGGTTAGTATTTTCATAATGGATTTTATCTCCAGATGAAGATAAGATTTTTTTTTTTTTGATTGCATTCTGAGTGTATACTATAAAGAGAAGACCATGCAAGGGGAAGGACAGCAGGGAATCAGTGAAACCAATAGTTCTCAACGTAACCAAAGGGCTATATTAAACTGTCTCTGATGACACAAAGAAGAACTTCAATAGTCCGTTTGTAACTGCAAGTGTCCCCCTTTCCTTTATGAATGGGTAAGAACTGATTTTGCTTGCTAGACAATGTATACATGCATACATAGTGATATTGGTAAGCTGAGGCTTTATTTTCTTTACATAAGGATCCTTGTGAAATTCTACCCTTCTCCCTTCACTACTATGGTGGGCAGCTTCATAGGCAAAATACAGTGAGAAAGTTCAAATTCACTTAAGCAAAAACTCTATCATCTTTTGTTGAGGAGCAAACCTTAAGGCCTTTATCCCTTGGCACTCATTCAGTCAGAGATAGAGATAATAATAAGACAAAACAAAATCTCCTGAAGATATTTTTATTATTTTCTACTTAACTAGCGTAATTTATTGCAATTTCATTATTTTGTTTTATAATTCCTAACCTGTTGGGAAGATGTCACCCTGTTTCCAAAACTGTGACAATGTTGAGCTCAGCTGCACCCTAGTTCTTATAGATTATAGATTTCTTTATCCCCAGTGGACATAAGAAGAATAAACTCTTTAAATCTGATCCTCATCTGCTCATCCAATCACTGTCTTAGAATTCCTGAGAACTCAAAAACTGAAATATTAGCTCATAGGAGACTGTAGACTTCTGTGATGCCCAGATAACTGGCAGAAAGCCATCTTTGGTGTTTTGACCCTACTTGAGACCCCTGGGGGTTACTATGCAATTTCTCTAATTTCCTTTTCCTTGATTCAACCCTTTGCCTCATGCTGGTTAGTCTTAGCCCGAACTTCAATAAAAGATATGGTACAATTCTGATTCTTGACCCTTAACTGAGAAGTATCTTACCTCAGTTTTACCATTCAGAGATCTTTATTAGCTATGAAGAAAATACATTTCATAACATCTCATTAGGATTCCTAAATTTTGTGCTTGAGGCCTATTTCTTTCTCTGCTTAGGTTTAGCTATTAGTTTATCACAAAGCCAATCATTTGAAGGGCAACTTCTAAATAAAAGAAGTAATATGAATGAGAGTTGATGAATGAGTTGATTTTTCCCTTTCCATTATTTTCTGTAAACCATCAAGTAAATCTGATTCATTAGGTAAATGGAACAGGGTACTGAAGTACCAAGGTAATCCAGGAAGTTAGCAACAGAGTCAAAACTAGAGCTTATATCTCCCAGATAGGACCTTCATGCCTAGCATTATGCTGGCATGGTCATGATAGGAATAATGGGGAGGGAGACATGAAATAAATAGTCTGAGAAGAGCAAATCAGAACAGCTACATCTCTGAAAAGTTTGAAAAATGACTATCATCATCGATAAACTTGTTGTATATGTTTAACTATAAGAACGAATGTGTGAAGTTTTTGACCTAGAGAAAATCCTTCAGCCTTTGTGACCTTGGTCAAGTCATGTAACATATCTGGGCCTCAGTTTCTTCCTTTAAAAAATGAAGATATTAGACTAGTTGGCTTCTGAAGTTCTTTCTAAATCTAAATCTATGACTACAATATTCTACAGACTTTAGTTTAAGATTTTATGGATGACATAAACAAGTATCATGCCACTGGAGAGAATGTCCACATGGATGAGACCCTACAATCAGTGATATATATGAAATTCAGAGAGTTTTGAATATGCTACAGGTTCATAGTTTTCAACTAAAATCACAATTAAGCCAATCAGATGTTAGCTTTGAATCATCTTTCAGGACTGGTTTCACCATATAAAACCGGTAAGAGAAGTCCTACATGTAGCAAATGTTCAGGTATGTCCTTATAGGAACCAGTCCTGAAGGATAATCACGTAGCATCTTTCAATATTCTGACCTTTTGCTCTTCATTGTTTCCATTTTGGTAGACTTTATGTAGACTCATTTGGTGGTCTCAGCTACCCTTCACTAAAACCTTATCAGCTGCCAAATATTTGTCTCCCAAAGCACTTAGCTGTTTGCTTTGTGTCTTACTATAAATTATTTTTCCTTTGGTCTGTAAATGGCTATTTGTCAGATTAGACACATTTTGAATGTTCTGATAAGAGGATTGATGAATCCAAATTTATTTCTGATCTGTAAAACCACACATAACCTCCAGCCTCAGCTGAGCTGGCGTATGGGTCCTACTCCCTGAACATGTGTTAACAATACTGATCATTAACCAGTTAACATCAGCAAATTAGTATTTGCATGCAGGGATCTTCATTTTTCCTTAGAACCCATGCTTCATGTATTAAGAAACTAGAATAAACCAATAAGGAGATACCTTGAGTAGATTTCTCAATTTCCTTCCTCTTTCTGCTCTGGCTGTTACAGTGGAGTCTGAGTTCTTGGTTATACTCGTGCAGAGTTTCTCGGGAATTATAGGGCTGTCCTGGTTTTCGTCCTTCTTCGCTCTCATCTGAAGAGCTAGTATAAGCTAGGTCCATTTCATGTTTGACTTTGGACAGAGGTTGGTAGGGCTTGCAGTCCATTTGCTCCATCTTTGATTAAGCAAGATCAATTTCATGAAAAGAAAGAAGGACACCTTTATGCACACAGTCCTATAAGAGAAGGGGGAAAAAAAGATTCAATGTGTGTCGTCTTAGCTTTATCCCTATGAAAGAAAACTCATAATTTGTTCTGATAATACTATCAAAGTGGTTTAGACCAAAGACAAACTAGATGACATGAAATTAGCCTGAGGCGATAAATATTATCTTGAGCTAGATGCATACATTTTCAAGAACTGAGGACCATGGCAGGGGTTTGTAGCATTAGAAAAGACTCGAAGCTGCCCTCAAAACCACTTGTACTGCATTTACAACAAAGTTCAATTCTTGGGTGTGTGTGTGTACTTGTGTATAGATATGGGCATAAAGGTTTAATCATGGTAAAGTCACTAGGCAGAAAACAAGATATAATTAGATTTGATAGGGCCAGGACAATCACTCAAAATCCTATTGGCCAAGCTTTCAGCCAAACATTCTTTTCAATATTTAAAATAAAATATTAGGGAAAGAGACTCACTCTACATCTCCCATCTTTATGCCTTTGTCAAGGCTTTCCCTCCACTTCTAGAAAGCTAGAGGTGGTAGGCACAGTAGAGTAGAAAGACTTGAGTTTGAATTCTGCTTCAGATATGTAAGAGCTGCATAAATCACTTAATCTCTATTTACCCCCATTTCCTTAACTATATAAAATGAGTATGATAATAGTACCTACCTCTCAAGGTTGTTGTGAGAATCAAATGGCATAATCTTTGCACAGAGCTTAAAAATTCAATTCAGGAAACATTTATTAAATGCCTACTGTGTGACAGACTGTGTGCTAAGAGCTAGGAACATAAAAAAGCAAAATATAATCCCTGCCCTTGGACAAAGTCAGTCACTGGTATAGTCTGAATGACCTCATGACCTTTAGACTTTGGGTCCTTGGGAAACCAGTCTACATGCCAGGAGATGGCAGTTCCGATAGTTCTAAAATCCTGTAATGGGGGAGGACCTGAGGTGATGATACTACTCCCATTTTCTCATTGAAAATATGAACCAATCAGGATTGTCTTGTCTTTATATTGGAAATTGTTTACTGCTGCATAAAAAAAAAAAAACAGCCTGAAGTTTGAACCCTGGGTCAGCCATACATTGCTGTCTTTTTTTCCCTTTCTTTTCTTAAAATTATCTCATTAATCAGGGATAAGGCCTGAACCAAGATCCTTAAGGAAGGGCAGCTAGGTGGTTAAGTGGATAGAACACCAGCCCTGGAGTCAGGAGTACCTGAATTCAAATCTGGCCTCAGACACTTAATAATTACTTAGCTGTATGAACTTGGGCAAGTCACGTAATCCTATTGCCATGCAAAAGCCCCAAAATTAAGAACTTCAAGGACCTACAATGTAAGGGGAGGGACATGCAAACAAATATATAGACAACAAGCAATCTATGGGATAAATAGGAAACAACAGAGAAAAGGCACTGGAATTAAGAGAAGTTGAGGTAGGCTTCGTGGAAAAAAGTGGCACTTTGGGACTTAAAGGAAGTCGGGGAAATCAGTAATCAGAACAAAGGAGGATGAGTGTTCCAGATATGGGGCACAGTCAGAGAAAATGCCTGGAATGGAGAGTCGGAATGTCTTTTGTGGAAAAATCAACAGGCCATTGTCACTGAAGAGTCACTGCTGGGGACTGGGGGAAAGAAGACTGGAAAGGTAGGGTTTACCAAGGTTATAAAGTTCTTTGAAAGGCAAACAGGTAATAGGGAATCATTGGAGTTTATTCCAATGTAGCACATTTTGCATTGGGGTTTACTCCAATAAGAAGAGAGGCTGATATGATCAGACCTGCATTTCAGGGAAATCAGAGACTCCATGGAGAATGAAATGGAGTTGGGAGAATCTTGAGATAGCTGACTTTAGCAGTAAGCTGTTGCAGCAATCAAGATGTGAGGCACTACACCAGGGTGGTGGCAGTGGCAGAGGAGAGAAGGGGGAGTGTTTGAGAGATGCTGCCAAGATGAAATCAACAGATCTTGGCAAAAGTTTGGATATGGGGGAAGAGGAATGGTGAGAGACAGTGAGATCTCAGGATGGCTTTTAGGTTGAGAGCATGAGGTACTGGGAGGATGGCATTGCCCTCTACAGTAATAAGGAAAGTAGGAAGGGATGGGAGAGGTTTTAGGGGGAAAGATAATGTGTTCTGTTTTGGACATGAGTTTAAGATATCTACTGGACATCCAGCTTCAGATGTCAGAAATGCAGGTGGAGATGCAAGACTGGAAGTCATCAGAGAAATTGGGGCAGGAAAAGTAGAGTTGAGCCTCTTTATCAAAGAAAGGGTAATTAAATTGATGGGAAGTGATGAGATCATCAAATGAAGTAGTATAATAAGAGAAGAGGAGGGCCCAGGATAGAACCTGAAGGGACGACTGTAGTTAGATCAGAAGTAAGATTCAGATAGGTGGATAAGAGGAAAACCCCAAAAGAGTGGTGTTTTGAAAATCTAGAAAGAAAAAAGGAGTTAAGAAGGGAGAGTGAGCAACAGTGTCAAAGGCTGCAGAGAGAGATCAAGGAGAATGAGACTAAGTAAAATTCATTGAATTTGGCAAGTAAAAGATGGGTAGTGATGAGGAAAAGGGAGTTGTGAGAAAATAAGGTCAGAAGTTAGACTATAAAAGATTAAGAGCTGACAGAAAATTAAAATACCTATTCTAGATAGCCTTTTTTTAGATTTTTGCAAGGCAAATGGGGTTAAGTGGCTTGCCCAAGGCCACACAGCTAGGGAATTGTTAAGTGTCCCAGATCAGATGTGAACCCAGGTCCTCCTGATTCAAAGGCCGGTGCTTTATCCACTACGCCACCTAGCCGCCCCTCTAGATAGCCTTAATAAGGAATTAAGTATATAACAACCTCTTAATAAATACATTTCCTTCTTTCCTTCTAACCTTTACTTTTAAAACTTCTGTGAGGCTCAGCTTGTGACATAAGATCCTTCCTGACTCCTACCCCTTTTCTGAAATGAGCTTCTATTTCCTTGGTATATAATTGGAATTTGTACATTTGTATCCATGTTTTTTTTTTCTCCAGCAGAATATAAGATCCCTGAAGTCAGGGTCTGGTTCCACTTTCCTTTTTTTTTTTTGTATTCCCAATACCTAGCACACTATTTGGCATTAGAGGGGGGTCTTAACAAATGCTCACTGATTTTTTTATTGAATTCAGAAGCAAGCAAAAAATTTCCCCTAAGTTTCCATATTTAGAAAAAAGAAAAGTTTTGAAGAAAAAAGATACAGTAACCATGGCCTGAGGAATCAAGTAGCCTTGAGAAGAGCAGAGCATGCACATGTGTGTTTGGATAAAGAAATACTAACTGGGGCAGCTAGGTGGAGCAGTTGAGAGAGCTCCAGCCCTGGATTCAGGAGGACCTGAGTTCAAATTCGACCTCAGGCACTTAATAATGACCTAGCTATGTGACCTTGGGAAAGTCACTTAACTTTATTGCCTTGCCAAAAATAAATGCTAACCATTGCTAATATCAGCTGGGTGGGGAATTATTCTCTTTATAGTTCTAAGATCAACCCTACTTTCTGGTGCATGTACTGCTTATAGAAACAGAGGATCCTATATTGGCTTACTAAGTAGCATTACCAGTTCAAGAACTGATAATAATTCCTGAAATAATTATGTGCCTCTCCCCTGTGCCTGTTCCCTAAGAGAGCAGAACATATGGAACTGTTGGAAGAATTCTCTACCCTAGCACTTGGGGCTTTTTGATACAAAATAATAAATTTTTGGAAAATTTAGAAGCCCCATAAATATTTAAGAGATCCTCATGATCATCTGTTAGTTCAATTTCTGATATGATTTGATTCTTTAATACAATATATGTGTATAAATTCACATATATGTGTATGTGGGAAATATGTATATTTCCCACATACACATATATCAGTTCTCCTTGGTAAGTTCACAACTTCAAACTACCACTTCCCCCAACTAAGCAGTACCTTTCGTAAACTTTCAAAGCATTCTCTAAGAGCTCTAATTCTAATTCTTCTCCATCTTCCAATGCTTCCCTATTCTTCTCTTATTCCATCCTGAATCCTGGAATTCAAACAGGATCCATGATCAAGACAAAGAAGAGATGATCGCACATGTCTTCTTGAATGAAATACATTCATGACACTATACTGCTCTCCAACTTTTGCTCACGTGTGAGTCTTGTGACTCCAACTAGATGGTAAGCTAAGAGTACGGTTGCAGGTTTTGAATTCTCTGTATTTCTCAGAGTGTCTAGCATAAAACTGAGAACAGAATAGGTTAGAAGAAATGTGTGTACCTACAAAGCATTAAAAAGTTCTAAGGGATAGTTGCCATTTAGCTGATCAGGTTTATTTAAATTTATATTAACAAAACACAAGTCCAGACTCTATGGTAAATTTTTTTAAAAACTAAAGAAAAAAGAGATTCTGTATGAAACTAAACAGAATAACAGGAAACTCCATCATTTTTCAACTAAACTGTTTTATTTATTATGCAAACATAGATATATCCTCAGGAGATATATGATGTTTCCCAGTTTTAGAAAAAGGAAAAGTTTTGACTAACTGTGGTTAGAACGAATGATCTGGATGAGGATCCAGCAAAGGAGCAGTTAGACAGATGGGTAAGAGGAAAACCAGGAAAAAGTGGTATTTTAAAATCTGGGGAGAAGAGAGTATCTAGGAAGGGCAAATAGGAGAGAAACCCCTAAAGTTTCCTGCAGTTGCTGTCATGATTTGCATATTTTTTCTTCTATGTTGTCATCAACAAACAATTAGTGAAAATCTATGAAGCACAATTGGATAAAAGACCGTAGATAGAGAGCTGGACTCGGTAGTAGGAACACCTGAGTTCTGATCCTTCCTCAGACACTAGCTATGTGACTGACAACAAGTCATTTAACCCTTTTAAATATGGTTTCTTAATGTCCAACTGAGGATAACAATATCTTTTAGCACTTACTTCCCAGGGTTCTCGTGAGGATCATGAGAGATAATTAATGTAAAGGACTTTGCCAGTTTGAAAGCACTCAAGAAATAGAAGCAGCAGGCATCATAGTAACAACTCTGGGCAGTCCTCTTTAGATTCTGACTTTCTTTCTGGCTGGTCAGAGCATTATCATTCAGTATTTGGACAATTGCCTGTCTCCTAGACCTTGTCCTTTGCTAAGAATAAACAGTGCAAAGTGAGCACTGGTGCCAAGAGCAAACTTCCAGGGTAGCATCTGTGTGCATGGTTGTGGCTCCAGGACTGAACTCTTCACACATGAAAAGAATCATTAATAAGATCCATCTATCACCTTCTCAACCAACAAAAAAATTGCTTTAGCCATTTAAGATCGCAAGCTCACAGAGAAGGCCTGGGGACCTCACTTGGGCTGAGGGCCACTGATACAAAATGGGTGGGGACACCTGAAGGCCACCAAGTACAAAGCAACTTAATTTACTGGTTTTCTGCAATAAGTGAGGAAAAACCCCCACAATCTTCCATTGGCCAACTTTTTAAAGCACGATTGGCATCCCTTCAACTGCTCTTATTAGATCCTGATTTATTCTGCAGGGGCTAAATTGTCAGAGTATAAACTTGACCAAAGCAACATTCTAATTATGGGTGGGTTGATTCTGTGACCACACACAAATTTAAACCCCATAGAGACCCAGCTGTAGCTTTCTTTCACCACCTCCCCTCTCAACTTCCTGGTAAAACCACAAAACTAGACAAACACTCACAACAGACTCTTAATGTTAAAAAGGAATCCAAGAGAAATTGAAGAACTAGCTAGGGTCATACAGCTAAGACTTCTTGGCCAAAGATTACTATTTTAACAAGTGACAAAAGGGAGCTACAAAGTCAGGATTATCATATTCAAATCATTTTTAGATTGCTATCTTCCCTTGAGTACCATTTCTTTGCTTTTCAATCTGAAGACAACTCAAACTTCTATTCTTTCTCTGTAGCCTGACTATCCAATCAAATAAGAGAATGAAGATGCCTACAGTCTCTGTGAAAGGGTTAGTTCTAATCACAACTCCTCAGAGTGAGGAATAGCCATCAATCAGAAATGTCCAATGACCTTGAAGAAAATCTTCCTTTAATAACTCAGAATTATTACTATAATCCAAGAAAAAAACACTCTCCCACACTTTTTGTTAAAGTTGGATTTTGATGGACTCCAGACAAACTACAGATAATCCTTATTGAAGCTCTAAATTGGTTTTGTGCAACTCATCACAAAATCAGAGAAATATATTCAATCCTGTATGCCAATACTGTGAAAACAGAATCTTAAAAGACGAAATTCTATTTCTTTAGCACTACTATTCTTTTTAAATAAAAGAAAACCTTTCAGATTAAACAAAATGGACATACATAACCAGTTTTTTAAATCAATATGTAAATTGTAACCTAACTTGATTACGATGATTATAAGAACTCATGTGTCTATCTATAAAATTTTCCTTCTAACAATCTTGTGAGTTAATTGGTGTGAGACTTACTATTCCCATTTTAAAGATGAGGAAACAGAAAAGTTGAGTAGTTTAGCATGGAGAACTAAGTAGTGTTGACTTGAGATTCCCAATTCACTGATAAGGAAAGAGATTTGGTAAGCTATGTCATTGGATCTGAATCCAGGTCATCTGACACCTGAGCTATTGTTTCATCCACTGGGCTAAGCTGCGTCTGCCACACTTCCTTAGTTTTTTTCCCTCTCTAATTTTTAAGAGACAAAAGGCCCCAATTTCGTTCTAACAAGTGGGGAGTGTTTTACTACCTTTTACAAAGACTATTTTCCTGGAGTAATAGCCTATTTTTTAAGGTTTTTGAATGCTACCATTCAAAACTTTTATAACCATGTCCTGTTTTTGTGACTGTTGTCATAAATAGGATCACCTCTAAACAACTGCCCTACAAATGGAATAAAGTTAAATAGAGTACCATGGGCTTCTTTCCGTTTTTGTAAAGGCCTGGAATTATACCAGTTTTTAAAATCGCACGTCCTAAGCATTTCATTGAGGGAATATATAACCATAAAAGATAGTCATGTGATACAAGTGAGGGACAATAGCTAGAAAGTGTAAATGCTTCTCCCCTCATTTTATGACAAGACCAAGAAGAAGGACACCATCATAATGGGTACATCCTGAGGTAAGAATCTATGAAACAATATGTTCAGGAATTACCCAGGATGAGAAGGTAATGATGGATTGTGATTAATATCAATGAAATGATGATGAAAACCTGGACCAATTTGAGTAGTCATATGCTGAATGTACCATATTAGGTCAGAGTTGTTTGGGAAGTATGATTTTTTTAAAACTGAACCACTAAGGGGTGGCTAGGTGGTGTAGTGGATAAAGCAACAGCCTTGGAGTCAGGAGTACCTGGGTTCAAATCCGACCTCAGACACTTAATAATTACCTAGCTGTGTGGCCTTGGGCAAGCCACTTAACCCCATTTGCCTTGAAAAACCTAAAAAAAAAAAACAAAACTGAACCACTAAGTTCAATGGTGTAGGATGGAGAGGTCTCTCAGTATGGATTTTTTTTTTACCCATCAAGATGGAGAAATATATTAACCTATAATATATTAATATAATTAAGTCTATTAGTATAAGCCTATGATCACATAATATATGTCAAAGGCAAGACCTGAATTTAGGATTAAAAATAAATCAAAATTTGAGATTTACTCTTTTCAGGGAGTACCTGATAGAGAAAGGCTGTCCATTAATGCAGGTTGGCACCACATATTTAACACAGTCCTGGACAACTGGCTATGGGAGCCAGAATGAGGCAGAGGCAAGATTTAAAGTCAGTTCTTCCTGACTCCAAGGTTGGACTTCTATCTCTGGGAATAAAAATACTGCTTGATCATAAAAAATAGCCAACAAACATGACCAGCAGTAGTGACTCGCATTTAGCACCAAGCCAAGTATACAGTAAGAACTTAATAGATATTCCATCTAATATTTTACAATTTGTGCTTTCCTTACTATAAGTTTGAGTCGTTTCTCTTACTTGGATGCATCATTATCTTGGGAGCTTGGTATCCTATTAGGAGGATGGAGGTCAGATATAAACTTATTTTTACAATAGCTCATCTTATTTTTTCATGACAAAGAATATGGGAAAAGCAAAACTGAAATCTTTAAGCTCTCATCTGTTTAAGAATCAGAAAGATAAGAGTAGAACTTTCAGTGTACCTTAGAGTTTGCCTTACTGCCCCATTAAAAACAAAACCACTCTCAGGAATCAGCATCTTTTCAGGGGAGATGCTATTGCTTATTTCATTCCTCTGTCCTCTAAAGTTATACAACTATAGGGAAGGCTTAAAGGGTAGTGATAGTTTGTGTGCTTCAAGCTGCATCTACACAAAGAAATGATTCATCTCTACAACAATCCTGTCAATAGTTTTGGGAGTCAGGGCAACATGATTAGTTCCTGTCTTCGAATTCTTCAATTTTTGATTGAAAATCAAGTCACCCAGTAATCTTGGCTGTGTGTACACTCCCTATTCAGACACTTAGGAGAATAGACACCCAGTCCTCTTCTTCTCAGCTTCCTTGTCTCTGCCTCTAGGGAATCTTAATCTATTCTCTGGTGGGAAAGGAGGGTCAAAAATTTATACAGGGCTCAGTTTTTAGGACAAGGACAAACAGGGATCAATTTCCACAAAGGCAGCCTGGGGGTCAGTTTTCAGACTATGAATGAGTAGTGGGGCAAAATGTCACCATTGCATCAAAGATTCTCTCCCCCACAGGATCAACCTTGCACCTAAAATTCTCACCATCATATCTGCTTCTTTGGGGTAAAATACAAATTTTGTTGGAAAATGGTAGGAAGCCAAAAACCAGCTACAAATATCTTAGTACTCTATCAGAATGGGTTTACTACAAAGAATCTGAGAATTGGGAATGCCATGCAGGTATATTTTGCTGGGTAAAAGGACAATGAAAGGGCATTGAGTTTCAATTCAGTTCATCAACTGAATCAGAGAATCAAAGGATGAGTTAGAACTAGGGCTAAACAATTAAGATTTCAACATAGTAGGTCAGTATTCAGGAGGCAATACAAAGAACCTAACTTTTTTCCCAAGACCCATCTTGTGCCATGAGGATGTCCTCTCTCTCTCTCTACAACTCAGACACCCCACTCCTTCCATATCCATAATTAATGGCTGCCTCTACCTTCCTGCCTCATTCTAGGGGGCTTAAATGGAACATCTGCATCCAATTAGAGAAAATATCCTCCATGCCCCGACTCCTACCTTTCAAGGTTCCAGAACTCCTGGTTAGGGTTCTACTTAGAGACCTGGAGTCCAACTTGTCCATGACCAACAAAAGCCCCAACAAGGGGTTGGAGACTTCCCCTTAAATACTAGGTGTGGGTTGGATGAAGAACATCTCCTTACCTCCTGAGGTGGTTCACTGACTTATTAAGACTTACTTCCTGTCAGGCCCTATGCTAGAAACTGAAGAAACAACGATACCCTGGAAATAATTTATGTCCTGAAAGATCTTATAATATACTAAGGGAATATGGAATACAGAAAAAAAAAATCAGAGAGTAGAATGTGATGGAGGTAAAGGAGAGATTCCAAGGAGTCTAGGAAAAACTAAAGTTATACACACACACACACACACACACACACATATATACTCACGAACACAGATAATCATATATACATGTACATATATACACACATTCACATAACACGTATACACATTCATATAAATACAAATAAACAAAAAATGCAACATAATATACACATGCACACACAAACAGAGAAAATATACAATATATCTAGAGACAAACATACATGCATGTAAATTACACATGTACATACACGTGGATTCATATACACACAGACACAGAGCAATGACTCAGGTGCCACCTGAGTTGGATATCAAATGGAGAGAAGGCATACTGAGCAATTAGGGGCAGGCCTCAGGTAGGAAGGAGCACTCTGAACTGACTCAGAATAGGGATGATGTGACCTCAGTGAGGGCAAGCAGATGAGGTATAGAAAGAAAGAGAATGATGTTGGCTTGAATCACTCCCCTTTCTGTATAGACGTTTGTATTACTGAGAAGATAACTGAATAATTTTATTAAGAAGTTAGGGTATAAATGACAAAAACAGTAAAAATATAAAGGCAAATGGGGGCTCCCTTTTTCTTTTTGATTCGTTTCCTGGTCCTCCTTTAGGGAAGTCTTCAGGAATGACATATAATGCAACATTTTACCATCTTACCAGGGGAAAGAAACAGCTAACTCTGTATCCATACTCAAAGCAGTTTCTGTCTGTGTGTACATGTTTGTGTGTGTGTTTGTTTGTGTTTGTGTGAATGGATCCTCAGGGGAAGGGGGAAATGGACATATTTATCCAAATAACTAATGATTTATGTCAATAACCTGTGCAGTGATCAGTTATTGAACTATTCTTTAACTTCATGTAATTAGTATTATATTTTAAAATGATGATGTTGTTTGAAATAATGTACACTGGAATCCAGTCCTTCAAGATCCCTCATTTCCCCAGTGAGGGGGCTCCACACACCAATTCCTCCTGCAGAGTTACTATTCCTGAAAGATGCATCACTCTGTCACCATTCTGCTGGTGAGTTTTTCCAGATTTGTCCAGACTCTTCCACATCACAGAACTTGTTGAAAGCTGTTCTAGCTTGGGAGATTTCCTGACTTTTGAGAGCTTAAGGTTCCCTTCTAGGTGGTATAGCAGATAGAGTCAGGCTTGGAATCAAGAGGACTTGAGTTCAAGTTTTGTGATCCTATGCAAGTTACATTCTGTTTCATTTTCAATATTATTTACATGTAAAAGCTGGGGGAAATAATATCACCCAATTCACGGGCTATTTGTGAGAATCAAATGAGCTCATGTTTATAAAATGCTTTGCAAACTTTAAAGCCTTTTAGAAATGTTTGCTATTATTATTATGTCCCATGACGAAGAATGCTAGGGGAGCAAAAAGAATAAAAAGCATTGGAGAAGAAAGAGGAAATGGGAGATTAAAAACAGTTCCCATTTCCAGGGTCATTGATTTAGTAATTTATTTACCAATATAGCACACTGAGATTGCAAAAAGCAACACAAACCATTGTATTTGAGGCCACCAGCAGTGCTAGTGGTGTTTCATCACATCTGGAACCCTCAGTCTCTGAGGAGTACTGAGTTTCTCTGATCACAGGAAAAAACCAACAGTACAAAAATGAAACAAAATTCTACTTGTGACACTGGTACACATGTGTTTGTTTAAGTTAATTACTCAATAAGTATTTGAAAAAAAAAAAACGTCACATGGGGAAAAATGAAAAGTCTCTTCTGGAAAAATATTCCCCCAGAATGGATTTCATTCAGTAGTGGCAACAGATGCAGCTAATGCCTGAATGGTGGTCCCAGCACAACTCTTTAGGACCCAGGAGGAGAAAAGAAGAATATCATTGGCTTATTTCCACAAGTAAATAAACCAGAATTAATACATCTCACATCTCTTTGTGTGACTGCTCGGTTTTTCCAGTTTTTCTGGGGTTCTGTACTGTTTTGTGTAAACATGTGCATGTGTGTGTTGGGGTGAGTGGGTGTGAATGGAGCTAAATGACAAAACAATTTTGGGGGAGAATAAAGCTAAGACACTAAACGAGTGAGTGGAGAAGGTGAATATATAACTATATAGCCAGTGGAAAATAATGGTACTATACACCAGATTTCACCACGAAAACCCATTCCCTTCCAGCTTGTACATTTTTATCTTTCTTAAAATCATCTTAGAATCAAGATTTAAGAGTTGAAAGGGACCTTAGAAAACATCTTGTTGAACCCCCTCTGTCATTTAATGTTCAAAACACTAGGCCTCAATTTCTGTTCATCCTCAAGAGCCCATGATTCTTGCCTGTATTTCAGAGTGTGCATTCATGCGGCAAGAACTAGGGAGAACAGATGGGCAGCCTGAGTGTGGCCCTGGTGCCCATGCAACATTAACAAGACCTAGAGGAAGACTGCCAGTGCATCGGGTGGATCCTCCATGGGGGGTTTGTGGGGGAAAATAACACAAAACCAAAACAAAATCCCGACAAAAACTCCTCCAAACGGGGGCAAGGATCACGGAGGAGTCAAAGGGTGGCAAGGTGGCATCAATGAAACCACCAAGCCACTGAAGCAGTAACAAACTGGAGCAGGTCCGGAGGGAATGTCACCATATAGAATGACAAATAAAAGGAGATGAATATTCCCTACATTTTGAGATTTTTCTGACTATTTTGTGCAATCTGATAATAGAGTTGGCAATACCCTAGGTAATATAAGACCCAGGCTTGGCAATCACTGATGCTGAGGAAGAATTCTTTGGGGAGCAGAGAATGCATATTTCTTTCTTATATAAGTGCCATACATGTTCCTAGCACTTAGTCGATGGCAAATAAAAATACAATCTCTGAGTTGTTAGGTACCTAGCTCTTCTCCATCCTAGCTCTTTTCCCAACTCCTACAATTATCTTTCTCTTATTACATCTGCATTTCCTGTGTGGAGGATTATGTAGATGAGCTAAAACACTTACTATGGAGAACAATCTTCAAGAAAATTATGATAACTCCAACATATTAAAGCACTTCTCCTCTTCAGGTAAGAACAATAGGTAGAGATTTTCCTAAGTAAACAAAGCTTCTCCATCCGTTTGGCTTCCAGTGGAATCCGCCAGGGCTTTGTCAATTTTACGGTAATTTCAACATTACCACACTTATCCAAAATGTAGCATCAAATTCAATTTGCTATCTTGGAAAGAAATTGGCTTTAAATGCTCCACAGTATGACCAGCATCACCACTTTCTGCCACAGTTTGCAAATAGGGAGAATAAATCGTAGTTGCCGATTCCCATCTCCAACTTCCATTAAGCCAGCAGTGTCTGGCTGCATATTATCAGTAGCCCTCTCAGGTTTCACTGACAGCAGTCAGTAGCAAAAAGCATTTGCAGTGCCTGCTATTAAAACTTCATTTTCAATTATCTTGAATATTGGGTGGAAAAGAAGCTAATCAGGTGAGGAAAACTGGTGTCCAGGAAGGAGGCTCCTTAAATGTGATTTAATTCAACAGACAAGTCCTTGTACCTTCTCCTTATAGAGCCCTCCTATGTTAGACACCAAGAAATACTGAGAATAGTCCCCAACTTCCTTTGAGAAGCTTCTGTTCTAGGGGTAGCTAGGTGTTGCAGTGGATAGAGCACCTGAGTTCAAATCCAACTTCAGACACTTAATAATAGATCTGGTTGTGTGACCTTGAGTAAGTCATGTAATCCCACTGCCTTGCAAAAACAGAAACAAAAACAAACAAAAAGAAGCTTCTGTTCTTCTGGGGAGTTGTAAAATGTCCATGAAGAAGAGGATAAGGAGAAGGGAGAGAAAACTAAAAACTGGGAGGGTAGGAAAACCTTCATGGAATAATAGGCACAGAATCTGAACCTCAGGAAGATAAGGCCCCTGAAAAGGCCATATGAGGAAGGAGGCTATTTTGGGCATGGGAAACAGCTTGCATGACTGCCAGGAGGCTAAAGAGAACATGTTCAGTTGGGGGGAAATCTAGGAGTCCAGTCTGGTTGAAATAGAAAGAGTTTGTGAAAGAGAATAACATGAATAAAATGAGGAAGGTTTATGGAAGCCACATGGTGGAAGGCCTTGAATGTAGCCCTAAGGAGACTGCATTTTTTTCCTAGAAGCAATGAAGATCCATGGATGATCATGAGCAGGGGGTAACAGAGTCAGATCTAGGTCATAAGATGATTCTGGCAAATATTCATAGCAGAGGCGGGGAATTGGCTGGCCTGCAGGTCATTTAGTCTGGTGCTGTCACCACAGACAGGACTTGAAATTCAATAACTCTAGGAGCTTTTTACAGGTGAATTATTTAAATGGTTGACCAAATATTAGCCCACAAATGATGTTATAAATATCCAAATGGACCTTGGCAAGGAAAAGGTTCCCCAACCTTGATGTATAGGATGGATTCCAAAGGGGAGCAACTTTAAGTAGGCAAACCAGTGAGGAAACATCGAGAATTATCCAGGTGAGAGGAATGAAGAGGCTGAACTAGGCTGTTGCCCTGAAAAGTGAAGAGAAGGGGTGAGGCAACTGGGACCTGCAATGGAGAGGGTAATGGGCTGGGAGTGATGAAGATGCACAAGATGCCATGAAGTAAAATGGGAAGATGTGGAAGGGATTAAAAGAAGCAAAATAAAAGAGAAATGGCTCTGAAATCTCTAACATTGATGACCAGGAAGACTGGAGATAAGAAAGTGAATAACACATAGTAAGGGCTTAATAAACGTTTGTTGGCTCATCGACAGGTTTGTAGGAGGGGGGTAAATTTAGATGAAAAGACAATGAGTGTTCACTTAAGCAGCGCACATACTAAAATTGGAACTGTACAGACAAGATGAGCATGGCCCCTATGCAAGAACGCCATGCTAAATTCGTGAAGCCTTCTATATTTATTTTTAAAAAGATAATGAGTTTAGCTTCTCAAATAAAAATCTCTACATTGTTATAAAGTTTGAGAAGGGCTTCACATATACTTTCTCATTTGAGCTTCTCAACACTCTTATGAAGTATCTTTGGAATTAATTATTCAAAAGAAGCAGCTGTTGGTACTCTAGTTTTTAGAGTGCTGGGCCTGGTATCTGGGAAGGCCTGAGTTCAAATGTGGCCTCGGACACTTGTTATGTTACCCTAAGCAAGGCAGGTAACCCCTAAGGCAGGTCAATTTTTTTTTCCCTCAGCTTGTTTACCCGGAAAATGGTAATGATAATAAGAGCATCTATCTTCCAGGGTTGTTGTGAGAATCAAAGGAGTTAATACTTGGAAAAAGTACCAAAGTCTTTGTGACTCCAACCACTGTAACACAGTCACTTATATCTGGGTCAGGCCCAGCTAGGAAGCCTAAGCTCCAGGCCTTTCCCTGAAGACTTGATCTTTCTTGCAGGTAGGCAGGGGTAAGAAGGCCCTGCTGATGGCCATAAGCTGTGCTTTGGAGATGGACATAAGGCTATCTATTGCTGCAATGAGCAAATGTCAGATGTACCAGATGTATTCTGGCCTAGGGGAAAGAATCCTAGGTGAGCAGTCAGGAGACCAGGGCTGCAATTCTGGGCTATAGCCACTCTCTGGGTGTCAGTTTCCACATCTGTAAGCTGTGGATAATCTTACCTCTCTTATCTCTCCCACACAGCTGGCACGAGGACTGATTTTTCTTAAAAGGTACTTGAATTTTGAAAATATATAAAAGCATTATGACCAAATAGTAGAAAGTCCCTTCCACAGTCTGCAGAACTCGGCTAATCAATTAAATATTCACCAACAGTTCTGCAGCTCATTGTCTTTTCGACCTTGGGGAAGTGATTAGCTTTCTCTGGACCTCAGTTTTCTCATTTATAGAGATGTGCTTCCCTAGTATATCACTGGTCACTAGCATCCTTACAGTTGTGTGGTTCTACGATTCTCTTTTCCCACACCTTCTGAGGATGAACAGGCCCTACATGTGGAAAAAGGAATGGAAGAGGAGTGGTTGTGTAACTTCTCTCCTGGATGCCAGGGAACAGACTAGGCAACACCAGGAAGTGGGCCAACTAGTTCTGGGAATCTGTGGAATCAAGGAGTAACTCAGGAGAAAAATACTCTCTCAGATATTTAGGAGTCTCTTGAATAATTTGGGGAAAACCCTCGGAAATGGAAAATGATGAGCATACTAGGGAAGGAGAATATGGGGTGACAGCTAATTCTGCGAGCAGGAAGGCTAACAAATGGAGAGTGAATCAGAAGGGAAATGCAACTAATCGTTGATAGTCAAGCAACCCAAAATACAGCCTTGAGTCCTTCCCCATCATCTCTCTATTTCCACAGTTGCCACCCTCACCTTTCTTCGTTTTACTGCAAAAGCTTCTGAAATGGTCTCACTGCCTTCTCTAGCATACCTGCCAACTCAGTTGAGGAAGTGTTTTTCCCCAAGTGTTACTCACCTACTGAATAAACTCCAGTAGCTCCCTATCACCTTAAAGATCAAATATAAATTTCCCTGTTTGATAGTCCAAGTTCTCCACAACTTGCCTTCATTTTACCTTTCCAGAGGACCCCTCCACAGAGACTTTTCTCTAGTCAGACCAGCCATCTTGCTTTTCCTCATGTGACACTCTATCTCTGATGTCCATTTCTCTTTTGAGGCTGTTGTCCATGCCTGGAACACATTATCCCTACCCCCACCTCTTGGAATTCCTGTTTTACTTTGAGACTACTTTCTACTTAAGGTCTTGCCTGCTTCTCCTAGGTGCTTGCTGCCTCCATTTTCATTAGCTTATATCTGGTTTGTATGTATTTCATACACACCTACATTGTGCCTCAATCATTACAATGCAAGCTTCATGAGGGCAGGGATTGTTTCATTTTCCTCTTTGTATTCCCAGAGCCTAGCATAGTACTGACACAGAGTAGGTAAATACCTAATAAATGCTCATTAGTTAATCTACTTTTCAGGAAAATATCTGACAGATTTTCTCTGACCTATGCAACCAAAGGGCTGAGCATTCTTGGTAAGTCTGGCATGAAGCAGAGCCTTTAAGGATGACTGTAGATCTGAGCTAATTCTGGATAGGCAGGGAGGTAAGAGACTATGAAGGACCTTGACAGACAAGTTAGAGAGACTGGGTCTTACTCAGTAGGCACCAAGTAACTAATGTTAGACTTTGGACAGTGATGTAATCAGACTCATGCCCAAGGGTGATTCATTGGGTCACAGTAGGAAAGAAAGCACAGAGCAACTTAAGAGATTGGAGGCAGAAGGAAATTATATTAATATAGGAATGAAGAAAGACCTATATAAAATGGCAATGGGGTTATGGGGCTAGGGCACAGATGAAAGAGAGACTGGGGAGGAAGAACTGACAGGAAATGGTAACTCATCAAATATGGAAAGTGAGAGATGAGCAAGAGTCAAAGATAACCTAGAGATTTTGAACAAATTTGAGGGGAAAGATGCTGATTTCAAGACATGTTGAGGTGGAGGTCTTGCTAGGACATTCAGTTTGAGATGTCCAAGAAGAAACTGGAAATGTGTACTCAGGAGGAGGGACTGGTCAGGGTTGAAGGCTTGAGATTTACCTGTACAGAGATGATAGTTGAAGCCAT
Source organism: Macrotis lagotis (assembly GCF_037893015.1). Lineage (NCBI taxonomy): Eukaryota > Metazoa > Chordata > Mammalia > Peramelemorphia > Peramelidae > Macrotis > Macrotis lagotis. Next base: position 21,543,232 of record NC_133666.1, read on the forward strand.
CAGAGAATATTTCTTGATGCCACCTTGAGTCATTAGTTTCCATTTGAACAGTTCTAATTTTCAAGGAGTTACGTTTTTTTAGCAAAGTTTTGTACCTCTTTTTCCAAGCTCTTATTTCTTTTTTATGTCTTTCTTTCCTAGCTCTTGTCTCATTTCCCATTCTTTCCTCTCAGGCTTTCATTTTTTTTAGGTTGTTTTTTTTTTTTGCAAAGCAAATGGACTTAAGTGGCTTGCCCAAGGCCATACAGCTAGGTAATTATTAAGTGTTTGAGGCTGGATTTGAACTCAGGTACTCCTGACTCCAGGGCCAGGTCTCAATCCACTGCACCACCTAGCTGCCCATCTCATTTGGGTTTTAAAATAATTTTTAGCTCCTTCATTAACTGTTCCTTTATTTCTTTTAAGAATTCTTGTTGGACATGTGTTCAAGTTGAGTTTTTCTTTGAGATTTTGCTTGTACATGTCTTTGAGTCAGTCTCTTCTTTTAGGTTTGTGTCCCGTCATAGTATCTCTTTATGGTGGGGTTTTTCTTTTGCTTGTTTGTTCAATCCTCCAGGCTCCTTCTTGACTTTGGTCTTGATAGTAGTACTGGACTCTGTTCATTTTGGGGCAGGGAGATGTCCAACTTGAGCTTCTGACTTCTTTTATCCTTCTGCTGCTTTCACAGCTCTGGCTGGAGACCTACTAGTGCTCCAAAGTGATGTGAACTGGGCGGGGGGAGGATAGGGAGAAGTCTATTCCCTATGTTCCTGACCCAGATTTGAGTGTTTCTGCTTGTTTATGGTTGGAAATTTTAGTATACTGCTCTTTGACTTAGCCACTCTTGGCCTGGTGAGAGGCTCCCCTCTGCACTGAGAAATAGTGCTCTGCTCCTAGGATCAGAGCCAAATAGATACTGGTTGTTTCCTGGAACTTGTTCTGTTCTCAGTACACAACTAGAGGCAACACTCAAAAGTGCTCCTTTCCATCTTAAATCTATGACCTTTAGTGGAAGACAAACTGCACCTGAAGTCTGCTTCAGGAACCTCTAGAATTTTCATCTGCCTCAGTGCTTCATGTTCTGTCAATGCCAAAGCACTGAAATGCTCCCTGCTGCCACATACCTCTTGGCCAGATCCCTTCTTCAGTGTCTACAGACTCTTCCTAAGCCACCCTGGGTGAGAAAAATGACTCATCATGACTCTTTCTTGGCTTTACTAATCAGAATCTTCTAGTGAATTTTCTAGATCTTTGTTGAGGAGAAGTAAGGGGCTAGCTAAACTCTGATGCTTCTCATTCTGTCCATCTTTGCCAGTAGAATGTACGAATCAATCAACGAACATTTTAGTAGCATCCACATGTCAGACATTGAGCTAGGCAATGGGGAGGCAAAGACAAATGGTATAGTCTACGCTCTCCAGGAGCTTATGTTCTATCAGATGTAAGACAGATGGATGAAAGAGACAATAAAGAAAGTATGTAAGAGAGATGGGAAGAGAGGTAAGGAAAAAGAAGTAGGAAAAGGAGATGCAATCTAGGAGTTTATAACCCCTATTAGGGCTCTGTAGACAGATTTCAGGGGATCTGTGAATATAACCCAATTTTTAAACATTCTAATTCAGAAATTATATTTTGATAAAATTGATTTCCTTTTCTTCTGAGAAGGGGCTTATGACATACAAAAAAGGGAAGCTGATGCAGGAGAGACTATAAGGGAGGATGGGTTAGTTTCCTGAATCATCAGTTAACTCAGTGGAAGTGTCCAACCTCACTAAATTCCTACTTGCCCCACTTTTCACTGGCTCCTTTTTCTGATCTCTGCTTCAGGTGAGTGTTTCCCTGTAAGTGTTGTTTATGGACTTCTCATTTCTTCCTGTTTTGTCTCTATTTACAGTTTTCTCCACGGTAATTCCTTCAAACTATACCTGTGAAGATCACTGTGCTAGACGAGTGGCATGCACAGTGGTAGACCAGGGACTGTTGCGTTTTGCTAGACATGCTGTACCATGGTTTAGGCGACCAAGAGTGGGGTTTCTGCCCACCTTGGGCCTACAAGACCATGATGGTAAGATTACTTATTCTGCACTGGTTTTCTGGCACATGATTTTCACTTAACTCTTGCCCTATGTGGGGAGGTCTCCTTTCCCATCTTTACATCCAAGCTGAATTAACAATACAATTACCACAAGGAGCAATTCCATCTCTGACTTAAGCAATTAGAATTTGAATCTGTGAGCAAACGCACAGGGTCTTGTAGTTCAGTTTGCTGTTTGGAAGTAGGTATGGTGTCTTTTTCCTGACAAGCAGAGTCAATGTTTATCTCAGGTTTGACTGCTATTTTACAATAACTGAAAAAAGGATTGAATTATTGTTCTGTGAAAAGATGTGATTTGAGAGAACTGCCACATATTATGGCTTCTTTGTATCTAGTCCTTCTTGTGAAGGCTCCTATTTCTTACATATTCTATAACCTGTCTCCTGACAAGATGTAATAAAGCAACATTTTCAGCATTAGATTTTCTGTAGGTAAAATGAAATAAAATATCCTGGACTTGAGAGTAGCTAGTGCACTTAAGTATATTCTGTATTCTTGAAAAGGAGAGAACGAAATACTACAACAGTTTTCAGTCCTTGATAATGGTTTTGTGGGGGGGGGGGAGCATTATAGAAAACAGTGATATGGACTGAAGGGACCGTATAAGTGTGTAAATTATTACACCACTGAGACCCCGCTGGCCTAATTATATCTAGAACTAAGGTCAACATTTTCTTCAATTTATTATTTATAAAGCTCTTATTGCTATTGCTTCTACAATTATACAAAGTCCTGCCCCTCTAAGACACACGCACACACACACACACACCCCTCTGAGTCTCAATTTCTGCTTCTATAAAATGATTTTCCTAATACCTGTAGTCCCTACATTGCAGAGCTGTTGGGAGGATAAAATGAGAACGTCTGTAAAGTGCTGTATAAACCTTAAAATGTGGTATCATTATCAGATACTATTTCTCTTCCAAGTAGCCTTTCTTCTAGACCTTTCTTCAGCATTCCCAAAGACAACACCTTAGTCCAATATTTGTCTTATAGTTTGGTGAATTCTGTTTCACAGTGATAGTAAGAGCTGTCTCCTCTCACCTGGGGTGCTAAGTCATTTGTAGACAAGAATTTGATTCTGGATCAGGGTTCTGTGTGTAGCAGAGCAGCTCCCTCACTGTGATCTATCACCTAATGTCCTAATGATACCAAATGGTTGAAGAACCTTGTTGATATGGGAAAGACCTGATTCTAAAAGATCAAGGTCTCTCATTTTTCACCAGCCATCCTGATCTTACTATGTCAGGTCATTGGGCTCACATGGGATAATGAGAATAGCAAGAGGGGACAATTCCCCAATACTTTAATTAATCTTATGTCCAAGTCACGGTATCACTTTCCTGATGTCATGTTCTTCTTCCATACCTAAGAACAACAACTAACCAATATATAACCAGACTGCTATAAAAGTCTCCTATCTGGCCTCCTCTTCAGACTCTTCTTCCTTTTCATGACTTTCAAGGCCATTACAACTGTTCAAACGTGTTGGCATTTCCCAAGATGTCTGCCATGTTAACTAACAAACACAATTCCTCTGTCTCCAGGGTCCTTAACTCTCCTTTTTTCTCATCAGAATCTTACTGATCCTGCAACTGTGGGGATCATGGTGTTGGAACAGATTGCTGAGTTCATTTTGTTCAAAATGAAATCGTGAATGCTATCTAGAACATCCTCAACAAATGAATATATTTCTTCTGTTTAAAAACTTCCAGTGAAAAAGAACTTACTATTAACCAGGGTAATTGATTTTCACTTTTGGATTTTGTTTGTATCACTGACCCTCCTTGCACTTTTGTGAAGCCCAATGACTCCTTCTCAGCATAATGTTTTTAAATACATAAAATAAAATACACAAGATTACAAAGGGAACATAATATTGAAGTAGTTTATCTTAAGAAACAGAGCAAAACCAAACCCAAAAATCAGCTTCACAGATTCCAAATAAGAAACTTCTGGGACAGATTGAACTTTTGGGAAGTTTTCTCATACACTGGGTCAAAATCTGCTTTCCTGACTCATATTCAGTGGTCAGGTTCATCACCCTGAGGCTACAGTGAAAACAATTTCTATTCTCTCAGTTTAAATGAAAATTCAGATACATTATAACTGTGTGAGCCTGTCACTTAACCTCTGTCTTCCTCAGGTCCCTTGTATGTAAAATGGGAATATTAATTCTCAATGTTGTAGTTATTTTTTCCAATTACATACAAAGATACTTTTCACAATTTATCTTTTTATAAGATTTTGAGTTCCACAGTTTTCTACGTTACTCCTTTCCCACCCCACTCATAACAGCAAACAATCTGATATAGGTTATACATGTACAATCATGTTTAAAATTCTTCCATATTTGTCATGTTGTAAAAGAAGAATCAGAATGAAAGGGAAAAACATGAGAAAATTAAAAAAAAACAAACACATCTTTAAAAAAATAAACATAGTATGCTTTGGTCTGCATTCAGATGCTATGTTTGTTTTTTTCTGGATGTGGATGGCACTTTCCATCACAAGTCTTAGAATTGTCCTTGATCACTGAACTACTGAGCGCAGCTAGCTAAGTCCATTGGAGTTGATGCTCACACAATGTTGCTGATAATGTGTACAATGTTCTCCTGGTTATGCTCATTTCACTCAGTATCAGTTCAGGTAAGTCTTTCCAGGTTTTTCTGAAGTCTGCCTGCTCATAGTCTCTTACCTAACAACATACTCCTTCCCATTCACTTAACACAATTTTTCAGCCAGGAAAAAATAATTCTGATAAAATAAGATACTACTCATAAAGAACTTTGCAAATCTTAAAGCATTATATGAGTGTTAACTCACAAATGTATTTTTATTCTACATTTTAGCTCTTCAAATTATATGCTCTATCAAAATTTTCTCTTCCGCAGGACAGACCATTGAACTGATTTTTATGACTTAAACTTGAAAAAATTTGGTAATATACCCTGGTCTTAGAGTCAGAAAAAACATAGGTACAAGTCCTTTGCCTCCACTTACTACTTGTGGAATCTTATGTATGATCCTTGAATCTCATTTTCTTCACATGTAAAACACAGAGAATACCTGTTTGCATGTCAAAGTCCTTCACATTTTGACTCCAGCTTCCATTTGCCAAAATTATTTCATGTCACTGCCCTTCTTGTACGCATGCCCTACTACTTGTTCAGTCATTGCAGCTGTGCTAACTCTTCCTTATCCCAATTGGGGTTTTAGTGGCAAAGATATTGGAGTGGTTTGCTATTTCCTTCTCTAGCTCATTTAACAGATGAGGAAACTGAGACACACGCGGTGAAGTGACTTGCCCAAAGTGACATAGCTAGTAAGTATCTGTGGCCAGATTTGAACTTGGGAACAGTAATCTTCCCAATTCAAAGGGTAGGGGTCTCCACTACAGCACCACATATATGTGCTGCAGCATCCAATAAAATTGGCTAGCTTTCCATTTCCTCATGGATGACAATCCATCTCTAGCCTCAGTACCTTTATCCAGGCTGTGTCTGCTCTTCCTTCCTACCTCTTAGAATTCTGAGCTTCCATCAAAGCTCCTTTAGGCACTCCTATAGGAAATCTCTGCATGAAGTTCTAAAAACAACTTTACATTCTTCCCTATTAAATTGTAATTTTGTGGCTTTAGTCTCCTTTTCCAGTCTGCTGAGATATTTTTGTCTTGTGACTCTGCCATTTAATCAATCTTCTGTTTTGTCCAGCTATGATCTCACCTCTACCAAAAGTTCTATTCTTCCAGTGACCTTACAATCACCCTTAGGGTTAACTACTAACTTGCTTTCTTTGTTTCACGTATGAAAGCTTTGTCATTCCCAAACAACTGTAAGTTCCATGAAAGCCCAAATCTTATCTGATGCTCTTTTCATAGTCTCTTCTATGCTAGTCTAGAGCTAGGTACACAGTTGGTACTCAACACAATATATTTTGTGGTTGATAGACCGTTAAATAGATCCATTGTTTCAGACATTTGGCTTAACTGACGTCAGAGATGATATGACATACCCATTACTATCAGCTCCTTTTACAAGTATAATATGGCTGGAACTTTCATTGGTTTTAAATGGTCCTAAATATTTCTCCAAATTTGGATTAGATCCATTTGGCTACTAAGAGACTGGTAAACTGCCACCTCATAATAAATAATTCCCTGAGAATAGCAATATTTTACTTCTCTTCTTACAAATGTTTCCAGCTCTAATTTACCAAAAATTGCCATGAGATCTCTGGGATTAATGCTGGCTTCCTTGCTGATCATATCACATTTCAGTGCACATGAGATTAAAATTAGTCAAATAACACCTATAAAGTAATAGCATTATACAAGGTGATGAGAAGGTACCAAATAATTTTCTCTACAAAGAAAATGAATTTGCTAAAGGCTAATAACTTCCTTCCATTTTGAATTTGCATCATCATCACTGAAATTTGGATTCAGTCCTTGGCTTCAGTCATGCCACAATCATTCCCTTGAAATTAAAAACAAAGAATCAAGTTTTCACAACATGAAGAACAGCCACATTTCTGGTTGACCATCCTGCATTATGGCAGTGTTTTCCTTCAAAATGGTTAACTAAAGCCTCTGATGACAGTAGTTCTCAGAATTTTAGTGTCACTTCTATTCCAGGAAAATCAAGAGTACAAAAGAAGAACAAATACATGCAACATGGCTGCTCTTCCAATGTTGGATTCTCCACACCCCACTCTTTAACATTACAAATGGTATTAAGGCCTCCTCTTGAATTTGGGCCCCAAATGTGTAATTTCATTTTTCTTGTTGGGTCTGGTGTTGCCCTTCACATACCAAGATGATGCCACTTAGCCAAGGTCAACAGGAAGTTACTTAATTTTACCAATATTAATTGGAGGTCTCTCCTAATTCACTCACAATCTTTTATTTAGTCTCCCTTAAAATCAATTCCCCAGATACACTTAAGGTTGGGGACGGGGAATGCCCCATACGTATTTGGGCCACTGGAATTCATAGGGAGTGAGACTGATTGTCTCGTACTAGGTGCACACAATTCTCCAAAGATGTCCCTATGTATTCCTTCGTCCAGAACTCTGCTCATGGCTTTTCCCCCTTCTGCCCATTCTTTCTTGAGCACATCAGGCTAAAGGAATCATTCCTACCTCTGTTAGATTTCATGTTACTTGTTCTCTGGAATTCTGATACATGATCAATCAATCACGATTTATAAAGATATAAAGAGAAATATAAAGATATAAAGGGAAATAATTAACAGGGGTAAAGCACTAGAGTTAACTGAAGGTTGGGAAAAGCTTCCTGTAGAAGATGTTTCTTTTGTTTGGAACTTAAAGAAGTAAGAAAAGTCGGTAGGAATAGGAGAGAGAGCATGGGAGCCTGAGAGAAAAAATTACCAGCCATGCAATTTCTTGTTTATGGAAACACAAGGTCAGTGTCATTGGCCCAATGTGGTGAGAAATAGGTATAAGGTTAGAAAGTTAGGAGTGGAGAGGTACATAATAATGGGCATAAAAAATATACATTAAAAAATCCAAACATATTTGATCCTGGGATTGATAGTAAGCCAATTGGAATTTATTGAATGGATCAGAGGAGTAATACAGTAGAATCTGTGCTTTAGAAGGATCACTTTGGCATTTGAGTGGAGGATTGATTAGAGAGGGGAAAAGTACTTGAGGTAGGAAGATCCATCAATAGGCTATTGAAATAGTTCATGAGTGAGGTGACAAGGGACTGTACCAGCTGGTGGCACTGTCAAAGGAAAGAAGGGGGTATTTTCAGGAGATATATTAAAGGTGAAATTGATAGGCCTAAGTTGCAGATTCGATATAGTAAGAGTAGCAAAGAGTTGAGGATAACACCCATGTTGGGAGTCTGAGGGACTGAGAGGATGGTGATTCCCTCCACAGGAATAGGCTAAGAAGGAAAGGGGTAGGTTCAGGAGGCAATATAACAGCTCTTTGTTTCTATCATATGTCTGTTTAATGGGAATATTCTCTCACGTCAACTAAATGGTAAATTCCTTGAGGGCAAAGACTGCATCTGATACTTTTTTTGTGTCCTTCGCTTTCCCTTATTTAGCACTCTGTACAAGAAATGGTCTACTATTGGAGACAATGATGGTGTCAGTGATTGCAGTGACATTGGCATCACAGTATAGTTGAAAGGGCCCTACATTTGGTGTCAGATATATTTATGACCACTTCAAACTCCAATCTGACCAGAGATAGTTTGTGTGACATTGATTAAGTCATTAGACTACTCTATTTAATATTCTAGAAAATGGAAAGATTTGACAAAATGATCTCCAAGATGCCTATCATCTCTAATGTTCTGAGATTCTCTAGGTCTTTCTCCCTCTCTGATTCTCAAGTGCCATATCTGGAAATAAGGACTCAAAAAGTACTCTATAAACCTTAAAACAGTACATGAATATAAAATTAATATCACCCTCCAACCCTGGGCAATTTTGTTATTGTATGGTAAACTCTTCTGGTGGAGGTGTTTTGTGTCTGTGTGTGTGTGTGTCATCCTTCTTTTAGATGGCTTACAGTAACTAAGGAGCTACCAGAAATTTGCCTTTTTGTAACTTTTACCTGCTGCTCCTGGCACTGCTCTCTCAGTTCAAGCAGAACAAGTCTAAAACCTTATGCCCATAACAACCCTTCGATACTTAAAAACAACCTCCCTATTCCTTTCCCTGTCTCCCTCAATCCAAGTAATCTAACTGACTCAGACATGCCATCATTAGAAAATACTGGGCATGCTGTTAGAGGGGTTACTCATTTGCTTCTAACAGTAAGCTATCCTATGAAGGATTTTCTACCCCTGTGCGTTGGCTCTAGACCCAGTCTGCTTGTTTTGAGTTCTGTGGCAATGTTTCTTATCCCTCACCAGTCAGGAGAGGCTGCTCCAATCATCTCCCCTGCCCATTTAGAGGAGACTTCTTTCTAGCATACTTTCTATCTGGTGAAGGTGGTACTCTCAATTCATTTCCTGTCTCCACTGGGACCTTAGCACCCAAGTAAAAAGAGATCTCTGCAGAGGGCTACCATCCCTGAAGATAAGGACAGTAGATTTCCTCTTCTGCTTTCAAAAGGTCAGGCAGCAGAACAGCCCCACCCCATCTTCTCCTAGAAATTCTGTGGGTGTCTCTGTGGATATTCATCCATTTAAGAGAGACAGTCCTTTGCATTTGTAGATGGTCTTTAAACTTCTTCACATTTTTAGCTTTCCTATGCATCTGCAAATGGATGCTATAAAGTATTAGTACTTCATTTCATCCTCCCAGCATGCCTGTGAAGTAGACAGAGCAGAGGGACAGGATAATTATCAGTAGTTACAGATGGGGAAAGTGAAGTTGGGGAACACACTCAAGCTCACAGAGATTGAGTTGGCCGAAGGACTTGAATGGGAACCCAGGTGGGCTGACGCCTAGTTCCTAACTCTGCATGCTCCAACAGTACCTCACCTGAAGAGAGCCAGACCATGTGACATGCTGGTTGTTTCTCAAGTAACTACCTACGTCAGTTCAGCGTCCTGTCCATTTGACTTAACTGCATCAGAGCTCTGTTTATGGGAAGGAGGCACTCAGATGAAATAAAAAGGAGGAAGTGGCAGAATGTTGGGACATATGGCATGCTTGCTGGCAAAATCAAAAGCATGCAACATGCCAGCTTTTTGTCTGCAAAGTGTCTTTCATTTTACTAAGAGGCATACCCCATACCAGGCAATGCTGCAACCTCATCACCCTTTCTTTTGAAACCTAAGGCCATGAGAATATCGACTTGGCATGATGATATGGAACATGGGAGAGAGTAGATTTGACTCATTTGTGGATCCAAACTAGCCTGATGATATACTACAGTGCCAACTGGATTCTCCACCAGGACGGGCAAATGTGAGGACTGAGTTGTGTCTTGGGTTGAGTCCTAGCTAAAGAACAAGACTTTATCATTTTAGCTAGACAAAGACCTGGTAGGAACTTGGAAGCTTGTGGATGAAAATGACAAGAAGAATGTACCCAGATCCAGATGAATGTTACCTCCATCCTTCAGTCTGGGATTGAAATTCTTTGCATGACTAGACTGATCCTAAATAATTCAGTTTTGGGAGGATTCTCTTCTAACAACTTGATTGGGGTTTCAGGAACCACTCTCAGCCTCAGTTTTCCTCATCTGTCAAATGGAGATAACAGTAGTCATAGTGCCTATTACACATGATTCTCCTGAAGATGAAATGTAATCCTATAACTCAAGCAGTGCTTTGCAGATTTTAAAAGTGCTGAATAAATGTCATATAATTATTATTATAATTTCATAGTTGAACAGATGGTTGAGTATCAACACAAATTCATTTAATGTAGTCCTTTGCTTTGCCCCTCTCTAATATACTTATATATAATTTTAGAATGGTAAATTATTGTTTTATTCCCCTTACAAGAATGTAAGAATAGAACAGACTCTTAGGCCTAGAAGGAAATGTGGAGATCCATCTAGTCCATTTAACGTTGAGGAAACTGAGTCCTAGAAAGGGCAAGGCAGTTAATCAAGGCCACATTTAGGACAGACATTGTAAGCTGAAAATCATCTGTAAAATTCATAATGATGAATTTGAAATGCCTTCTGAATACCAAATGAAAATTATATTGTATTCATCAGTCTGAGTCTGAAATATATACAATTTGCATCCATATTCTCATTCTCTGAAAACTAGCAATATGCATACTTAATTTACCAGAATCTCACATCTGATTCTCCAGCCAGGCCTGCCAGCAGAGTTTACTACCTGCTAGAAAAACATGAATTTATTTTAGTTAATTAAAAAAAAGATTATGGGCTACTGATATATATATATATATATATATATATATATATATATACACACACACACACACACACACACACACACACACACATATATATGTATATATGATCCAGCCTGGCACTGGAGATGCAAAGAGAAAAATGACAATCCCCACTCTCCAGAAGTTTCCAGTATAAAAGAACCCTTCCTGCACCACTACCTACCAAGGTCCTCAGGAACCCGAGTTGAGGCACTGTCACTTTAAAGTGCTGAACACATGGCTGACATGGACCATGCTCTGAGATAAGTCCTCCTTTGTTTCCAACTCTAAAGCATCACCATCAAAATGTCCAGCAACTGATGGATGCAGCAGGAACTAGAATCTTCCCTGAATGACACATTTCCAAAAATGAACTGGGTGGTGGTGATGATGCACTGGAGCAAATGCTCAGATTATTCTATTGTGTTCCAACTATGTTTAATTAAGACAAGATTATTAACTCTAATGAGCTGCACTCAGAGTTTCAAGAGAAAACCTAAAACTGATGCTTCTGGGCAACATCCCATGTAGTTCACATTGTAGAAGCAGTCGATGGGGCATGGCCTAATGAAGATGATGAGTCATGGGCCTGATGCTGCTACACAGGCCCACTTAAGGAGAAAGCATTGGAAGTTGCCTATCAGTTTTATGGAGCCTCAGGGCCTGAGAAAGGCCCAATAGTTAAAAGCATATTCTCCAAAAATACAAGCCTGTAGCCATACACCAAATGATAGAGTTGAGGGCAGGCTGAGATAAGGCATTCCAAAGGTAGTCTGTATTCTACTTTTTTTTTTTGCAAGGCAATAGGTTTACATGACTTGCCCAAGATCACACAGTAAGGTAATTATTAAGTGTCTGGGGTCACACTTGAGCTCAGCTCCTCCTGACTCAAGGGCTGGTGCTCTATCTATTGAACCACAGAGCTCCTCCCTGGTCATTATTCTTTTAAAAAAATAATACTAGTACTCCAGATCACATGAAGTTTAAATAAGCAGCACTAAGACATCCTTGGGTCATGGGATCACTCAGAGACAATGGAAGATCAAAGACTGGATTGAATTTCCTTAGAAAGGGTGAGCTCTCTGGAAACACATTGTACACTTTTTGAAAGATTATCTTGGGAATCTACGATTGTGATGGTCAGGATGCCCTTTTCCCTCATATTCAAGGATGAAATAAGCCACTGCCTTCACAAAGTACTGAAAGCATATACTGAGAGAGGACTTGAAAGTCTCCTCAACTCTTTTAAGCTTGGAGGCTGCTAGTCTCGTACTTTAGCATTTACTTGATCACACAATGGACTCTTTGTGGTATTTTCCTGTGAAACACTGTCTGTCTGTCTGTCTGTCTGTCTGTCTCTCTCTCTCTCTCTCTCTCTCTCTCTCTCTCTCTCTCCCTACCTCCCTCCCTCCCTACCTCCCTCTCTCAGAATGCAAGACAATGCAAAATCCAACAACTGTACAAGTTAACTCAATACTTGCCTTCTCACTTTGATTTTTCCTAGAGCATTCATTCTTCAAAATATCTTTGCTCTGAAATGGGGACCTTCTCAGTGCATATTCCCCTCCCATCTCCTAGAGGCATAAGGTTTTGAGTAGCTCACACATTACTCAACTCCTTTTCTCTGTTTCCTCTGAAGCTGTGATTTGAGGAGCCTATGAATGTTGCCACTGGATGTATCACAGGCGTCTCTCAAGAGATGACTTTGAATAGTATGTCATCCCAAGATCTGACTCCTAGAATACTGACTGCTATTCTCACTGTAGGCAGGAATGTTACTATACTATCACATCTCCACTGTTCAACTACTTCTCTAACTTTCCACTACTACAGGACTTTGCATACCTTCACCCTTTCGATTCTCCCAACTTGACCCCCCCCCCTTCCTGAATGCTAAGAAAACAAACCTGGCACTTCTCTGCCTTTAATAATATTTTCATTGATGAGGAGGGTTGGCATTTATGTAACCCTTTGAAGTTTACATGCTTTACGGAGGTTCTCGTTTGAGCTTCTTCATCTGAGAGGTGAGACTTAACATCAAAAAGATGTTAAGGCACTTAACCAGGATCCACAGTTGCTTAGTGTCTGATTCTGACTCTCAGCCTTTCCTCCCATGGGCCACCATGCCCCTAGTGAAGTTAGTTTTTACATGATCTTTCACTGCTGAGTCAATAATCATTACTTTATTGAAATGACCTTGGGTAAGCCTCTCAGTTTCTCATTTCTCACTTTCCTCATTTGTAAAGTGGTAATATTAGTACTTTATCTTACAAAGATATGAGGAAAAAAATGAGAGCACATATGTAAAATGCTTTGGAAACTTTCAATGGCTATAAAATGTCAGCTATCATATTATTATTATTACCATCATATTCCTCTACCAGTTTTAAACCTACTGCAATTATATGTCAATCAGAGTGAAAATCCTTAGATCTTGATCTGACAGTTTGAAAAATCTTTCTCCTATACCAAATGACTTTTCTCTTTCATTCTACCACCTGGTGCATCTATGTAAACCAGGAATGGAGGCAAGAAAGGACCCAGTTTCTTTTCTTGTTTTTTTAAGGTTTTTGCAAGGCAAACGGGGTTAAGTGGCTTGCCCAAGGCCACACAGCTAGGTCATTATTAAGTATCTGAGACCAAATCTGAACTCAGGGACTCCTGACTCCAGGGCCGGTGCTCTATCCCCTGCACCACCTAGCCGCCCCAAGGACCCAGTTTCTATGGTAAGAAAGAACATTTGTGTCTCACTGTTAAGTACTTACAATATGTTTTCTGGGCTATATGGCTATAGTCACAGCTGCTATCTTTTCATTGGTTAATTCTATAAATTGAGTTTAATTCAATGCCTTTTTCAGATCATGAAAAAGAAAAGGTCTGTTTGCTCTAAGTATCTTCATTTATTTAATAAATGAATCAACTTCATTCTCTAGATTTATAATCCTCCTAAAATAGATTGGAAACTGGAAACCCCAAGTTCCATTATTTGAACCTCTCTCCACAGCCATATATTGCTCTATTCTTCCTAATTAATTTTATTGTAGATATTCTTTTATAAACAAAATCTAGGATCTCTGGATCCTGAATGTAAAACTCAAAGTCTTCAGAGAAGGCTTTAGAAAGAACAGCTGAAATGAAAGTGATTAGACATTACCAGAAAAGAAAGGTAATAAGGCTGAGAGTGACAGGCAAGAAAGAAGACTCAAGACTAAGAAAGCCTGGCTAGAGAAAACAAGGGGAACCAAGTCTAAATGAGCATATGCTAAGGAGTTCAACAAATTAGAGACTATCTAGGCAAATTATGTCATTGTGAGGAAGACAAAACTGAGACAACAAGGGGAGGCGGGGATTTTGCCTATAGTTAGTTACATAGGTACAAAATAACAGATCTGAAACTCAATTTCTTTGACTCCACATAAAAGTTCTTTCCTCTGTACCACAATGCCTCTTTAAGTACTTCCTGCAAAAACAGATGTGGGAAAAAATAACTGAGATTCTAGCTTTTACAGAAGGCATTTTTAGGTTTATGATCTCGACTTCTGATAGGATTAAAGAGGGGAGAGAGACACATAGAATCAGAGAGAGTCAGACAGAGAAAGGAGAGAGATTGAGTGATAGAGAGAGAGATGGGGAACGAGAGAGAGAAAGGGAAAGAAACAAGAGAGAAGGAGAGAGAGAGGGATATATGTAAATATGTGTAACTTACTCTTTGCATCCCCCACACTTCCTAACAGAAGAGCACCATTGCAGTTTTTAGTATAACATTTGTTGAATAAAGAAAAAAGTCACATCCCACCCTATAGAATCTAGAGCTGAAGGAGAAAGTTAAAGACCATAAAAGGGCTTAAAAAATCTTTACTGGAGGAAAGAGGAGTATCAGAGAGAAGACAGGATGGTTATCTTTGGTGGATGGGACAATGATAACTGTCTACAGTGATAACACACAGCTGCTCAGTTTTTATTTTGCTTTTGTTTTCTCTGCCAAGGAAAATGACTTTTGCATTGGAAATGCCAGGATAAACATGGTCTAAGAGTTTAAACCAAAGATGAATAAAAAGATAATAAAAGAACCTTTATATGACCTCAACAATTCAAGTGCCTTGGCCCACATGAACAGCACCCTTGAGGCAGTTAAAGAATTGGAATATATGACTGCTAAGCCACTATCAATGATATCTCAAAGATCATAGAGAATGAAAGAAGTATTTCAGGATTGGCCAAAGGGAAACATTGTCCCAGTTTCTAAACAAGGCAGGAAAGCATTCTGTAAACTATAGACTTGTGCTCTTGCTTTCTAAAACAGGCAAAATTCTAGACTCAATCATTAAAGAGATGGTTAATAAACATCTAGAGAAGGCTTTAGCAATATCAGGTCATGCCAGACTAACATTTTCTTTTGGACAGGGTTATCTAACTAAAAGATCAGCAAAAAGCTGCAGTTATAGTTTACTAAAATCTTAGCAAAACATTTGATATTCACATAAAATTCTTGTGGAAAAGATACAGATATTTAACATGTTAAGACAATTAGATGGATCCAGAAATGGTTGAGTGGTCAGATTCAAAGAGCAGCAGTAGTTAGTCACTCAAAGGCAACTTGACAGGTCTCTGCTGAAATGTCCCAGGAATTTGTACTATGTCCTGTGATGTTTAATATTCTTTTTAATGGCTTTTACAAGGAGAAAGTTGATGGCATTTTCAGATTCAAATCTGGAAAGTAGATAGCAAAAATGCTGGCTGAGTCAGGATCCAAAAGGCTCTTGATAGGTTAGGTCACTGGGATGAATCTAATAAGATAAAATTTTCCCAGGATCCATGTACCATATTTTTACAGTCAGATTTTTTTTAAAAAGCCTCATTTTGGAAGAGGCAAAGGTACAGTTATATTGTAGAGTGAAAGTGATCTGGAGTTTTGAGTGGACTACAAGCTCAATATGAGTCAGTATTGAAATGTTGCAGTCAAAAAAAAAGCTGATGCAATCTTGGGCTACTATAAGAAAATCATAGCTTCCAGGAAAAGATCCACTATAAGTTCTCATCAGGCTTTATATGGAATGATGTGCTCATTTCTGGGAGTCCCTGTTTGAGAAGGACTTTGCTAAATTATAGAAAAAGGAGAGGATAGCAACCAGTGTGATGAAAGTCCTTGAGTTCATGTCATATGGGAGCTAGCTGAAGGAACTGGTATGGTTACCCTAGAGAAAACTCTGGGAACATGATAGCTGTCTTTGAGTATATAAATGTTATCAGGCAGAAGAGGGATTTCATTTGTCCTGTTTGGACTCAGAGATAGAACCAAGAGCAAGGGAGGCCAGTTGACCAGAGGCTAATTTAGTCTAAATGTCAGAAAAGCTATTCCTTATAAGGAGAGGTATCTAAAATGCCTTGAAAGGGAGGGTCTCCTTTCATTGGAGCTTTAAGAGCAGGAGCTAGCTGACTATTTGTCAGGTGTGTTGTAGTGGAAACTCCCAGCCAGGTATGAATTGGACTATATGGTAGCTGAACTCTGAAATGTAAAGGGTTAGGAACTAAATATATGATTTCATTAGTGGAGGAAATTCTGATGATGAACATCCTCTTCAAAACTGCCTTCTCTGGAAGTCAGAATCTTAAAAGTTGCTTAGAACACTGAGAGATTAATTGACTCGTCCAGAGTCAATATATCCAGTATGTGTCAGAGATGAGATTTGAACCCAGATCTTCTTGGTTCACAATTTAGCTTTCTAGCCACTAAACAAGGCTGGATTTCTTCCAAGTCTCAAATTATGTGAAACATTTTAGAGTTGCTTGATCTCTTGGCATTCTCTCCTTCATCAAGGATATATAAGAGTTCTCTTGCTATCTCTTTATTCATCTTTGTTTTAACTCCCTCTTAGGCCATGTTTGTTCTGGCATTTCCAATGCAAAAGGGGAAAGAGGGACCATAATTTATACTAGATTGCTTAATTCACAGTAGCCCAATGGAAAATGTGAAATAAGAGAAAAAGGAATGAACATTTGCTCTCTTAGAACGATCCATTATTTGACCCTTCCCAAGCATCATGAACAAATCAAATTCATTATAAGAGACTATGACACAGCAAACAAATATTTCATAGGAATATATTTTGGACTGGGTTCACTTTCCAAACAGCTTTGATAAAAATCCTATTTAATTAAACTAATTTTTCAGCACCATGAATCTTATTAGGCCTAGTCATTTGTATTTACCCCAAAGGACTTTGTTTCTTGCTCTGGAGAATCAACAAATCCTAGCTTCAAAGTAAGACAGAACCAGCAGTTGCATCCCATAGAGCCTAATTTGGACTTGTACATATTTTTGCTCAGAGCTAGCTAGTATGGTCCTAACAGAATCACTAGCTTTGGTTTTGGTATGGGAAGATCTCAGAGGCCCCAAAGGGTACCAGTCTCCCATATTTCTCCCCCTCTAACTTGTGTTCTGGTTACCCTAGGACCCCTTTCCCAAGAGTTTTATTTAAAGGCCTTTACCTGAGATCCCTTTCCAGCTATCTGTGATCTCTCCATTTCTCTCCAAGAAATACTAATTTTTATCTGTGGTCATACACTATTCCCCTTCAGTAGAATGTCAGCTCTCTGAGGGCAGAGACTACTTCATTTTTGTTTACACATATCCACCCCCTGGTACAGGGTCTGATATACAGTAAGGGTTTAATAAATGCTTGTTAAATGGAATTAAGGAGAAGGAAAGGTACAAATAGAAACAATTCTACAGTGAGTGGAATTGATGTTTGCATTTCTAAAATAGATTTTACTTCTATATGCTATCTAATAGGCTGCTCTTCTTTCTCTTAGAAGAGAAGAGGTTCAGGGAATATTTCTCTATTCTGCAATTTATCAGGAAGAGTTGAAACCAAGAAGAAAACAGATTTAATGAAGCAAAAGGGAATCCTGACTTGTATGTAGAGTTTGAGGGCATTCCTTGTCCCTGTGATACTTAGTATTTTTACTAGTGACCTGTATGAAATTGTACATTGTAGGTTTATCCTGGGTGCAAATGATATAATACTTGGTGGCCTATGTAGCAGGTTTGTGATTTTTTTTCCTTGGAACATTTGTTTTCTTCCTCCTCTTGGCCTTATGGACTGAAGTATATGCCTAGGATGTTATTTTTTTTTTGCAAGACAATAGGGTTAAGTGACTTGCCCAAGGCCACATAGCTAAGTAACTATTAAGTGTCTGAGGCTACATTTGGACTCAGGGACTCCTGATTCCACTGGACCACCTAGCCACTCCTTTGATGATATCATTATTTCTCCCTTGGTTAATTCTTATGCAAATATATTTCTTGAGTATTTGCTTATCTCCTTTCTGGATTCCACCACAGGAGTGTATCTTCACAGAATCACCAAATCTAAGGGCTTCAAGGAATATCTCAAAGACAGATGGAACTGTATGGAATAATATCCTCAACTGAGAGCAGATAGGAATCCAAAGGGGACCTATGCTACCATCTGATATCAATTCAATGTCTCTGAGAGTTGTCTAGAGGACAGAGAGAGATTAAGTGACTTGTTTCAGATCACATAATCAGTATATATAAGAATGAAGATTTGAACTCAGGGATCCTGAGATTCCCATCAAATATTTTCATTAAAAACACCAAGAACTCTGTTGTCTAAAATTTTTTATCTCTTCAGCATATAATGAAAGTCATCTCCCTCTCTGTTTCTTTCTTCTGTTCCTTTTCAATAAATTATAGCCTTCCAGTGCCTTGTTGTAGCATATATCCAACGCAACCAAACCCTTAATGATATTTGTAACTGCTAACACTAAGGTCTTGTCCACATGAATGATGCTGATCTAGTTCTGTGCCTCCCATCATTTCCCACCCACCTGAGAGGCATCACCTCTAATCATAATCTCTACAGATGGATAGTGCTAATGGGTTTGACCCAAATTTGATGAACTAACTTTTTCTAGAGCTGCTTGGCAACCATGTAGTAAAATCAGCCTTGATTTTGTTGTCTAGCTTCCTTCCCTCTTCAGTCTGAGGTGCCCAATAAATATTAAATAACAATAATACTAGAGGAGAGAAGTTATCTTATTAAATAAATCAAAGATATGTTAACCTGTCTTAAATTGAAAGAATTTAGTGAAAGATACCTTAGGTTTTAGGCTTAGCTTTCTTATATTCATTCATAACCAACTATAAAAAATGGAAAAGAACTGGTAATTCATAAGGATGAATTATGAGTATTGTTTGATTAAAATTTGTATTTTTTTCCAGAGATAGTCAATTATTTATCTGATCAACAATATCCACATGCTATAAAAACCTTTCTCTTTATGTCCTTGTCCATAAGGTCGACCCATAAGCTATCCATGCAAGAGGCAGCATGAATTAGCAGATAGGAAAAACCAGCCTTGGAGTTAGGAAGTTCAAGCCTAATCTCTGACACATACTGGCTATGTGACCTTGGGAAAGGTACTTAACCTCTAAGTTACAGAGAAAGAGGAGGCAACTTTCTAAGGCTCTAATTTGCAGAGAAGGTACTGATTTGCACTGGGAGTTTGTTTAGCTGTGAGATACTTATATCAGTGAAATTCTGGGTCTAGTGTCTATTTGTGAACTTCTCCATGCTAATGGAGGAGAGGAGTATGGTGAAAGAAAAACTAGAATTTATTAAAACTTCATTATTCTTGGGGCTTTCTAATATTCTATATGATTTCCGTCCCTTCAGGTTTATAATCTTTCTTCTACTGTTTAATTATTTTTAAAATTAATCCAGATTCCTTGAGCTCACAGAATCTAACTACCAGGAAAAACGAAGAGAACTAGAAGCTCTTTGACCTTAGACTTCATTGAGTTCAGTCCTCAAATGTCAATTCAGATGGGTGCCACCTGGGGATTAGAAATCCTATAGTCTATCTACCAAAAAGATAATAAACATGCTAAAAATCAAACGTTAACTACAGAAAACAGAGTTTCCTGCAGAAAGAATGGAAAGAGTAGAGAGCCTCTAGACAACAATTTAATTACATCCAGTGCGAAGAACAAGCTCTAAGTGGCACTGTGTGCCGAGACTTCCAAAAATCACACAATATTGAGTTTGTTATTTATTTATTCATAGTATATCCAGTGGAATTATTACTCCTTAAAAAGGTTATCTGTGAATGAATAGGTTGAACAAGAGAACTTTCTCTTCCAATACCTCTGCAGGCCTTTTTCCATGTGTACCTTTTTCTACATGTGCTTTTGTCTACCAATGTCTCCGTACTAATCAATATGTGTGTGTGTGTGTGTGTGTGTGAGTGTGAGAGACTGTGTCTATCTCTCTCTTGCCTCATACCTTCTTTTCATCCCCAACTTGTGTTCTTTTTTCTAGTAATATGTCTCTTGTCCTTTGGGCATTCCTTTCCCTTCTTGGACTGCCCTCCTATTACTCAGCCTTTCTTTTTGCTAGTTCTGTCACATATCTATATAGACTATTCTAGAAGGGGAACCCTCCAATTTTCACTAGCTGCTGAATATGATGCACCAATGAGGTACCATGGTTCCTGCACTCTTTAAGCCTTGGTCATAGAGAGCCTATAAAAGCAAAAACTCAAAAAAACTGTATAATTTTGCCCAAGAGAAGGTTAACAGGTATGCTTAGAGGAAGCTGGTGGTACATTGGATAAAGTACTGGACTTGAAGTCAGGGAGACCTGAGTTCAAATCCAGTATCACATTCTTCCTAGTTTCTCCAACTGTAAAATGGGGAGGAGCAAATGAGATAGTAATTGTAAAAGTGCTTAGTATCATTCCTGGCTATAGAAATGTTTATTCCCTTCCCTTTCTCTCAGCACATGGACAATGAAATTCTTAGAATTCAGGGCTGAACACACCAATCCAGTGTAAGCTGAACTACTAAGCATATGAAGTATGAAATCAAATGTTAATTCAGCAAAGAATATAGTTATCTACAAGAATAACTTCTATATTATGAAAATAGAATCCTTAACAATCCTAAAAGTATAAGGCACAGAACTATTCCAGCAAAGGACATAAGAATGGATTAATACCTCCCCTAGTAGGTATTAGAACATAAGTGGACATTCAATCCCTTGAATTTACAAACTTGGGGGGGGTAGAGAGAAGAGAGAGAGAGAGAGAAGAGAGAGAGAGAGAGAGGAAGAGAAGAGAAGAGAAGAGAAGAGAAGAGAGGAAGAGAGAGAGAGAGAGAGAGAGAGAGAGAGAGAGAGAGAGAGAGAGAGTCCAGTGAGGATGGAGTATGCATGAAATCTACTCCATTGGTACCTGTATGGGAGTATTTCTTCCACTGAGTTGTGATATCTGCATGTCCTTTTATCTCATATATGAGAGGAATATTAATGGAAATTCTTCCAGTAGTGTAGACTTTTTGGTTCTCATATTAAGAACCTCCCTGAAATTAAGTTAATGTTTATTCACAGACTATGGATTACTGCCACGTTGCCACTCCCATTGCAGAAACTGTAAGCTTATTTTGTGTATTCAGCTGTTTTATGGGTCTTCATGAGCAAAACATTGAACCTTCTAGCAGCCAGCATTTTAATACTAAATGTTTCCGTGCAAAGATTGCTTTAAACAGTCGGCCGGAATAGTTGCTGATCAGGCCTTGAAGACTTTCCAACTTGAGAGAAGCTAATAAAAACTTTCCTTGGAAAGCTCAAGAGTCACCTCCATATGACCATGAAGTATCTTTACTGCTAGAAAAATAAATCAGAGTAGGCATAGTACTAACAGAAGATAAAAAAACCATCTTTCAAACTAAATATTATTATTATTATTATTACAGAGTCAGTATATGTGTTTATGAGCAACTAGGTGGTACATAGGCCTGGAATTAGGTCTGGAATTTGAAAGACCTAAGTTCTAATTTGGGACTTAGACGTTTCCTATCTGTATGGCCTTGAGTGAGTTACTCAGTTTTCTCATCTGTCAAGTGGACTGGAGAAGAAAAATGGCAAACCACACCTATATCTTTGCTAAGAGAACAAAGGAGGTCATGAAGCCTCAAAACATGACTAAAAAAATAATTCAACAGCAATCACAAACATATGTATTTATAAACTTTAAAGGGAGACAGAAAATCAACACAATAGAGTTCATGGCACAAGAAGACTTGTGTTCAAGTCTCAACTCTGTCACTTTGCAACCTAATATGCTGACCAGGGCATTTATCTTCTCAAATCTTCATTTCTGTATGAATAAAATCAGTGAGTAAATGTTGATTGAATCAATTAGGTCATAAGACCTGACTTCCAAAAACTGTCAAAGTGCTCTGCTTAGAGGTTATAAACTCTACCATACATTCATTTCCTTTTGATTTTGATCACTATATTTCGATATAATTGTTTTCCTTTGCAATCAGATGTTAAATTTGAGGCATTTTAAAACTTGGCTCTGAGAAGGTAGCCTTGTATCACATTCTGAAATCTTAACCAAATGAGCACACTTCTCAATCAATCACAGGATTTGGATTGTGTGGGAAAGCCTTTATTTAATTTATATATACTTGAAAGCTATTAGATGAATTAGAATAATGATGGCCAGTGAGTGTATTAAGACAGATTGAGGAAACATGGTAACACCTGGAATACTAGTTTTGAGGTACCAGTGTCTGACAATTTTAGCCAAACCCCAAGAAAGGAATCACTTGGTGGAGGGAAGAGAGGAAAAGAACCCATAGCTTGGCTTCCAATCTTGCTTTTCTTCCACCCCCTGAGCAAAACAGAATTTTGTGAACTTTGGAATATCAAGGTTTGGATTGTTCATTGGCTTACCAGCAGCAACCTAAGGAAAGCATATAATGGTGGTATTATTTGTATTGAGATCCAAGGATAGAATGGATGGGATAAGAGGAGACAAATTCAAGAGTCTACTGGGGATCCAGGAGAAAAGCAACATTAAATCTAAAGGGAATATATTCAGGATTCTAGCAAAATGACTTTCAGGAACTGTTAAGGGACCCCTTTGCTCTGTGTGCTCCTGAAGCTTGAGCTTACTTTTTTCCAAATTTGTAATTATTGGTAAGAAAATATGGCAGTCTGGGCAGTTGCTTTGTATTTGTATTAACTATACCACCACAGTAAATACTCATTTGAAAAAGTTAATTAAATAAGGGTGGTAATCAATATGAACTAATCATGGAGAAAGCTCCCTGGTGGGGCGATCATGAACCAGTACATTTAGAGAACCAGCCTCAGCCTGTCAGGGTTAACCCTAGAGCTCTGGAGGGAGGAGGACATGTAGTCTTTCTCTAGGGACCTGATCTGCCAGTGGTGATGGGGATAAAGAGAGTGAGCCCAGAGCTTATATATATGCTATATAGGGATAATAATACTTGGACTCCCATCCTCCAGGGCTTCGTAAACTTTGAAGGGCTACAGAAAATGTGAGCTGCTGTTAGGAATGCCATAACTGGAACACTACTAACAAGAAAAGTTGAGCAAAATGGTTCTCTTATAGGCAGATCTGTCATCATTCATTCTGCTTGCTCAAGTGAGTTTGTGAATTTCCTTAAAGTCAGCCAAAGTTATAATAGAAACATCACCAATAATTTTTCATACAGTAGGATGACAGTGAATTTTGAACATTTTCTGAATGTCGCCCTCCTTGAAACACTGGATATGATAATGTACATTTTTTTCTGCTTCTAAAAGTATTGGGGGACTATTTATAGGGAGGATTCTTTCCTAATAAGTAGATTTAATAGTGCTGAGAAATGCATACAATCTTTAGAAAACTCAAAACTCTAATCCTGAAGCCTGGTGATGACCTAACAGGTACCTCATCTTCCAAATTCTTTAATCCATATTAACTTTAGCCCAGTTTTTGGCAAGCATTTTCTAGACCCAGACTATATTTTAGTGACATAGAAACCCAATTTAAGGAGGTCGCCCTATGTTAGCAACCATCTCACAGATGTAGTTCAATTCTGAGCAGTCTAAAGGAAAACATATGTCTAACACAGTACTGCTAAAAATAGATGTTCCAGTCCAAAGTCCAATTTTATATTCTGGATTTCAGGATTAGAATCTAACAGCCGCTTACCAACAAATTCAACATTAAACCAGAAGGGGATTTGCTGAGTCCATTACAGCTGAAAGACAAATAACTGAAAAATACACTTTGATCCTCCTAGAATAAGGCAACTGCATTTCCAAATAAACTGTTAACCCTAGATTTTATTCAATGTGAAATGATCCTTCTTTCAAGATCCTTCTTCTTGGTAGGAAATGCATTCCCACTCAAAGAACCCTCCCAAATATACAGCACAGTAATTCATTCAATTTTTCTTCGTGTCGTAAATTGTACAAGGTGCTTTAATGGATCCAAAAGACATAATTCCTTCACTTACTTAAAAAATAGCTACTGAGCACACAGAATAGTCAAGGCCCTGCTCTAGGTAGTACTGGGGAAACTAAGATAAAAAAATCAGTTCCTGGCCTCAAAGAGACTATTCTTTAAGAAACATGTCTTATCATATATGAATTCAACTCAATTCAAATCAATAATCACTAACCATGTGTTAGAAATTATTTTATACTGCTGATACTAAAATCCACATAGCAAAAATTCTTCTCAACAAGAATGAGAGCAGTCAGAAAAGTGAGATCCAGCGTGACTTAAGATCACAGTTTTCAGGGATAGCTTTAAGGAACTAGAGATGTTTGGCATGGAAAAGAGGTAGCTTGGTGGCAAGTAGATAGAGGGGAGGGATGTAAAAGCTATCTTCATGTGTTTGAGAGGCTGCCATGTAGATAAACATTTAGAGCTGGTTTGGCCTTCAGAGATAATCTGCTCTATAACCACCTCATTTTATAGCTAAGAAGACTGGGGTCTAGGAAGGTTAAGTGATTTGGCCAAAGTAATACTGGTAATATGTGGCAGCACCAGGATTTGAGCTTGGGTACTTTGACTCCAAATCTATCGTCCTTTCCATTGAAACACATTCTGATTGGCTCCAGAGTGCCAAACAGGAGTGATGGAATGATGTTGAAGACAACTTTGTATACAGAAAACTAGAATAAAACTAAACCTTTCTCACCATTAAAGCTATCTCAAAATGAAATGGGCTCCCTCATGGGGCAAATTACCTCTCTATAGACATTTTCAAGTGAAAACTGGATGACTCAGGATTGAGGGAATGTATAAAGGCGATTACTGGTTAGGTGTGAGTTGGACTAAATGGTTCATGGGCTAACTTCCAACTAAATTTCTATGAGTCTTTTTTTTTTTGCAAGGTAATGGGCTTAAGTAGCTTGCCCAAGGCCACACAGCTAAGTAATTATTAAGTGTCTGAGGCCGGATTTGAATTCAGATACTCCTGACTCCTGGGCCGGTGTTCTATCAACTGTACCACCTAGCCTCCCCCTAGTTTCTATGATTCTTAATCAAGGATCTGACACCTAAGTGGAAGAAATAGTCTTTATATAAATAATTGTGAACCAAAAGATAGCAAGAAAAGTATAAAAGAAAAATTCTGAGACACGTAGAGAGAGATTTTTTTAGGCTGGAGGAGATAGAGGGTCTTCATAGAAGAGGCAACATCTGAACTGGGCCTTGAAAGAAGAGAGGGGCTGTACGAGATTTTTTGTGGGAAGAGATAGGGAGGAGTTGTACCAAGTATGAGACAGTTTAAGCAAAGATCCAAAGATGAGGGAGAGGGAAGGATAAAGGTGAATAGTACAGTTTGAATAAATTATAGTATCTAAAAGGAAGCATTACCAAAGGTTGGAAAGGGTAACTGGAGCTGGCCTGTTCTGAGCAAAAGGGAGCCATTGAAAGGGCAACTTGAAAATAGATAGTAACTAAAAAAGTGCTCTGTGATGTGGTGCAGACTCTAAGAAATATACGAATTAGAGAAGGAATATTTATCTAGTGTAAGCTAGAGATATAGGGTAAAGTTTCAAAGAAGAGATGAGAACTGAGTTTTGCCTGAAAAGGTTAATGATGATGAGGGGGTGGGGGTGGAATGGAGCATATTCTAGGGTGAACAGCATGATTATCCAATGAAAAGAGGCAGAATGATCATTATAAGTATGGGGGTCAACAGGGGTACAAGTTTGAGTAGTGCAGAGAAAATATACAATAAGAAGCATGATGGGGAATGTAGGAAGGCAAATTTGTCCAGGTAATATAAGGCCAGATTATCAAGAACCCTGAATGTCAAAATGAAAATTTGGATTTGATCCAATAGCAATTAAAAGTATATACCAGATTTCCTCCCAGACACTGCTTTTAAGTTTAATAGGTAGTCATATTTGTCCAGGGACCTGAGATATTGTTAATTTAAAATCCTCAAGGAGAATGAGTTGAATAATCGCACATAAAATTGGAAGTGAAATTAATTAAAGTAAGAGACATTTAATTTTACATTGGGTCACTAGATGTACAACTATGAAAATGGGATCCAACCAGCAGCAAATAAAATGGATCACAACCTAGATTAAGGAAAGATCTCAAAATTTCATTTAATAGTCATGCATCAATTGGTTGACAACCAGAGGGAAAAGGAAACAGTTTCGATTTGGCCATTCCATCACTTCACATAATGAGGGATCTCAAAGCAAATCATTTTCCTACAGGGATAAAAGGTGCTCTTTCCTACGCTTTACCATTATCAATGTACTCTCAAAAAAGATGCCAATGAATGGGACAAACTCAGTCAATGCCACATTGACCATGCTTCTCACACTTTCCATTCTCAGTTGCTCAGATACATGTAAAATTGCTCTCTAACATGTAAAAGAATACTACTAGATGCCAAAAGATTTCACAAAAGGGACCTAGATCTCAATTGGACTGTCAATTGAAACTCCAGATATGTAGCCAGCTAAGTGGTGCAGTGCATAGAGCAGTGGTCCTGGAGTTCAGGAGGACTTGGGTTCAAATCCAGCCTCAGACACAAATAATTACCTAGCCAAGTGATCATGGGCAAGTCACTTAACCTCAATGCCTAGCAAAAACCAAGGGAAAAAAAGAAAAAGATACTCTAGATATGATTGCTTCTCTTTTCTCATTTTCTACTTGGGTATAAATTTCTTGCTACTGTGAATCTCCTCAAAAAGTCTCCATCTAGGGGCAGCTAGGTGATGCAGTGGATAGAGCACTGGCCCTGGAGTCAGGAGGACCTGAGTTCAAGTTCTGCCTCAGACACTTAATAATTACCTAGCTACCTAGTCATGTGACCTTGGGCAAGCCACTTAATCCCATGGCCTTGCAAAAAAAAACCCTAAAAAAATAGTCTCCATCTCCTAAACCATCCTAAGCCTTGAGTACACAGGTCCAAAAAGTGATCCATGGGTATATTCATTAACAGTCCTGATTATCCATTCTCATTTATATTTATATCCTACCCCCCCTTCCCCTCCCTCCTCTCCCCAATAATCATTTTATTGCTGCACTGCACTTTCATGGTGTGGGAGCTAATTTCAAGAGAAGAGAGGAGATTATATTTGAGGTTAGTATTGAGTTTTCCACCAGTTTCTCCAAAGTGTCTGCAGATATACTGAGAGTTCTTGAGAAAGCAAAGGCTTTTTTTTATCCAGGAGATTAAAACAGATTCAAACTTTGAAAGGAAAGATGAGTAAATAGAATTTGATGAATTGGATATTAAGTCATAGAGAGGTGGTGAGAAAGAGAGACATTTCAGAAAGAGATGTGAGAAAGGAGATGGAATGCCCCACGTAGGACAGCAAATAGGCCAATTTAGCTGGACCATAATGTGTATGGACAGGAGTAATAGCTAACACAAGAATGCAACATGGGCCCAAGTTGATAACAGAGATGTTTATATTTGCTCCTAGAAATAATATTAGTTCCCAGAAGCATTGTAGCATATTGATCATGAAAGGGGATAGGATGGGGTGGAGGGAACAAAACCATGAGACCTGAATTTTAAGAATACATTTTGACCTCTTTGTGGAGGCCAGATTAGAGAGAGAAGAGACTTGAGACAGGGAAATCAATTAGGATTACGTGGCAAGAGTACAGGCAAATGGTGATGAGGCCCTGAATTAGGGTGGTAGCAGAAATAACAACATTTGACAACAGATTGGTTATGTGGGGAAAGAGCAAGTAAAAAATCAAAGATGCCCCCAAGGTGGTGAACCTGGGTGACGAGAAGGATGGTGCCTCCTGATAGTAATGGGAAAGTTAAGAGGAGGAATGGGTTGGAGGCAGGGAGGGGAGATAAAAGATTCTGTTCTGGATATGTTAAGCCTGAGATTCTAAAGGGCAGATAGGTAATTCTAAGAGTCAAATCTAGAGACCCAATCCAGATATATGTAAATAAAAAACTATACCAATATCTTTTACATATACATATATACATACATATATATCATATATGAGATATCATACATAATATATATGGGAGAGAGAGAGAGAGAGAGAGCGCGAGCGCATGATTTCCTCATTTTCAATGACTTTTAATGACAAATCTCAAAGAAAATTTTGGAGAAAGGGTTTTGGCCCTAGTCACAGAATATATATGGTAGGCACGCAGCACAGTGAGAACACTTGCCTGACCGAAACGAGTAAAGATGGACTATGAGAGAAAGAGAGTCTAGCCTAGGTTTTCTTTGATCACATTTGAAAGCCCAAGATCCAGTTACAGCAAAGTTACCCACTTCTAGTCTAGACAGAAGTATCTGGGAGCCATGTTCAGCTAGGGACTGATGAGGGTCAAGGTTGGGAACACTGGACTGAGGAACTAAGAGTTATGTTTAGACCCGTATCCCCAAAGTTGTGATTTGAGCGTGGTAGGGGATGGAGGGAGATGTTGAAATATGGCAAAGTGTCTGATTGAAGTCTTTCACAAAAGCAAGTTTAATTATCGTTGTTACAGTATTTTTCCCTGCTCCTTAAGCCAGATCCCTTTTAGGGAACTCTTTTACAAGAACTGAATGACCCCTTTAGCAATTCTACTATCCCTCAAAACTGAGCTGACCTTTGGAAACAGAATTCACCCTAAACAGAGGCTTGCCTTTCCCTACCACCCTCAATCACAAATGTGGTAATAAAATAATTTGATAATTGTTTTACACGTAAAATATAAGCTCAAATCTTGTTTATTTTGTAATGAAAGGAAATGACTGCTTACCCTCCAGAGTAGCACATTTGTAAGATTTGAGATACTAATGAATCCATCCCATAAAGAGATGCAACTTTAAACATTCAACATGTGCTGACAGTGACGAAGCTACAAGTAAACTAAAAGACAATGCTTGTCTTTGAGATGTTTTAATCATTAAAATTAATAACCTTAAAGCAAGGAAATGCCCAAAGTTAGCATTTTTAAAATTAAAAGCTACAAACTGCTTTTCTTTTTAAGTATATATTTGATCTTAGTAACTGTAGTCAAGAAAGCTGCCCTATTTATCTTTGCTTCCTTCTGGCCTTCCTTCTGTTTTCCTCTGAATAAAAAACAAATATGCCTCAATGACCTTCTTTTCTTTCTTTTTTTATTGGTTGCTATCCCATTCCTAGCTCCACCTTGTTTCTTCACCCACCTCATCCTCCACTTAAAAAGGAAAAAGAAATACAAAGCTCTTGTAATAATTACAGAAGAAGAACCTAGTGAAATGTGAAGGGTCACATTATAAATTGGCTAGGTGAGTGAACTCTGGGCTCCTGAAATCAGGTGCAAAATGTTTATTGAAGCCAAGGTGCAAAGTACAATCAAAGGAGAAAGACCAATATGAAGGTAGGAACACTATTTCAGGCATTATCTTTGTGAGCTGTAGTCATTATCACTAGGCAGAAAGGCTATGCAAATTTGGGGATGGAAAGTACTAATTTCTGGGAGGATCTCCCTCTTCCCAAGAGATGCAAAGTGGACATGTTCTTCTCATATCAACCAATATAGAACAAAGAGAGCACATCCAGAACAATGCATGTGACTGCATTTACACAAAAATGCAAATGAAAAGAAGAATGAATCATTTTAATATTCTGATTAATTGCAGAGAAAGTAGACCTTCAACTCCACCCTCAAGTGGAGTAGCAGTAGACCATAAGTGGGAATAGAGCCTATGCTGTTTGACTTGGCCAATGAGTTCATTTGTGTTGCTTGACTTCGCACATTCCTCACAAAAGAGAATTCTATTTGGAGCAGGGACAGACAGTGATTTTAAAAAAATATATCAAAGAACTTCACTAGAACATCTCTTACAAAAAATTTTTGCTCCATAGCTATCTAAATGAAACCAATGGGCTAACTGTAGCTGGTGGCTAAACCAGATTTCACAGGTCTCTTCTTTGAAACAAACAAAAAAATTTCCCCACTACTGCTCTAGTGGGACTGCTTCCTTTCTGAAAGTGGGGAGGGTGGAAGGAGTTTCTCTTTTCAGAAGATGAGGCTTCCTGTTGGGGCAGTATGACTTCCCCAAGGTTTCTAATCACAACTAGAGATTGACTCCAAAGGAATTCTATTCACTATAATGCCTGCTTTTCTTTCCTCTGTTTCAATTCAAATGAATGATCTGATTAAATCCCAGGGAGTATTTTGTTCATAACCTGCTTGCCAAGGGCCTATTTGTGCTGGAAGGGCCCCAAGAGACCTTTGCAGACTTCTTTCTCTTCAGCTTTTTTGCTCCATTTGGGGGGATTGCATATGGGGAGAATGATTGCCTCCCCCACCTCCCCCCCACCAGAG
Organism: Macrotis lagotis; assembly: GCF_037893015.1. Taxonomy (NCBI): domain Eukaryota; kingdom Metazoa; phylum Chordata; class Mammalia; order Peramelemorphia; family Peramelidae; genus Macrotis; species Macrotis lagotis. Next base: position 21,573,797 of record NC_133666.1, read on the forward strand.
CTCAGTTCAAAATTTCTAATTCTATGAGGAGAACAAGTAGGAGAGTAGACAAAAATGACCTGCTTTCAAGTCCCTGCTCTGTCACTTCAAGATAAATGAAGGAAGGAAACAATATTTATTAAGCACCTACTGTGTGAAATGTTTAACAAATATTATTTCATGTGATTCTCACAACACCTCTGGGACACAGGTGGTATTATTATCTCCATTTTACATTAAAAAAAAAAACCTGAGAGACAAAGAGGTTGAGGGACTTGCCCATTATGATATTTGTCCTTTGCTTTCCAAGAAGACCATGACATTAGGGAGATGATGGCCTGACATGTACATAAATTGGATTTGAATGGCGGGGGTAGGGGGGTGGACTGTGTTTAGTCCCCAGTCTCACTTTCTCTTCTACAGCTATCTGGGTTCAGTGGCCAGATATAAATTAGGACAGAAGATGGCTCTATATGTGAGGCAATCACAGTCAAGTGACTTGCCCAGGATCACATAACTAGACTTCTTGATGTTAGTGATCTCTCCATCTTGAAATTCCTTTGTCTTATTTTGTAAAATATATTTACTTCCATGGATGTTGTAATCTGCAACAGAACATGAGCCTCTTGAAGGCAAGGACTGTTTCTTTTGCTTCTTTTGTATGTTCACCTAGAACAGTACCTTACCCGATAAAAATTTGTTTCATTGAAGAGAACCCCATTTTCCTGAAGAAGCTCAGAATCCAATGGAGGATCAAGGAATACATATCAGTAGTCCTTGTTAAAGACCCATTGAGTCTTTGAGATAATCTTTGCAAAGCAACTTTAGAGAAGGGAGAACTATCTAGGGCCTATTAGACTGGATATGATTGGGAAAAGTCAGCGGAATGTTCAAGAGAGGAAATCAAATATCAGCAGGGAAAAGATTGTGAACAAAGGGATGTGTGTGTGTGTGTGTGTGTGTGTGTAAAATGAAGGTTCCAATGAAGGGAACAGTTTAAGAGACACATAGAGACCACAGTGTGAAAGGCTTTGAATGCAAGCCTAAGCAAGTTCCAGATCCAAATGCTATTTTTTTAAATCATTCATTCATTCATTTGTTTATTTATTTATTTAGATTTTTCAAGGCAATGGGGTTAAGTGGCTTGTCCAAGTCCACAGGGCTAGGCAATTATAAGGCGTCTGAGGTCGGATTTGAACCCAGGTACTCCTGACTCCAAGGCCAGTGCTCTATCCACTGCGCCACCTAGCCACCCCTCAAATGCTCTCTATGAATGAATCAACTATTAAGTGCCTCTTCTCATTACCCAGGCAGAGTTACTAACTTCTATTCAGGGAAGACAGGGACTTGTGTCAGAGAGGAGAGTAAGTCTATCTAACCTGATTATACTTTCTAAGGATATGACATTTTCCTCATAGTTCCAGTTCAGGTCATAAGACAAAGTACTCCTATCTGATATGAATTCCAGAAATGTTTGAACTGAGATGAGGATGATGCACCAGTCCCAGGGGAACTAAGTTCATCACTGGGAAAGATCTATTTAAGTACTAGAGAGTCAACTGAAAAACCCTGGGGCTATAAGAATTAAAAGTCTCAGTTAAACCTCAGTTTCTCAGTCAGAAAAGCTGATGTCAGGGAGCTATCCAGGGTGCTGAAATACTTTAATTTGCACTAGACTGACTCAGGGTAGTCTTTGGCTTCAGTGCCTGACCTTTACCCTTTATTCACTTTGAGTCTTGTCTGCCCTGCCTTAATTACCTCTTATGATAGCTGTCTGCTTTAACCCCATACTCATTCTATTAATCTATGTCTAGTCATGCCCGAGTATGATGGTCCAGTTTCCAAGGTTGAATTTCAAAATCAATTATATCTTAGACATTTGGGGGGTGGTATGATTCATGGGGTCAATTCATAGGATTCTAGGAGTTAAAGTTGGAAGGAACCCTTGAGATCATCCAAGTAAACCTCACTGTGCAAAGGAAACAGACACAGAGAGGAAAAAAAAATGCCTGTTCTAAGAAGACACATGCAGTCAGTTGTAGAGTCAGGGTAAGAAGTCAGTTCTTTCCAATCCAGATCCAGTACTCTATCCACTATGCCATGCTATCTGATCAGTGTGTTTTACTTAAAACTCGGAGGTAAAATTCAAAGAAAAATCAACACAGAAATAAAAACTGTTTTCCCTAACTTTCGTACCTTCATTAAAACTTATGCTTCCTTTTCTTTTCACCAGATTTGATATAGCCACTGAGTAAATACAGAGTACAGTATCTTCCTTGGAGAACCCAAATGATCCAGCTGATTAAAGGCCTTCTAGTTTCTACTATTTGCTTCCTCATAAATGGCCTCCCTCATAAATTGCCTTAACTTCCCCAAGGGATTTGTTAAGTGGGACTGAGCATTTCTCACACTCCTTCATTGTTCTGAAATTGAATACATTACAGAGAGGCAGAAAGGGAAGCAGAGTGAATGACAGGGCCCACCGAGACACACATTCAATTTCCAGAGTGAGAACATGCCCTCAATTTGGCAGCAGGGCAGCTCCCACCCCAGCTGTCAGCAGTGGTAATGGCCAAGGGGACCTGGGAGCCAAGAGCTCTGCCTGGGTTTGGGGTAAAGCAGGAGAGAGGAATCTGAGGAAGGCACATCTCCCTATCGAAATCAACATGGAGAATTAGTAAACCCAAAGAAAAACCAACTTATTGGACCTAAAAAAGTTCCTCCACCTCAAAAACAATGAAGGGAACTTAAGTAATGTGTTCCACTATATTGTAAATGATCACATGTGAAGTAATCAGTGAAAAAAATTCTCAAATTGGCAAATGCTAATATTTGCTATTCAAATTATGAAGGAAATAATACAATTGATTTCTTTGCTTCTAACATAGCATAACTATGACTATGAATTCTTGCATGAGGTTGGGGGCATTATTGTCACACCTGCATGTAGGACCTCAGAGACAGAGAAACTGAGGAAAGAATCCATGGCCAGTGCACTGTCCCAAGGGCCTACATAACTGCCTGCAAAATCAGAAGGTTCCAATCCTCTAAGGGGCTTCTGGGACACAAAGTACCAACTCAGGTTGTCACCTTTTTGTAACCAGCACCTTGAGAAGGGTGAAGGAGCACATTAAGCAAATCTTCTCAACTCAACTAGCCTGGGCAAAAGTGCTCATGAAAGCACTTGTCTATTCATTAATACTAAAGATGATAATGTATGGTATTCACACTCCTATGACCTAGGCAGGCTAACATGTGTCAGTGATAGTTGAAGTAATGTGCCAAGAAACCGGAGGTTATAGATTCCATCCCCAAGTGGATCTCCTAACTTTAAATGGAGGAAAATTCTCATGATTGTATAGATTGTGCCATTAACCCTCACATCCATCTGCTAAATTCTTACCTGTGGTCAGAGATGGATGAAAGTTAGAGAGTATGCCTAGTTAACTGCAAATTTATCCATTCTATTGGAAAGTCACTGTAAAGTAACTGCAAGGGCTCCACTATGTACCTGTCATATAGCATTTTGCTTTTAAAGAACTTTGATGATAGAGGAAGTGAAAAACAGTGCAAGCTCTATTTTACATATAAGGATACAGAGTCAGAGAGCATTTAAATTACCCATAGCTGGCATTTCTAGAACAGTTACAGGTTTGCAAAGTGCTTCTAATATACATTATTTTATTTGATCCTCAAATCAAGATAGAAATTACATGGCATCAGTTGTAGAATGTTAATGTTGGAAGGAATCTGAGAAACCATGGAGTCCAACCTGTCCCTGGGCCGTGGCTTCTCCCTACCATCCAAGGCATAATACCTCACAGAATCATTGCAGGCTTCTGGGAAGAAGGAACACATGATTCTAAGCAGTTCGTTCCATTTGCATAGCCTTCCTTTACATAGATAGAAAAGCTGTTTCCAACTTCCATTCTTTGCTTCCAACTCTACCCTTGGAGTCAAGAAAAACAAGTACTCTAATCCTAACAGCATCAACAACATCCAACCTACGTGAAATTAAAAGCACTTGAAAAGAGAGACCTAAGAGAAGAAATCAAAACTATGGTGGAAGAGCATGAAGTAACTCCATCCCTTTCTTTGTGTCTGCCACTGGAGCTGTCCCTCTGTGACTGGAGTTGTCCTTCAAAAAACTTTCAGTACGTCTGCTGAGCATCAATTACAGAAAGGCAATCATTTTATCTACCAGTATGCCAAACATTCAACACAAGAGAGCACAATTAAGACAGTGACTTGAACCAGGACTCTTTCTATCTGAATTCCATTTGAATATGAGAACAAGAACCACCACAATATTGTCAGTAGTTGGTCCATAACAACTTAAGTTTTGATAAATACTTTATAGGGGTTTTCTCTTTAGAACTTCATAATTCCATGAGATGGACACTATTTTTTCAGATGAAAAACTGAGATTATAAGAGGTTAAATGATGACTATAATCACACAGGATGTATGAGGGATACGATCTAAATTCAGGTCTTCTAGACTTCAGGTCCAGATCACTAGGTCATCCATTAAGGTATTGGATACCTCTTCAACAAGACAGTCATTTAAATCCTTAAACATAAACTACCTTCCAGTCCCTTATATTTACTCCTTCCAGACCTCTGATTCTAATCAACAAAGAATTTCAAGTTTCCTCTAAAGTTTCACCCCAGGATCACCTCTTTCATGAAACCATTTCATATCCCCTAACCCCAGGTGCTAGCACCTCTCTACCAAAGTGCATCATATTTATTTTGCACATAAGTGTGTAAATTTATAAGACAGTTAGGTGGCACCTTGCAAAGAACATTGGACCTGGAGTCAGGAAGTTAAATCTAACATTAGACTAACTGTGTGACCCTGGGCCAGTCACTTAACATCTGTTTGCTTTATTCCACTAGAAAAGGAAATAGCAAACAACTCCATGATCTTAGCCAAGAAAAGCCCATGGACCATGGACAGCATGGTCCAGAGAGTCACAAAGAGTCAGACAAAACTGAACAACAACACATACACATTTATACATTTATCTTGTGTATACTAGTATGTCCACATGTCATCTCTTTTGATAGGTGAACTCCATAGGAACAGGGATTATTTAGTTTTCATCTTTGTATTCTTGGCACTAAGCACAGTGGTTGGCACTCAGGAAATGCTTAATGTATGCATATTTATGACTAGTTCTGATAACTCAATAGTAGCACTGAATCCTTAACCAAACTTTAGATGTTAAGTATTTAATTAAAATGTACTCTTTAAAAGAGAGCTCTCAGTATATCTTGTCATATTCCATTGGAAGTGACTGGATAAACATGGGATGCTCCATTATTTATATTCATAATGGAACTTTAAATCAAGAGAGAACCTCATTTAGTATGATTTAGACTTTCTTATAACTAAAAGAAATTCAAATCAAACAGGCAAAGGGAAGAAATGGAGAAAGAAACCAAAGTAGAAAATTATCCCAGTTGAAGTCAGATGACAAAGTAACAAAACCCAATCAAGATGCCATTAACTGTCATGTGCGTTCTGGCGGTTTGGCCACATTTTCAAGGGTTTTGACCTGACAAAGACATAGACCAGGAATGGCAGGCTCTTTTATAGTACCTTAAACTTGGAATGGTTTCTGTAGCCCATATCTACCTGTCCTTAGTTTGCCCAGACTCACCTCTATGATATCCTAAACAAATAGCCCCACAGGTCCTGCCTGAAGACTATTAGAAATGAGGAACTCATGGCCTTCTGAACCAGGCTGTTCCACTGAGGGAGAGTTCCCCCAAACACTTCTTTTCTCTTTCACTCCATTTCTCCTAGTCATTTTCTCTGGGACCCAACAGAATAAGTCTAATCCCTCTTACTTATGACAGCCTATTTCTGTTATGGTTAGAAGGTCTCCCCTCCTGGACTGATTCTTTTTTTTAGGTTTTTGCAAGGCAATGGGGTTAAGTGGCCTGCCCAAGGCCACACAGCTAGTTAATTATTAAGTGTCTGAGACCGGATTTGAACTCAGGTCCTCCTGACTGCAGGGCCGGTGCTCTATCCACTGCGCCACCTAGCCGCCCCGGACTGATTCTTTTGTGAAAGTGATCTAGGTTATATAGTGCCTCTGATCTAACTGAGCCTTCCATTACTTAATGGATGTTGCCTCAGGCAAACTGAGACCTAGGAAAGACCCTAAATTAAAAAGACCAAGGTATCCCAATGTATGGGGGTCATCATCAGTTGTTCTGACCTTTGTCGAGAAGAGAGTGAGGCTGATGACTTTGCACAGCCCTGTCTCACTGAAATCCAAGTCACTTGCAAGTCAAGTACTAACGAGAATCTTTTGAGTACCTGAAAAGAGTTATTCTGTCCCATAGGAGTCTTTTCTTCTACTGGCTAAATGTCCTTAATTTCATTAAATGCTCTTCATGTAGCATGGATCCAAGGCTTTTAACCTCTGGAGTTCCCCCTCATCCTGCAGGACAGTATCCAGTTTATCAATGTGGGGACAAGAATGGAACACAATATTCCATATATCTGATTGGTACAAGGGACAATAGATATGTCACCTCTTCATTTTTGTAAATTATGCTTCTTAATAGTATGGGACTATGGTCAGATACTTGATGACAGATGAACCTCCTTCCAAGATAATTGATAGTTTTTTGGTTCTTGCTGTTCAATCAATTTTGTGTCAACCTAAATGTATTATCATCAAGTCTGTATCTCTATAGATTCTGCCAAAAGCTTTACTAAAATGTGAGTACACTGTGCCTGTAGGATTCACCTGATCTATCAGACTAGTTACCCTACAAAAAGGGAAATGGGGTTAGTCTCACATGAATTGTTGTTAATGAAGCTAAGCTGACTTTCAGTGATGACTGCTTCCCATTGGAAGTAGTCCCCACCCTCCCCTCCATATTGTGCTCTCAAATTTGACCAAAAGTGAAAGTCAAGCTCACTGCTCTGTAGTTTGTAGATTTGGACTCCTCTGCTTTTTAGAAAATTTAGACATCTATCCTTCTCTGATCTTATGGCCTTTCTCTGATTCTCTTTGAGTAGAAGACTATGCCTAGGCATATGGGTAATATCCAAATGAAAGGAGAACATGCAGACATTTCCAAGTATTTGGTTTTTTGGCTCTAGAAAAGCAATCTTGATGCTTTACAGTAATTTTTCATTTTTCAACTGTATGATATGGGTCCTGATCACTTAGATTCCCCAAACTCTAGAGTATTAGTTCTAGCACTGACTCAGGATGGGACTAAAGTCTTTTATCAAATGAATTCACATTTATACACCTCATCTGTCTCATCTGAGAAACTGAGAAAGCAATTGGTAATCATTGAAGATAGTCTGTGAGGATAAACTGAGTCGATATAAACAACTGTGTCCCAAACATGGACTGTCCGAGTACAGGGGTGAGAACCACTCAGAAAGGATGATAAACTACAGACTGATGGCTTCCAGGTTAGGATTTTGACATTTTATCTAAATTTTATTGCTGTTGAAATTGTGTTTCAAGACAGACCATACATTTTAAAATGAGCCTGATAAATATCTTAGTACTTAATTTTAATAATAATCAGTCCTTAATACTTTAATCTGCAGTAACCTTAAATGCATAATTTATATTACAGTAACTAGGAAAAGCCCTGATTATTCATTGCTGCCTTTCATGAACATGAAGAGCTAATATTGGGCATCGAATCAAATAGTAACAGGGTGGTTTCATGCCATTGTACCCCAAGATTCCAGTTTGCAATTTGTGTTTTCCTTCATTTTAAGTGGCCCGAATATGCCACAGTGATAAATGAGGGCACACGCTTGAGCAATATTATGTGATAAACTCAGAAATCAGTTTCAGTTGGGTATTTATTTTAGGTTGATTTAATCAGAGAGGTAGAGATTTCAGAGTTGCTGTGTTCTCCTGCTTGGGAAAAAAAATCAATAAATCCAAGTTAATCGGCAGGCAGCAGCCTAACCAGATTACGTTTGTGAACCCTGGGCTACTACAGGGTTTTCCAGCAGCTCAGCAAGCTTAATCCACAAGTGGATGATACGATACAAAGCATTTCTATTAAATATTCCTTTGCATGATGCTAAACCTATCATTTGGGGGAAAGAAAACAAATATCTATAGAGAGAATTAGCATAGACCTCTAAGCTACTTTCCTGGGGCCGCAGTAGCAGAGATATTAATCTTCTCATAAAACCTTCCTCCTCTGATGCTAATGGTTTATATATCCATAGATACCTGAGGTTCAGATATATGAGCCCATATAATTAGACAAGGTTTGCAGCAGGGAAAAAGAGCTAGTAATGAAATTGAAGCTGATATTTTATAGCATTTTTCATGGTCTTAAAAATCACTACAGTATTATTCCCATTTTAGAGGAGGGGGAAACTGAGGCCTAAACAGGTAAATTCCTTGGTCTTGTTGCCAGTTACACAAATGGTAAATGTCCAAACCTAGTTTTAGAAGTGGATATTACAAAAGTGTGCTTGCTAGTAGTACCTTCTCAACAAAAAGGTCCATCTGCTCTTTCCATAGTATATCCCAAGGCAATTCACATCTCAAAGCAATTTCTTTCTATGTAAAATGGGGACATGGCTACATGATCAACTTGCTTCAGTGAGGATAAAATGAGATAAGGGATGTGAAAGTACTCTGTAGAATATATCTAGAGAAAGTCACTAATGAAATGGCCACAGAGCTCTGTCCTCAATTTTGTGCTGCTAAATATTTTTATTGAAGACTTGAAGGAGGCCCTCAACTAAAGGCCTATTGTAACTTCATCTGTAGTATGGAGGTGATTGAGTTCCCAAAGGCTTTCTAACAAGAACAAATTCTGGTTTATTCTTCCAAGCTGGAAAGGCTTGGAGTACAGGCCCAATGACAGACAGAATATTTTTTCTGAGTTTCAACTCAGTTAAATTCAGAGATACTTATTATCAAGGTTGCCACAATGTGCTGACCTTTTATTTTTGGCCACAGGAACTTCTGAAGACAGAACAGTCGATAACAGGGGAGTTGTTATTAACAGAATTAGAGGCCCTTGAAATACTCCAATAGGCAAGGAGGATGCAGAGAGATACACTTATCACATTTAGAGAGGACACAAAAGTGGGAAGGACAGCTAATATGACAGATGGCAGAAACAGGATCCCAAAAGATTTTGATAGGCTAAAACTAAAGTTGAATCTCACAAGACAACAATAAATAAGAATAAATGGAAAGTCCTCTCCACAGGTTCAAAAAATCAACTGCACAGGAACAGGATGAGAGAGAGCTGGCTTAACAAACGTTCATGTTTAGAGGACTTGGGACCTTTGGTTGATTTACAGCTCAGTAAGTCTGTATTGTAATATAGGTGCCCCTAAGCTGCACAGGAACTATATCAGGATTTATTTCAAGGAATTCAGTTTTGCTTATCATGGCACAGATATAACAAAGGTCAGACAATGAATTCATACATCCTGAGAAGTGACTTGATGATATAGAATCCAGACAGTGAGCAGTAAATCTTCAACATTTCTCTACTAGTTGGAAGTTGGAATATCTATTTCCCAAGATCACCAGAAGAAGGTCAAACTGCAAATCTGAGGGAAAGCATGGCATGGGGGATAGCGGGCTGTCCGTATGTCAGAAAGACTTGGGTTTAAGCCCTAATTGTCACATCCTAACTGTGTGACCATAGGCAGGGCAAGACAAGTCATCTCTTAATGTTCCAGGCAGATGAATTACAAAACTAAGTTGAATTACAAAACAGTTGGAGATCTCCATCTTGAAAGGAGTTTTTGTGCAGAAAGTTCCCTACAGGAATAGAAGCAAGCTTCCAGAACCATCACTACCATCCCAACAATAAAAAACCTACTTTAATGTAAAACAATAATGATGATGATGACAATGACAGCTAGCATTTACACAACACTTGACAAATATTTCCTACATTTTCCTCATAGTAATTGCTGCAAATAGGTGCTATTATTATCCTATCTTAAAGGTAAGTCAATTGAGGCAGAGAGAAGTAGTAAAATGATGTGTGCAGGGTCACATAGTTAGGAAATGTCTGAAGCTACATTTGAACTCAGCCCTTCCTAACTCCAAATTCCATGTTCTAGTCATTGGTATTCTACTTTATTTTACTTTTATGGAAAAAGGTATAATAATAATATGAAATTTCTAAGTTTTATTCATCTGAATGGAGGAGGGAGGAAAGATTTTCCACAAAATCACCAGGAGTTGTGTGCCAAAATATGCCCCAGTGACAAAAACAAGAGTTGGAGTTAGTTTTGGAAGGAATAAAAGAAGCCATTTTAGCTACTAAGGGGTCACATTCCTTCCTCAACCCTTAAAACAAACTCATTTGGAAAGAAGTTATTCCAAAACCCCAAAGATACTGAGTCTATAATGAAGCTACAGAATCCAATCCTTATCTCTTGTGAGGCACAAATGGTATGTGAAAGTATAGATAATATTTCAAATATCACTTTATTAAAGGCAGCTCCAGACACAGGTCACATGTAAGGGAGGTAAAATGTAGTATTGACAAATGCATCTCCACAGATTAGCATGAGTGGGCAGATTTGAGCTTGTCAGTTCAGCTTCAATGGAAACATACAATTAACAGATTGAACAAGCAATACAGAATTTCCCATTAGTCTCTGATGAATAAAATGTAAGGAAAAGAGTCGCACTGCCTCTCATAAACTGTTGACTGTATTAGGCCATGGCTTGTATATGTCAGGGACCTGCTTTACATCTGTGAATGGCTATAGTCAAATAGGCTTGGCATTTCAGATACTTCACAAAGCTTGGCTATGGGGCTAAAAGGTTACCGGTAACCATATAAACACATGCAAACTGAATAAGACACTGAGTATCAGAGACAGTGTGGCTAAGCAAATTATTGATTCTGAGTGGGAAAGATTTGAGTTTGAATCCAGTCTCAAATGTGACCCTGGGTAAGTAAACAAAACCTCTCTCAACCTATTTCCTTATGAAAATGCAAAATGAGGGCAAAGATAGTACCTATTTCATAAGATTGTTCTAAGATCCAAATTAGAAAATGGTTTTCAAGTGCTTTGCAAACCTTAAAGAACCATATAAATGTCAGATGTTATTGTGTGGGAAAAATATGATGGTAATCTGCCCCCTACTGTGGGTTTGTTTAGTTTCCAGGTACCTGACCCATTTGCAACCAGCCAGGAACAATGGGGAGAAATGATGAACTCTTGATGTAATCTGAAATGGGGAAAAGCAAGAAAAGAAGATATCACTTATTTTGGTAAATAGTGGGGAAGACAACATACCACCTATGGCCATTGAATTTGACATTCAGATAAACTGAGTTTTCTATTTATTCTCCCTGAGGAAAAGGCTACTAAACAAATAATTATCAATATACTCTAAATGTAAATAGAAAAAAATATTTCAAAAAATAGAAACTATGAACAAAGACATCATAGAAAGGAACTTAGGAAGCTGAAACAAAGCCATTCTTGATGACAACTTCATGAGGGTCACTGGAGCAGCTGTCTGTCTACCTGATATAATTAATAGCTAGATCTTATATATATAAGCAGGGAATGCACTCTAAGTCATAGAGGATTCAGCCACAAGATTTCCAAATCTAATGACAACCACCCAGTTCAGGTGTTTTCCCTGGTCATAAATAATATCACTAGAAGGAATCTAAAAAGCATTGCTAAAGAAAATGAAGTGCTAGGCAAGAAACAGAAAACTATGGGTACAGAGATTGTATTTTCCACAATGCTTCTGACAAAAGGCAAGGACTTCAGAAAAGAAAATGAGATTTGCGAAGTTAATAGCTAGTGTCTGAGAACAGGATGTGGACTTCCAGAACAAGGATTAAAGTAAGAATGAGAAACTCTTGGCCGGGGATGTACCCAACAAAAGCTAGTATGAGAGTGAGGGGAGACTTCAATTACCCAGATATCAACTATAGCCCTCTTTTTTTCCCCAAATGTAGAGCAGCTGGTAAAATTGTTACATGGCTTAAAGATGATTAAGCCTTTATGAAAAGACAGGGAAGCAATAAGTGGATTTTCTATTGTGGATATGAACTGTGGATTTACCAATTTCAAAAAAAAAAGATAAAAGAACAAGACTAAGATCTGAAAAATACAAATTGACTCTTGATGCAATTCCAGAACACATTATTAATGAGATATGGGGCGAACACCTTGACAATGAAGTGGTGATCACAGAGAATCAATATGTCTTGGTCATGAGTAGCTCATGCTAGACTAAACTCATTTCCTTTTCTGACAGGGTTTCTTGACTAGCAGACTTTGGGGGGGGTGCTGTAGATATAATTTACCTAAATTTTGGCAATGCATTTGACAAGGTTGTGCATAGTATTCTTGTCTTCAAGACAGAGAAACAGAGTTTGATGATGATGATACATTGCAGTTAAATGCAGTACTGGTAGAATGACCCCACTCAGAGAATAGCCATTTAATGATTTGATGTCAACTTAGAAAGTCAGTAATGGGAATGTCGCAGGTATATGCCCTTTGCTATTTTATTATTATCAAGACAGAAATATGGCATGCCTATCAAATATGCAGATAACACAAAGCTAGGAGGGATATGTGATGTATTGGTTGAAAAAATGACAGTTCAAAAAACTTCTCAGCAGCCGAGATCATTGGACTAAACTGAATAAGATGAATTTTAATAGAGATAAGTGTAAAGTCATTTGAATTTTTAAAATCTGCTTCCAAAGTAGATGATGGAGGTGCATGCATGTGGCTAGAGAGAAATTCATATGAAAGAGATCAGGGGCGCTTTGGTGAATTGTTAGCTCAATATGAGTCAATGGTGCGATATCGCAGCAAAGGAATGTAATCTGATAGGATCTTAGGTTGGTTTGATACACAATATCTGGAACAGTTGATAAGGTACTTGACCTGGAGTCAGGAAGGCTCATCTTCCCAACTTCAGATCTGGTCTCAGACACTTATTAGCTTTGTGACCCTGGTCAAGTCACTTGACCCTGTTTGCCTCAGTTTCCTCAACTACAAAATGAGTTGGAAAAGGAAATGACAAACCACTGCAGAATCTTTGCCAGGAAAACCCTAATAGGATCATGAAGAGTCAGAAACAACTGAAACAAGTGCACAATGATAACAACAAACTATACATTAGGATCCCTGCCATCTACATACTGACGGTGAAAAACACACTGTCAACATTATCTATGTTCTACTTCGATTTTATTTACTTGGTTAAATATTTCACAATTACATTTTAATCTGGCTTGGACAGTGCTTCTGCATCCTGGTGTTTTGACAACTCCATTTTAAGATGGGACAAATTTTCCAGGCAGGTAGTTAGGCTACAATTTAATGCCTCACATGGCTTCGAAAGCAGCAGTTTTCTTAGCCCACCCCTCAAGAAACAGACTGTGTTCAGGCCCCAGCTTTATACTGTACTTGCCAAACCTCCATTTCACTTTGGGCCCTGAATGATCTGTTTTACTAGTCCCATGGAGCACATTAACTAGGTTGCTGCCAAAATTCATTTCTATTTGGGGGACAGAAATATGTAGTTTTTGCTGTCTACATGTGTCAAGTTACCTGGAAAATTGCCCAATCTCCACTTTGTTTTGTGCTATGTAAACATAGCCTGTAGCAGAGATGGAGCTACAGCACAACCAGCATCATGTTCTTAGTATTTGGCAGAACTGGAAATTTCACTCTCACTTCTCTGACTCAATGGCTGCCTTAAGTTTCTTCAAAACCTCACAGCAATATAAACATATCACTCTGGGTCTACACTAAAGTGGAAAAGAAGTGACCAACATTTTTTATGACTCATTGACACTAAAATAAAAGCAGTTTTTCAGTGAACACGCTACTGTTCTGTAAATGTTGAAGAAATTGAAGTTCTTTCCTCAACAGAGAAAGTTGGTTTCTCTTCAGGTGAACTTAGATGAGTTATTTCTGATCATGTCTGTTTATTAAGAATTCCTACCAGAGTTGCCATACATGGATTTAAGAATTTACACTCCTTTTTGCCTGTTTTTCACTGATGATGTTCAAACTTAATTTCTGAAGAAGACTATCAGGGAAGTGATACCATGACATGCCTGTGAATGGATTTAAGTGAGGGTCGCCATGTTAAGATATCAACCTTTACTTTCTTCTCTAGAGGCATCTAGGTCCAGTGGACAGATATGGATCAGGACAACTGGAGATGGCTTTGAATGTGAGGCAATCATGGTTAAGTGACTTGCCTAAGGTCTCCTAAGGCTGCATTTGAACTCAGGTCCTTCTGACTTCAGGGCTGGTGCTACATGTATTGTGCTATCTAGCTGTTTCCCACTAGTTGTAGGTGTCACACCCACCTCATTTCCTTTCTTGACTAAAAGGTTTTCAAATTTTCTCTTCACTTTCCTTTCTTTCAACAGATGCCATGATTAGTACCTGTAGTTTTATTCAAATGTGGGACACTCTGTCAGGGGCCATAGGTGGACTGCTGTTTATTACCATCTCCCACCATTGTTTTCCCTGGAAGCAAGCAGCTCACAAATAACAGTTCAAGGCTGAGAAAAGAAATAGCAGCATGAATCTTCTGTGGTGAAGTAGTAAGTTTTTACTTCTCTACCCCTTCCTCCTCGCTCAGACTCTGTACAAATACCACTGAGACAAGCACCTAAACCTTTCCTTGACACCTGCAGCAATATTTTTAGAAGGCTGCATGGTATGGTTGATGGAATCCTGAACTTTGAGTCAGGAACATCTACATTCAAAACTCACTTCACATACTCACTAATTGAACGAACCTGGGCAAGTCATTTAACCTACTCTGCCACAATTTTTTCTTTATCTGCAAAATGTTTCTAAAGCAGGGTTGTCTATGGATCAAAGAGATGACAAAGAAGGTGCTCTACGGACTTTAAAGCACTATATTAATGGGAACTATTTTCTAATTATAGAATTACAACATTTTAGACCCAGAGAAGGGGCATGAGTTGCATAAGATTCCATAGGTAATTAGTGGTAGAGTTAGAAATGGAACCTTGTTCTCTTGACTCTTAACCCAAAGCCAATCCCACCATATTGCTTTATCATAGAAGCCTATCCTTCCCAGTGGGCTTCCCCCTTTTCTCAAGACCAAAGCAAGAGATGGATCTGAGGATTTCAGAAAATGATTTTTTCGTATTTCAGAGGATAAGGTGTCCAAGATCTCTCAAATTCCCTGGGCATCAAACCATCCTCCGCGATATCAATTGTTGCTTCTCCTTTCCTACCATCTTCCCTCCATGTTGGAATTCAGAAGTAGCATCCTCAATGGCTCAGGCCTCTGTGATATTTTTTGAACTGAGGGCAGAAGACACAATGAACCTGGTAGGATCTTATCCCATTGATAGCTGACCAAAAAGAGCATGGAAAAGAAATATGGAAATGGCACCAGGGCCTCAGTGAAGCTAAGCTGAAAACTTTCATATAAGCAAAGTGCATTTTCTGGTGTTGGGTTATGTAAATCCTAAGAGATTCAGGTGGCAATATGATGGGCTTTTTTAAAAATTTCAAGAACTGCTTGGTAAAATTCACTATTACTGTAAATATATTTCTACCTTTGTGCTCATGAGATGAAATCAGTTCATGCTGCTATAGCAGCAATTTCCACCACGATAGATAATAAATCATTTTAAGGCTATTATTTTGGTTATAAGATTTTTTTTCAAAATGTTCTCTTTAGTATCCCAAACATCAAGGGGCCTAATTAATTTAGAGTGAAGAGGTTTTTACAGAAATAAATCATTTATCTCTCTGAGGGAGGAGCAACTGTAACAACTGATTTCATACTCGTGAAATACTGGGGTCCATTAAATGTGCACATCTTGTCTGTGGTTCCCAAGAGACTTTCAAAGACAGATATCTGTCCTGATTCTGTTTCATTGTAGCATGACTGTTCTTATTTCTTGCAGTGAATTCTCATCTTTTTAATATAGACTTATGATAAATTTAATGCTTAGCACATCTGTTAAATGCACAGCTAGTCTTTGGATAAGGTTAGCCACACACAATGGACCCTGGGGTTCATTCATTTGCTATAGAGCTGAGCCTAGGGATTTGTAATGCTTTCCTCTTTGGTGACCTAACCAGATTTTTCTGGGCTATTCTAGGTAAGATCATATCCAAAAACAAGTTTAAGAGGCAGAAGGCAATCCCTCCACAAAGTCCCATTAGATGAGCAAAGTTCACCTAGATGGTGACACACTTTTCTTGGACTTGATTGTGTTCACAAAGGAAGAATGGTGAATGTGATGAATGATCTTTAGTGACCAAAGATGCAATGCCAAATATGCTGCAAGACAGTCTACTAAATGGAACAAAGATCCTCCAAAGGGTCTGGATCACAGGCGCAGACAGTTAAACTACATTATCTATGAAACACCTTGGACTATGGGACAGTCTATGTTTTAAGCCTACATAAATTCTTCATGAATGTTTGCTAAGGATAGGCTGAGTAGGTAACTAGATTATTCCCCTATAATTACCATTAATATGCTCTTTACATTTCCAGTCTTTTTTTTAATTAACCCTGAAGTGATTAGCTTCCACTAAATCTCTTGATAAATCCTAGAAATGTAAAGACATCTTAATTCAAAATTAATGCTGGGTTCTAGAATTCACTACTGGTTATCAACGGAACTTATCATTTTCATCCAGAAAATAAAAAAAAAAAAACTCAAGCAAAATGGATGCTTGGGAAAACGTCATCTAAAGAATTAGGCTACTCTCAAATGAGAATTTGCAATTGTGGTAGGTATTTTAGAAGTTAAGACAATGTGTATTTGAGCATAAATTTAAGAGTAGCATATGATGTGACTATAAAGTAAAATAAATTCAGTTACAAGTCAGTTATATAAATCCAGCATAAATTTAAGAGTGGCATATGATGTAACTATAAAGTAAAGTAAATCCAAATGACTGCAAGACCCATGAAGACAGCAGCCGTATTGTGCATTTTTGTACTCCTTGTACATAGAAAGTGCTCCATGAATGTTTTTTGGAAGTGGAATGTAAGTGAATTGACCTGAATTATTTTACTCTGGAGAAAGGGAAAAATAACTGGGGACTTTGAGTTAATGGATTATTGCTGATACAACTATGATTTTATTATAGAGATTTAAAAGAAATCCTTGGGGGAAACTAGGAATCATTCCCCAAAATCCAAATCTTAAGCATATACACACGGAGCACCTACTCTAAGTCAGCCTAGAAGGCACATGAGCCCTGGCCCTTGACCTCAGTATAATAGAGTCTTTGGCATTAGAGGGAGACCAATTTGCACTGATTACATATTGGTCCTTTGGAAAATTGGTCATCACCAACTTACCTGTTACCTTTGAACTCATTTGTATTTGAAGGAAAATTTAAGGTATTTCTGGGCCATTTTCTCTTGAGATAATTGAAGCCAATACTATTTATGAACAGTTTTCTTTAGATTAAAAAACCTAATTTACTAAATGTACTTAAGCTTGACCCAAAGCGTCTAGATCTCCTGGAAAGTGAGATCATGTACAGTTCAACTGGACTCTTTCATGCAGAAAAATTACATAGATAGAAATGGAGATTTTACATATATATATATATATAATGTATATATAATATATATGTACATATATATTTGTTTTCTTAATTATAATATTTTTATCTCCTTCACAGAGATATTATTCTAAAAAGATGTCAGGCTAGATTAAATGTCATTATCCATGCAAATCACTAGGCTCACTATTTCTAGTTTTGTGTCACACGGAATTCACAAGATCTGATATTGTGGTAATAATTTTAGATTATGTCTTTAGTGGGTTCTCCAAGTAACAGCACTTTGTGTTTCTGAGAATACATTTAATACCTAGTAGAGGATTTTCTGCCTCTTCCTACTAGTACTCTGGTTCATCCACCTATATTATTATCCATTCAACAAAAATTCAGCAAGTGACAGAGGCTTTTGGACTTGGTCCTGGGTGGGGGGGGGCAAGAATTTAAGAACAAATTGCAGCTTGGTAGAATAACGAGATGTAAAAACATAACAACATTTCATGAGGAGTGCCTTAGGGGTTAGCAAAGCCTGCACAATGAGTGGGTTGAAGAGATTCATTATTACTGATCTTGGTGGAGGGAATTCAGATCAAGGAGGGCTTCATGGAGGAAGTAGCCATGTGTTAAAGGATGAAGAGAAACAACACAGAAACAATTTCAGGATAAATTGGAATTTGGATGAACTGGGTGGGAGCACTGGTCTTGGAACCCTCAGGTTATCTGCCTGTGGAGCAACAGGGAAGAGCAGAATTCATAGAAGGTTGCAGGATATTGCAAACTGTCAGTCTCTTTCTGGAAGCAGGGTTTTGGTTGGGAGACTTGTTTGTTCGATATACATATTTGACCTGATTATCGAGAGACTTGCTTCCTCTTTCCATATCCTCCCCTGACTAGAATAATGCCAAAATGCACATATTCCAGATGAGTTCACATCTTGAGTTCACATCTGACTTCAGACACATACTAGCTGTGCGATCCTGGGTGAGTCACTTAATCCTATTTGCCTCAATTTCCTCTCCTGTAAAAATGAGATTGAGAAGGAAATAGCAAACCACTCAAGTATCTTAGTCAAGAAAACACCAAAATGGTATCACAAAGAGTCAAAACTGCAGTAATTCCATTACTTTTCAATGTACACATATATTAATCTAGCTAACAACTGGTACCATGTAAAAATTCTCTGAAGTCTGTCTTAATGGATAGTTAAGAATAATTTAAAAATAAATAAGCATATCCCTGTATTCTTCTGATATGCTTGAAAGAAATTTTTCCCAACATCCCATTTTCTAAGCGGAGCTCTTCTCAATCTTTCTTAATTCTAGTACCTTCTTCTCTTAATTATTTCCTATTTATTCTGAATATAACTTATTTGTACATATTTGTTTGCCTGCTCTCTCCTTCATTAGTCTGTGAACTAATTAAAGAGAGACAGGACTTTGCCCCTTTCTTATTCCCAAGTGTTTCACATAATATGTGCTTAAGGATGTCTTTTCTTCTCAAAGAAGACCTTGACATTAGGGAAGTGAAGCCATGACTTGCATGTGAACTGGATTTGATTGGGGGGGGGGGAGGTGTTGCACTAACGGCCAGACAAGAATCAGGATGACTGGAGATGGCCCTGCATGTGAAGCATGTGACTTGCCCAAGGTCACACAGCTACTAAGTGTCTGAGGTCAGATTTTAACTTGGGTTCTCCTAACTTCAGGGCTGATGTTCTAACCAGTGTGCCATCTAGTTGCCCATAGGGGGCTTAATAAATGTTTAGTGACTATTTGTCCCTTTCAGTAATATAAAGAAACCTGCACTGAAATCTTATTGAAACCATTAATTAGGCCTACAAATAAAGAGGAGTAAATGCAGCCCCTAACTCAATTACCACTAAATCTGAAGTGGCGGATGTAAATTAGGTACACTTTATGCACTGTATCTATTATAATCATCTTAAGTCAAGGGTAGGTAAACCAAGGAGAAAGAACTCCTCATACAAAAACTAAAAACAAAAACTAAAAAGAAACCCTGTTCTCTACAAGGACAGATGAATACTGAAATAAAATAAATAAGAATGGGGTGGGGGAGTTATTTCCTTCATCCTTTTCTTTATTTTAAGAAACTATCAGGTGATGTTCCACCATGAACTCTACTCATTCACTGTTAAGGAGTTTGAGATTTCATGTTAAGTGTTTCCTCTTATCCCCTGCTGCTCCTGGGAGCACAGCAGGTTAATCACAAAGTACCTTCTAGTTTCCAGGTGCAAGGGTTTAAACTTAAGCTTCTAAAATACCATCTCTACCTTTCTCAGTTGGAGGAGTGCAAGAGAAAGGGGAATGTTGCAAATCTGACCAAGAGGATGCAGCTATTTAAGATTATGATTAAAGAGAAAAAATCAGTTTTGGGAATGTGGGAGGAAGCCCCAAGGGGATTTTGGACAGAGTCTAGAGCAGCTAAAAAGTAAAGGAAAATAAGAATTTTTATATGGACTTAACACTACTCTGTTGTGGGGGGGGAGGGGGGCACGGTTGCTAAAACAAAGGAAAACTAAATTAAAACTTAGAACTGAGCCAATGAAGAAGACTCTTTCATTCTATACATCAACATGGCAGAAACTCTTGCTGATTCTCCTTCATACTGTTTCTTGGATTCATTCTTTCCTCTCATTTTCATTTCCCTAGTCCAAACTCTTATTTCACTCATTTGCCTCCTACCTCTTCCTATTACAACAGCAGTCAAATCAGGGGCCTAGAAAAATCCCTTCCAAATTTCTGTTGTTGGCTTTCAAAGCTTCATACAATCTGACCCCACTTAAATCCATTCAAACTGGTACCCTCTACTTAGCTAGGCAGATGCCTTCATTACTTTAACCCCTATACTCATGCAAGCTGTTGTCTTCCTGGCCTGAAATGACCTACCCACACATACCTTGTTTTCTAAATTATGCTCATCATTTAAGATCCAGCCCAAATTCCACCCTTAACAGTGCAGTTCTCAGTGATCTCTCTCTGAGCTTTGACTGTTACTCAGTGATCTCTATCACATATTTTTACAGGCTATTTTTGACTGTCCTGTATTGTTCAATATTTTTAGTCATCTAAAGTATGTAAACTCCTTAATGGAAGGATCCCTGCTTGATACCTTCCTTTCCTGTCCTCCAGAAACTAGCCCTGGTTTAGGGACCTTCTTGTACAATAAAGTCATGCTAATTTGAAGAAACTTCAGTTCAGCAGCTTAAGAACTGTGACACTTCAGGCAAGTTTCTCATTCTCTGGAGGCCTCAGTTTTCCCATCTGTAGAATGAGGAGTTTGCCTAATGGATATCTAAGACTAATTGGATAATCCACATATAATTACAAATATTTATGGGATAATCGCTAGAGAGGGAATCACTATAAGCAGACCAAGAAAGTGTGCAAGGAATAGCCACTGTGAATCAAGCCTAGGTATGGCAGCTCCTGCCTGTGGAGCAACAGGGAAGAGCAGATTTCATAGAGGGTTGTAGGATATTGCGAACTGTCAGTCTCTTTCTGGAAGCAGGGTTTTGGTTGGGAGACTTGTTTGTTCCCTACACATATTTGACCTGATTATCGAGAGACTTGCTTCCTCTTTCCATATCCTCCCCTGACTAGAATAATGACAAAATGCACATATTCCAGATGAAAAATTTACTCAGTCAATCTATACAACGCCCTTTCTTTTTTTTATAAGCAATTTTTGTTCATCTGTGCTTCTTGCTGGGCTCCAATAGTTACATAGAATGAAAAATTGCATCCATTACACTTGTCAACGATGAAAAAATACATACATGTCCCTACACTCCTACTTTGGATTTATACAGAGCTAGTCTTCTAAAGGGAACAAAAGAGTCCAGCTTCTCAGAAGTGAAGGGAATCCTGGTGGAGGCCATCAGATTTCATCTCTAAATGAAAAGGAATCCCAACAGCCCCACCCCAGGTGGCTATCCAGCTTCTTCTCAAAGTCTTTTAGTGAGAGAAAACCTTACATCTTTTGTTATGGCCCATCCCTCTTTGAAACTGTCTACAATTTTAGGAAATTGTTCTTCATAGTAAGGTGAAATTTGACCTCTTCACGAATTCTACCCATTGCTCCTATTTCGCCTTCAAAGAAAAAGCAGAATGAAGTGAATCCCTCCTCTAGATAACATCTCTTTTGTGACCTCAACACAACTATCCGGTCTCCTCTAAGTCTTCCCCAGGTCAAATATCTGCAGTTCCTTTAGCCAATTAGATGGCAATATCTCTAGACCCTTCATCAGTCTAATTGTTGTTTGTCTTTTGTTTTTGAAGAAGCCCATGACATTAGGGATATGATGCCATGACATGCATATGAATTGGATTTGAGTGAGGGGGTGCTGTGCAAAGTCACTAGCCTCACTTTCTCTTCTGGAGTCATCTGGGTTCAGGGACCAGATACGAATCAGGAAGAGAGATGGCCCTGGATGCAGTGAGTGGGTTTGGCATTTTTAAGCTAAGGTCTTTAACAGGTCCAGTTTAACTGAGGCAATGCCCATTTAGTGGATTAAGGAAGTAAGAAAGAAATGAAGCAAAGAATACTCTCTTTTGCATAGTCCAGGAAAAAAAAATCCATCTTGGAGGGGAAAGACCCTGAAGTTATCTGGAAAAACCAGAAACAATTGCTATTTACATTCACTCGGAACCAATCAGGTCCCAAACAATGAGCAAGTGGGGTTTGATCTAGGACCAAAAATCTAGTTACCTTCTTCTGGAAGCTCTTCAACTTATCAGAGTTCTCCCTAGAATGAGATGTTCAGAACTGAATAGAAGATGCCAGATGCAGCGTGACCTGGGTCACGGACATGGAAACCATAACCTCTATAACCCTGGACATATCAGTTTTAATCCAATATCAGTATTTTTTAGATACTATGCTACAGTGCCGACATAAATGAACATGCAGACCATTGAAAGCTCCAGGCAAAACGCTACAGTTAGACCCCTCTGACTTGTACTAATGATGTTGATTTAAAATAGCAGCAACAACAAAACACCTCAACCGTAAGACCACATTGATTTCCACTAATATTAATTTTGATCAAATTCAACTTAACATGGTACACTGGATGACGATCTTTTCAGGTGACATATCAGCTATGCCTTCCAACTTCATGTAAGCAGCAAATTTAAGAAACGTGTCATCTATAGTTTGATTCAAGACACTGATAGAGGCATTGTGGTCCAGTGGATAGAGTCTGATCTGGGAACCAGGAAGATCTGGAAAATATGTTGTAGTGAATGGAAGACAGGCCATGGAAGCAGGACGACCTGGGTTCAAGTCTAGATTTTGAAATACATTAGTTTTGTGATACTGGGCCAGTCACTTAAACTAACCTCAGGGACCTTAGACAAGGAAGACACATTTAGAACAAAAGCTGGCACTGCAGTGGATAGAATACCTGACCTGGAGTCAAGAAATCTCATCATCCTGGTTCAAATGTGGTCTCAGACTTTTACTAGTTATGTGATCCCAAACAAGTCATTTAAGCCCTTTTGCCCCAGTTTCCTCATTTGTAAAATAAGCTGGAGAAAGACGTGGCAAATTACTCCAACCTCTTTGCCACGAAAACCCTAAATGACATCAGAGCGAACAACAATAAAGCAAACAAAAGCAAGTGCAAACAGGGAGCTCAAACTGTAGACAAAGACCTGATCGAAGGTGATCAAGGAGGGCTTGGAAAGGATCATTGGATTCAGGAATGCTAACACTAAGATTCCGATTGTCTCTTGAGAGATCTACCTTAATAGATATAGAGAAGCCAGGAAGGGAAAGGAGGACATTTTAGGTGGAAGAAGAACACAGACATGACGGACTCATGCAGGGAGAGAAGGGTGATTGGCCTGGTTGGAGTGGAACATCAGAGTTAGGAAAAGAAGAGGAAAGGAAATAAATATTTATTGAATATCTACAATGAGCCAAGCACTGTGCTAAATGTTTTCCCAATATTATTTCACTTAATCCTCATAGTAACTCTGAGATGCAGGTCAAAGTTTAGGTTCAATATTAAGAAAAGTAACTGTTAATATAGAAGAGACAATTATGAGAGAGAGAGAGAGAGAGAGAGAGAGACAGACAGACAGACAGACAGACAGCCAGAAACAGAGAGACAGACTGAAAGACAGAGACAAAGAGACAGAGACTGAAACCCCACTGGGGCTAACCCAGTGAGAATTACTTTGAGTTTACTGAAAGCTGGCCATAAAGGTACAAAGACATATCATAATTTTACTAATTTTTCTCTGGATATAGAATAAAAGCAGGAAATCAACGCAGGGACAGCAGCACCACCCCCATCCCTTCACTCCATTTCAGCTCCCATTTCTTGAAATTTAAACGAGCACCACTGACCTCTAAGGCTTCTTTATTTTCTATCAGCTTTGAGAAGCAGAATGTCCATTCAAGTCAGTCCATTAGGCTTATAAAAATTCTATTACTGCATTACCACATACCAGAATTGAACTCTCCCTATAACGTCACTCTCCTACAGGTACCTGACAGGCCAAAGGAGTGAACATTTCCCTTTCACAAGTTAGTTTAACAAATGTAAGTCCCCTGACATCCATTTCCAAGAATTTGATCTAATCATCTGGGGACTCCAAACTTTCATGGAGCTCTCTTTTACTCAGTATTTTTTTGGGGGTGGGGGGGTGGGGATACTGCATGTCTGAAAGTATTATTCTAGAATTCCACCCCATCAAAAGGAGGTTTCAAGCAAAGGAGCTACTGAAACATGACTGTGTGGATCTCAATGAGAAAGGAAAAAGAGTTAGTAGTGCCACAGAAGACAAAAAGATGGCGGGCCATTGTCTGGGTATTATCTCAAAGCTTTCTCTAGAGATTGAGGACTGGGAATCAGGTTAGATGAAGGGCAATCTAATCATTATTAAAATTCCACAGAAACAATTTTTTTAAACTGCAGGTCCTTATTAATTGACATTTCACAAACAGAGCTGCCTTTAATCTCCATTAAATAAATGTAAATGTATTCTTTAAGTCATAGCAACATTATGTAGCAGCTGGCACTTAGTCAAAATCTTCTATTTCCACCTGAATTATCTTTGAATGTAATTTATGCTAGTACTGTGTTTGTTAGTCATTTTAAGAATACATTTGTTGAAAATTCAGTACTGTATCTTTATAGAGATTTTTCTTTCTCTAAATAGTGTCAAGATTTTACAGTGAATTTGTGTTGATTTTCAATAACTTATGATTAAAAACACATTTAACTTTCCAATGACTGAGTCGAGGTATAAACTGTACAAAGATCTACAAGCAAGTCATCACACCTTCCAATTTTTCAGTGGATAGAGGAAAAGAATTCCTGCTTGGATCTCTCCAATTAGCAGCTGATGAGGTGACATTAAAACCTAAACTTTGAACATTCCCAAATTGGGGAATGGGGGGGGGGTAATGACAGCATCTGCCTCTCAGGGCTATTATAAGGATTAAGTGAGGTGACATTAAAACATTCCAGTGGCCATTTAGGTCCTTTATCTGTATGAACATGGGCAATTTCAAGTAATGTAGACTCAGAAAGTTAGAAAAGTCTTTGGTAACCTAAGGTACAAACAAATTTCTTTTGATTTTGTGACATAAGATAATTGATTTTTTTCCATGCAGTGGCACCTTGGGCTTTCAACAAATAAACTGATGTATGACTTGGTTTATTTCCCTCCTTTCCTTTCCCCCAGTTCTGGCGGGAAAATCACAGAATATCAGAGTTGGAATGGAAGAGAAAATAACTAAAGGATACCCTTTACTACATGATAATTAACATATCTAGTGAACATTTAGGTTTACTTTGCATAGAAACACCTTTTGCTCAAAGACCTCTAGTGAGGAAAGACCCACAACCACATTTCAAGGTAACCCATGCCACTTTGGATCTCTATCTGTGTTATGAAATTTTCCCTTATATACAGATAAAATCTGCCTCTATTCAACTGCTACTCAGTATTCTCAGTTCTGCTTTTAAGGCCAAGCAGAACAAATCTTGTCCTTCCTCTCTGCTGGCCTTTCAACGTGAACAAAATACATTTCATTTTCCCCATCTCCCTCAGCAAGATTTTCCTTTTTCAGGTTGAAAATACCCAATTCATTCAACTAATTCTTCTCCACCATAGTGTTGTACCTGTTAATACTTATTGATTAGGAAGACTATTATCTAGTACAAAGAATTGAGCAGAATATTCCAGATGTAGTCTGACCAGGTCAGGGTTCTGGACTGTATCTCTCCTAACGTAGCAGAAGACTGCATCACATTTTTGAACTGCCATATTTTAACACTCAAATTGAGCTTGAGGGCGACTCTAGCCTCCAGATTTCTTTGCTAAGAAGTATGAATAGTCATGTTTCCCAATCTTGCACTGGGGAAGTTGATTGTTTTGATTCAAGCATGGAACTTTACACTTATTACATTCCATGAAACTAGCTACTCCTCTTAGCTTTGTGTCATTTTCAAATCTGATACACGTGTCTTCTATGTCTTTATCAAATTAACAATTAAAAATATTAAATCACATAGATCCCTGAAACATTTCATTAAAGACCTGCCTCCAAGTTGCCAATGACTTCCTATTTACAACTCTTTGGGTCAGATCATTCAATATATTCTCCTAACTGTACTATTATTTAAATCCAAATCTCTCTATCATGTATGCAAGAAGAACATAAGAACTTTTCCCAAAATTATCTTGTGGTGTTACAATGGAGGAAATGAATGGGAGTATGAATAAAAATTGGAGGTTCACAGGTATTTCTTATACATACTCCTTTGTTACATCTGGATATCTCAAATACACCCCAAGGATTTCAAAGCATATCTTGTAAAATATACCAAAAAGAAGGCATAACTTTGAATCTTTCAAGGAGACTTTATCAAGAAATGGTCACTGAAAACTGCATGGCCAACACCCATCCTTGAAGTTAATAGCAAGTTCCCAGTGTATAAATCTCCCTTGTTTCTTTCCTTTCTCACATCTTCCATAAACCAACCTTGTTTCTTTCCTTTCTCTCATTCTCCACTGCTAATCAGTTGCCAAGTGTTTTTTTTGTTTTTTTTTTAGTTTATGCAAGGCAAATGGGGTTAAGTGGCTTGCCCAAGGCCACACAGCTAGGTAATTATTAAGTGTCTGAGACCGGATTTGAACCCAGGTACTCCTGACTCCAAAGCCGGTGCTTTATCCACTAGGCCACCTAGCCGCCCCCAAGTGTTTTTTTTTAATTCTACTTCCTCAATACTTCTAACATCTATCTCCTTCTTTCTATCTACACAATCACCACCCATTGTCAGGTCTTCATCACTTCTCACCTGCTGGACTATTGCTTTACCTGCTGGATTTTCCCATTTCTAGTTTCTTTACTCTCAAATTCATTTACCACAAAGATACCTAACTGATATTCCTAAGGTCACATTTTTGATCTCATCAGGTCCCTGTTCTAGAAGCATCAATCACTCCCTATATTGTTTGGCCTGAGGTGAGCATTTAAAATCTCTCTCAAGCTGACTCCAACTAATTTCAACCTTTTGCTCATCACCGATCTGTAGCACACATTTGATGTTTGAGCCAAACGAGCCTACTTGCTGTTCTCTGCATAGGATGATTCACTGTTTATTCTTTGCCTTGCCACTGGCTCCAGAGACCAAATTTTCCCTCTTTACTCATGGCTGTGGTAATTCCAAGCTCAGCTTTAGTGTCATTTCCTCTAGAAGCAGCTAGGTTGCTTTGAATAGGACACTGGACAGGAAGACCAGAGTTCAAACTGTAATTCAGTCCTTTCTATGTGATCATGGAAAGATCACTTCATTTCTTTGAGTCACAATTTCCATATTGGCAAAATGAGAATAATGACATTACTCACTTCACAGGGCTGTTGGAAGGATCAAATGAGAAAACACATGCAAAGTATTTTGCTAGCTATTATTATTAATGAAGCCTTTCCAGATCCCCCCTCAGTTGTTATAACTCTTCCTCTCAAAATCACTGTGTCTTTAATTTGTACAATATTTTGTATTTATTTACCTATGTAAATAGTGTATCTGCCCAACAGCACATAAGCTTCTTGATGACAGTGACTGTTTTTATTTTTGTCTGTTATCTCTAGTACCTAGAACAACGCTTGGAACCCTCGGAGGGACATATTAACAACCACTCCTGTCAAGAAAAGTTTCTTGAAATCCCAGTCATGCAGCCAAGGCCTTTTCAAATCCTGGAGAATGACCTGGATCTGGGTGGTGCCAAGTTTTTTACAACAGTGATCAGTATATTAATAAGAACAATAAATACCAAATATCCTCCTGAGGTTCCTCACAATGCTAGCCTTATTAAGGGATATGGGTATCATCAAGCACCTTAGCTGGGATGGGCAAGATACTGTTGCTTTCCACAGAGCTAACTAGGAGCACTACTTCTAGGTTCACCACTGTCCCTCTTCTTGGTTCTGGCAGCCTTGCTCCTGTCCTACTGAACCAAATAGTTTCTCAAACATTAGACGAGGAAAGCACTGCCTTTCTCTTACTAACACCCCCTCCCCCTTCTCTATTCCTTCATCTATCTAGGACCTTAGCCACCAGATGTCTCATGTGCCACTGAGGTAAAGGAGCTACAAAATATATATATATCAACTAATTATGTTTGGAAAACTGTTGCATAACATTACATTAGGTTTTCAGAGGGCTTTTCAGAACCATTCCAGTTTAGAAACAGATTATAATCTAGGATCTATCTGACCTAATTCTAGATCTTCTCATGTGCCATGACTTATCATCTCCTCGAAATCACAGTGATGCTCTTAAAGGTCCAGACTAGACTGCCTCACCCCACCCCAATAGATATCAATTGTTAGGAAGATTTATTCACTACTGAACTAAAGTAATCTTTTCCATAATTTCAGCTAATGTTTCTGGTTATATCTTTTTGTGCCAACTAAATGAAATCTTCCCTTCCTTAATGTTTCTGTCCTTCAGATAGTTATGGACTATTCTCGAGTTCCTCGTTAGTCATTACTAAGCCAGGCTCTGTGGTGTGTGTGTGTGTGTGTGTGTGTGTGTGTGTGTGTGTGTGTATATATATATATATATATATATATATTTAATCCTTTTAATCTTTCTTCATAAATCAGCCTCTTCAGCTCTTTGAATGTTTTCAGAGCTGTTCTCTAAACTATTTTCTCATGACTTCTCTAATGAGGTGACCTCAATTCCACATGTCATTTTGACAGAATCAGAGAGGGAACTATCAAGTCATTTAGCAATGGCTGTACAGAAAGCCACAGGTGCCCTTCTGCAGGTTTCTACCAGACACCCAATAGAGAAAAAAACAAGGACCAAAAAGTGCTATCTTTCCCTTTTTATCCCTCTTTGCAACCCTGCCATAATGCACACCCCAAACTTCACTCTGATTTTTGAAATGGTTTTTCACCACAAGAGGTTTAAACTTCTTTTCAAGACATGGAAAGGTATTGGCTGAGTACTTTCATCTTTTGATCTTGTGCTTCCCTGAGTTTAACTTCTGCATTTTCCTCAGTATTTTAAACATAACCTGTTCACAAATTTCTATATTGTACAGCTGAAACCAGAGGTCTTCATTAGAATTTTTCCAAGGGTTCCATCCAGGTATCTTCAAGGGGTTGACCAGAGTACATTTCCATCTGATTTGCATGTTATTTGCATACACCTACATAGTCTGTGCCATCTACCTTCAAGCAGTATTCAACTTGAAATGTTATTAGGGTTTTTTTGTAAAGGTGTCACTTCTCAATGTTTTCTCAATCTTGCCAACCCACTATTAGTGGCCCAGAAATCAGCACCCAAAATGAAGAGCAGAAAGGAAGAAAGAAGAGGAATCAGCCAGAAAAAGCTTAATAGTGATGACTAGCAGTGCCAGAAATTTCAGCTATATTGCTAATGACCTGCAAATTCCCAGTTGGGAGAATACTGGTTTAATTACTCATATCACTGAGGACATTTATAAATGAGATAGTCACTGATCAAAAATCTTACAGATTAAAGAATGTCAGAGCTGGAAAGATCCTTAGAGATCATGAAGTTTGTACTATAGCCCCCCCCCTTTAAAAGAGGAAGAAACTGAGGCTTAGACTGGTAAAGTGATATAATAGCTTACATTTCTCTAGTGCCTTAAGGCTTACAATGTATTTTCCTCACAACGACCATCCCTAATGACAGTTTCTGTGAAAGAAGATTATGGGAGATGAGAGGAGGACTTGAGCTGCATAAGGAGGAAGAGATTATGAAATTTATGTGGGAAGGTTTGGCTTTGTAGAAAAAGGAAAGTGATTGGAAGAGGAGAAATAGGGGAGAAACTAAGCAAAAATTGAAGGAAAATAATACTCAGGAACATATTCTACTTCCAGATTCTGTATGACAAAGTGATGGAGGAAAGGTCAACAGAGGAGAGGATCTGAACAATAAATGGAACAAGAAATGGTAAAGGTGATTTTTGAGAGGCTTTTACAAAAGACTTTTTTTTTTTTAATAGACAAGACTAATGATTCAATCTGGGGGAAGAGAGAAGAAGGGCTCAGTTTGAGAACTATAAAATCTGTAAATTGATTAAAAATAACAATTTGGTGAACCAAATAGGATATTACTGAGAAAAAGAAAAGTTCGACACTGTCAGACTTTGAGCTGAAAAGAAAGTTGGACATTATCAGACTCTGAGCTCAAAAGTGATAAAAGGTGATAAACCCTTTATCTAGTGATGAGGAAGCAGGATATTTAACATATACAAGTAGTTAAAAGAACAATATTGAGAATTTCAATCAGTATGAGGAATGTGAAAAATTGGGTAGTGACTTACATTGAATATATGGTATTTGTATTTCTGCCACAAATAATGTCTTTGTTGGCATCCCTACTAGGAAAGAAAATAAGGAACCTCAAGGGACCCCTCTCTAAGTCCAGGTAATCGGGGATAATGGGCTCCTAAAAGATAAAAAGAGAATGGAAACCTATCCTTTGTTGTGAGGTTAGAGGATAGAAGACCATCACAGAGGATGGAAAGAAAAAAATACAACTGTATTCTTGGAACTAAAAAAGAAATCTGAGGTTCATGCTGAAGAAGAAAAGGCTAGATGTTGCATAGAAGACATAGTTTGTTGTTCAGGTTGTTTCAGTTGTGTCTGACTCTTTGCGACCATTTTTAGGTTTTCCTAGTAAAGATACAGGAGTAATTTGCCATTTCTTTCTCCAGCTCACTTGAAAAAATGAGAAAAACTGAGGCAAACAGGGTGAAATGACTTGCTCAGGGTCACACAGTTAGGACGTATCTGAGGCCATATTTGAACTCAGGGTTTCCTGATTCTAGCTACAAGGCTACCTAGCTGCACCAACAGCTAGTTACTAGTCCCCTAAGGAAAGAGAAAGTAGGGTCAAAGAAACTAAACAAGGACAGATTATTCATTAAATATAAGAGGAAGAAAAAAAAAGCAACAGTGTTGGTGATTTCCTGTTTAGAAATTGTGAAATGACTCAAAACCAGACCAATTTCTTGTCTTCTTTGGATATATATGATCAAAACCTCCCAAGACTTGTCAAAAGAAATGACCAGTAGTCATTTCTAGTGATTCACACAGATATGAAAGATATTTCCAGAAGGAACCTAAAAAAGCATTGCCAAGTCTTGGGAAAGAAACTGAAGATCATAAGGGCAATTTCTGTGTTTTCCTTATTGCTTCTCATTGACAAAAAGGGATGCCAAAGAGATTGATTGTTTTCAGAAGTGAATATTAAAGTGGTTAGGAAGATGGCATTTAAGAATGTGACTGCATTTTTGGATCAAAGCTTACAATAAAGGAATGACACTCCTGGCCAAAGGTGGAATGTACATGACAAGGCTAGTAGTAATATATTCAGTCTGGATTTCTGCCAAAAGTGCTTTAAAATAAAGGGGAGCAGGTATGGATACATCTGAATATTTTTATCCACCAAGCCAAATACCACAAAGATTTGATAGGAAGGAGGAAAAAGAAAAATAGTCACAGCATCCAAAAGTTTTTAAGAGACAAAACATTGAGAAGGAGCCAATAGTAAAAATCCATTGCCTCAAATGCAAAATGTCTGAAATTTAGGCAACAGGCACAATCAACAAAAAGTCCTAAAATAAGACAAACGGGAACTCAGAAGTAAATCACTGACATGTGGTAGACTGAATCCCATAAACTGGACTATCACTCTGGGCTAGTATGCCTTATTCAAAAGAAAAAGGATAGCAGTATATATTCAATAAGGCCTGCTGATATAAGAAACTACTCAGAGGGAGCACCCACAGAGGAAGAGGTATGGTAGAGAACAGTTCAGTGAAGACAGAGTGAGAAAAAGAAGCCATTTTGTCCTTCTGGTATGCTACATAATAGTTGGCTGGATATAAATCAGGAGCTGAGGAAACATTAGCATTGGTAGGTTAGTTGCATGACGCCGATACTAGCCGCAGTGACTTCTCTCCACTTCCCACCCCCCAGAAGAAAAACCAATAACATCTGATTATTTTCCTTAATGACAAGAACTGTTTTTCGGAAGGAAGAGGCTAGTCAACAGGAGGAAATTCTACTTTGGCTTTCATTCAGACTAAATGGAAGACACTAGTCGCTGGGGTGGAACAATGAGATCCTTGTGGGAAAGGGACCACATCTTTCTGAAACTTGTAACTAAGGAGGAGAGGGAAGCAAGGAATGGACTCCGCATTTCTGGAAAGCAGATATCCTAGAGCTGAAAGGAACACAAGTAAAATGGGATACCTCAAGTGGAAATAGGCATTCCCTCATTTTACATCTTCAAGCAAAGGCTGGATAAATATTTGTTATGTATATTTTAGTGGAGATTCCTTTTGGGATACTGGTTAGGCTGGGAGGTTATTGATGCCCCTTCTAATGATAAACTTAGATGATACAGTAGACCCTATGAGGTTGGTCTTTTAAATATCATTGGTGTCATGGGATTTTGGGGGTAACCAGACAAGCAGAGGAATCTGGGGGCCACTGAAAGAATGAAAGAATTCATGTTAAAACTGGGATGTTAAAACTGCTTAGGATTTTATTATGGAATACAGCAAAGTAAACAGGTAAAAAAAAAAAAAAACTTTTCTGCCTGAAAGGGTCAGCAAGCATTTAAGACAGAAAGAATAACAAAGGCCTAGTAGGTAGAGAGTGAGGCAGAGACAGAGAGGGAAATAAGGAAAGACAGAAAGAGCTGACTGGGCCAGAGAGAGAGAGGGGGGTGGCCCCAAGCAGAGTTTCAACTCAGGTTTTGTAGCCTTACCCCTTATCTGGGCACTGAAGGCAAAAGGGGAACTCCCTCCTACCTCTTATGAATCTGGTAGAGTTGAAGGAGGGGGTTTGGAAATGAGGAGATCAGGATACAAATTTTACATTAAATAATGAATTAATAAGGATCGATTTACAATCTCAAGAGCAAAGACCTTCCCACATCCTTAACAAGATTCCCTGATTTTAACAGTATTAAAAGATTACAGATTTTGTTTCCTGCTATGTGACACCAAAACTCAGAATGATAAGGTGACTTGTGCGAGGATCTCATCTTTCACCTTCCATACTTGGCCAAGGATACAAAACAACTGAATGCTAGCATTGGGATTTGAACCCACATCTTCTCTGACCCCAAAACCATATTTTTCTTTTCACCATATCACAATGAGAGGCACAACTAGTGATCTTAAGGGGACTAATACAGGATCTTATGGTCTTTCCGGTGAGCCACTATCTCATAGTATTTATCTGCTAAAAATCTAGCTACCAACCACTGAATACATTTCTAAAGGTCAGACATAATTTCATAATAACATAAATTTTTCTCTGGCCATATAAATGGTACTCTGGTTAGTTTCTTTCCATGTTATGGCCACACTGCTATTGATTCAAAAGCTATTCCCTGGTCCTCCAGCACCTACACCCTGGACTGCGCCATCTCATCAGTGGTAGTTCACCATTTCTAGCTGGCCTATTCTACTTATAAAATCTGTACTGCGATTACTAGAAAGGGTCTTTAAATCTACTACCCAGTAGCTGCAGTCATCATCCATATGACTTTTTAGATCTCAAAACAACTCTCCTTAGTTCCTAGATCCTGATGTCTTGTCTTCATCTATTAAATTATAAGCTCCTTGAAGGCTGTCTTGCTTTCTGAATTTGTATACCTAGCATGCTATCAGGTATATAAGAACCACTTAATAGATGATTTTTTTCTTCATCTAAGTATATATTTTATATCTCTATATTGAAGGGGAGAATAGAATACCTATGTTAGTTGAGAGAGAACAGCCCCCAAATTCTTCATTTTAGGATTAGAAAGCATCTACTGTTATTTTTTTCTATACCCCATCTCCACAAGATTAATATTCCTGTTGATACCCTCCCCCCAATCTTTTTTTCTATATCGAGACATATCTCGATATGAGGTGATAGGCATAGACAAAGATGCTTATAGTGGATCTTATGGAGCCCCTAAAATAAGGACATATATAGGGCTACTTTTTTCATTTAGGAGGGCAGGAGTCAAATGCTCCCCCCCCCCCTGCACAGTTATCACAATTGCTTGTTATATGTATAAAGTTGATAGCCTACTGTGATCAGCAAACAGCCCCAAATCTCCTTCTTGCAATGACATAGAGGAGCCTTAAGCAAAAAAAGAAATCAGAGCAAATATGCACCTTTAGAAATCTGAACTCATTAGATTAAAAACATAGATATTCAGAGGCTCTCAGAGTGCCTGAGGATAAATGGACATTGCTATTCAGACCACTGGAACTTTTAACAGAAAAGTACTGCAATTCTAAATTTTAGTTTATATCACAAAAAAAAAATGAATCATTGCTTTGATCCTGGTTCTCATTTTCCATCTTGTAAAAGACCATCTGGTTAAGATGAAATTTTTGAGCCTTTTCTTATTAACCTTGACCAGATTGAATGTATTTTCTTGGTAATTCCCATTTAATTGGTAGAAAATGTGCTATCAGTGATTTAAAATAATTGTAACTAAATTTCTCAAGATGCAAAGTATAAAGATGCACAGCATAAAGATGCACCAGATTGTCACAGCATTATCAAAGTTTAATTGATCTCATTTAGATCTCATCTGACCAAACTGTGCATTGTAATTCTGCCTTTCTTTGACCAAATGATTGCAATCTTGTCACTTGTATTTAGACATATCATTAACATATCAAAAAGTTCTCCCAATATCAAAGGGTTGGAATTTCTATAAAAGCCCCTCCTTCCTTAGTGATCAAATACTGAACTCTTTTGTCACAGGGTCTGCTGCCTCAAGCATCTATCTTCTCTTTTTCTCAAAAAAGAAAAGCTGCAAAACTCTAGGCCATCAAACATTAAATAATTGGAACTGTCTGGAAGTCAGGAATATAAAACATGCTGATCTAGTCTTCTGGTACATGGTGAGAGTCCCTTTCCATCCTCTTTAACGCAGAGTCTGTGGATTGGAAGGAAGCAGACACCAGGATACACATATGATAGGCTTAGGTTCTTTGAGTTGTAAGATTACCTGGTATTAGAACTCACTAGGCTGCCTTAGCCAGCATCAGATCTGCTCCTTGTGGTCCAGCCTTATCTCAACAAAAAGACTCCATCTGGGCTAAGACCATTTCATCCTCCAGAAATAGATCTCCTTAGGTTCATTGAACAAAACCACAATGTCACGTCTATAAGCTATAAATCTGAATTGAAGAAAACTGCACATTATTCACCTTTGGGGGGTTTTATAATCAAATAGAGATACATAATCTCAGGAAATCAGTTTTCATCATATCTTGTTAGTTTTTATAAGAGAGTCGTTTTTTCCTAGTTGTGATTCTGACCTTTCCATAGAGAGGATACAGAATTTATAGGCTTCCTCCTTAGGGTCAGGTTTTAAATCATTTGGCACTTGAAATAAGAGAAGGTATCTAACTCAATCTTTATCCTCATTTACATTTTAGAAAATGTCTTTCCAAGAGAAAATGGGACCCCTGTCTCCCATGCTTTGGTATCTAGGGATCTACTTTTCTTTTCTCAAGGGTGGCTGATATTCATTTCCTGGTTCTATGAGAGTATGATAACAAATGAGTCAGGTGAAAAAAAATCTGTGCCCAAAGCTGAGCGCAGGGATTCTTGGCCTTACTGTGGATCCTGGACCCCTCAGACAGTCCACTGAATCCAATGGACTTAAGATCAGAATTTTAAATGAATAAAATGAAATACAGAGGAGATCAATGGCAGTTATCCAAATACTTAAAAGAAAAATTCATGGATCCCAGGGTAAGAATTCCTTATCTAGAAGAAACCAAGGTTGGTCTGGGAAAAAAGAAAAGAGGCAGCAGGGATAGTTTGATTAGGCTCAACTCAGCTTGGTATAGGCTCAACTTTCACCACTCACTAGCTGTGTGACACTGGACAAGTCAGTTAACCTCTGGACCACAGTCTCCTCTTCTGTCTAGTCTATCGTTGCAATGTGTCTCTCAGTTCTATCCTCCAATATTTATTATAGCTACTACTCCAGTTTAAGCTCTAATGACCATTTGCCAGGAATATTACATCTGCTTCCTAAGACATCTTTCTGTTGCCATCAGGCTTGCTACTGGTATACATTAGTGTTTTACAAACATCTTGTTTGATCCTCTCAACAATCCCATGTGGTAGGTGCTTTTATCATCACCATTTAACCATCAAGAAAATAAACAGAGGTTACATGATTTGCTCAGGAACAGATAGCTCATAAGTGTAATGTCTAAGGTCAGATTTGCTATTTGTGACTCTAAGTCCCATTGTCCTAGACTCTTCTGGAGAATCGCTCCCTTTCTTGTTCATCCAAATGTGCTTGTCCTATGTCCTATTCCCTTAAGGGGCCGATCCTCAAGTCTTTAAGGCTCTGGAAGCTCCAGGCTGAGGGTACTCCCTCCACCACTGCAGATCACGACCTCTTTGTGACTTGGGAGATTTCCTTAGAACGTTGCTGGATCCTAAAACACAGTGAGTGATATGGCACCAATCTAGGTCTAAACTTAGCTGAGCATAACTGGGCTGAGCCTGGATCACTGAGTAAACAGTTCTTCAGTAGACTTCTTTGGAAAGTCTCCTTAGCTTGGTGGGATCTGCCAGAGTTGTCCTCTGTAGATTGTGTCTTCTAACATCTAGAGTTAAGCATAGCCTTATAAAATAAGGAAAACTTACATTGGCGTTCTACTGAAAACGGTATTTGAAAATTCGATATGAAATATTCTACCAAATAGACTGACGATATCTGAACAAGTACATGTCTAAAAAAGTGAATTTTTCACCAGAGTTGGGCCTTTTCTGTTACCAAGAATAGCTACAAAGCATATATATTACCAGGCTTTGGTGCTATCCAGTGTTAGCTTGGAAATCTGTCCTAGGTATGTAGTCTGTTCAAATCCTAGTTCACTTTTCTGAATTGAATGGCATATGAATCTTTCAGGGAAAGAGGGAATCAACACACTTCCCATTCTTGTTTCCTGATGAATAATTTAAAATTTGCCTGAAGACATGAATGACAAATTCAGTTTTCTTTTATTAATATTCCATTACAGTTTCATATCATGATGGTAAGTACTTTGGTCTTTCCCTGAAATAAACTTAATGCCTAATGATAACCTACTTAACCCCTGAGCTCAAGAATGGCCTCTAGTCTCCTCTACTGGTGGCTGAAATCCATATTAAGATGCATGCCCTTCTGCACTTCATTTTCATGCACACATCTAGGAGGGAAAAGTTATTTTCTTTCTCTACCAATCCCTTAACTGCCGGTGGCTACAGCTTATCTGTATTAATTGCCAGGGAAAATGTAAAATCTGCATCCAAGGTACAGAAAAGGAGCACTACCTTCATTATGCCAGCCAGGGGTAACCCTTTGCCATGGAAACTCAGACCATCATTAGTTGTAGATTCCTTTGGGGCTTCAGTGTGGGTAAAAAAAGAGTCTGTCATTCCCCAAAGACTAGACAGTGAATTATTGTCACCAATGAGCAGCTCCAAAGTCATTTCTGAAAGCTACTTCAGAATGCTTTGCCAGAGTTTGAAGAACAGCAATGAGAAATTCTCCTTCATTCCTAATCGAGCCCCCTCCTATTTTTTAAATAAGAAATACACTCTCCCTACAAATATATATTGGAAAAAACTGTGGATTTTTCTTTCATTTGAAAAATACCAGAAATAGCCTCTGCAGTCATTTTTTTTGCCTTGAAAAAGAAATCTGTCACCAGTTCTTACATTAAGGCCCTTAATTTTCAGAGCATCTGAAAGGCCAAATACCAGAACAGGTTTTTTTTTTTTTTTTTTTTTTTTTAGGAACAGTATTTTTATGAGGAAAAAAAGAGATGAATAAAATTCAGTTTCTAATATTCTAAAATGAATTGAGAGGACATTCCTTCAGCTATTGATATTTTTTCCTTCTATGTATATGATAAAAGATGGTGAAAATGAAGACAAGAATAAAAATGGCAGTTCTATTTGAAGTTACTGTTATCCTTTCTAACATACAAGAAATAAGGAAGAAAGTTCAACTGTTTGTATATCTGCAATATAGGTAAAAACAGAAAATAAAACAAGACAACTTACCTCTGCAGTGTTTATTTGAATATTATTGCATTAGTCATCTCTAATATTTTTCTCAAAGCAAAAAAGTATGCAAGTCTTCCTAGACATTTCTCATGATAAAAAACATTTCCGACATCCTAAATAACTCTCCTAAGTGTTTCAGTGACCATCAAAGTCAGAAATGGTCTTTTTCAAATGAAGTGACTTTATTTCTCATATAGGTCACTTAGTGTTGCTCAAGTCCACTGGCACCCTCCCCAAATTGTCCACTCCATAAATTGATAGCCTTGGATCCTTGCAAGACAAGACGACAGGCAAGTGAGACGGGTAAAATCAGTAGGACCAACGGGCAATTTCCCATCCAGGTACCAAAGTAAGTAACAAGAACGCAACCAAAAAGAGACAAAAGGATTTTAGGAAAGCCATGGAATATTAGAAACTTCCTCTGTGGTAGATTCATAAAGTGATATGGACTCTTGTACAAGATGGGCAGGTATAGAAAGGCTGCACTGGTGAAGGAAGCAATCTCAACAATGAAATCATAGATCCATTGGAAAGCTGAAGAGTCAGGCTTTAGGATGAGAAAGTAATGGGCATGCCATGCTAAATGATGCTGAACTTTGACTTCTGGTGGTGAAACATCTCTAAGAGGGCTTGTCATTTAAAGAAACTGGTTAAATGATTGCTTGATTTTACTTATCTGTATTTACAGAGGGCAAAACTAGGGTCAATGGATGGCAGATTCTAATTCCACATAAATAAGTTCCTACTAATTAGAGTTTTAAAAATAGAATAGACTGTGTGACCGTGTAATAAGTCCCCTACAATGGAGATCTTCCAATAGAGACAGGTTGATCCATCAGGGATAATGTACAGCAAATTCTTGCACAGAGAAAAAAGGTAGACAGAACTTCAAGGCCTCTTCCAGCTGTGAAATTTTATGACATTAGGAATAATTAGGAGGAGTTACAGAAACCCATAGTATTTTGCAATACTTCTCCCAAAGGGATTCATTGTTCAGATATCTATGGTATTTATTATTTACATATTTCTTTTCCTAGAGACCACTGACCGATTGTGATTAAAAGGGAAAATTGAGCAGTCCATTCAAGGAGTCCCATTGCTGATAGAGCCAATAGTCCTAGAATTATATTTTTAAAATATGGTGAGTATATCTGAATTATTCAACAATTATTAAGCATACATCATATGTGGATTCCATATAACTAGGGAATGTGGATTAAGACAAAAAGCAGATGATTTCTCCTTTTTAAGTCAGAGTTGACAGATCACATCAATTTTGAGTAATGAGGATTAGTTATACTTCCCTCCTAAGTGTAAGTTCTCAATATGCTTTCCAAAACACAGATCTTCTTGGAATATTCCATCATATCAAGGCACCATCAGGCAATATTTTCAGAGAAACTGAAGTAACTCAATTTGTGAACAGAGGAAATGAGAAAAAGTTACTTCTTTTTAAGACCCAATTTTGGCATTACTCCTGTCAAGTCATTCCTCACTCATATGAAATTTGTCTTCCTTCCAAATTTCTTGTGTGTGTGTGTGTGTGTGTGTGTGTGTGTGTGTGTATACCTTGCCTTCCCACTTCCCATTTCTGTCACTATCCCTAGTATTAGAGATCATGGTATTCTTGTCCACCCAGTGGACTGTGAACTCCCTGAGGGCGGGACCAAAGTTACATTGAGTTTCACATCTCTCCCACTGTCAAGAACAGAGCAGAGGATGAATAAATGTTTGTTGAACTGAATACATCATCAATGGACCTATTAAGAAGGATGGAAGTATAACTGAGCTGCAAAATTGTATGCTGGCAGGGACAAAGGTAATACTACCCCAAAATCCAAACTCACCTTATGGCAATAATGTTGTCCACCCGCACACTTTACAGCAGCCACTGTAATCACACTTGGCCTGGTGTCTAGCCATCTGCAATCAGTTTCATGAATTCAGATGTGACATTCTAAATCTAACTCCAATCATGAAGGCTCCCTTTACATTTTTTCTGTTGTATTTAATGAGGAGTTTAAATGTCACCTTCTAATTTTTAGGTTAATTGTAACCCAAGGGACACTAGTTACCTTTTGACTCAGCTTCAAATAACTGTTAACTGGAAAACATACACTCAATTGAAGCCAAGAAGATCAGTAAGGAAAACAGGAACTCTGCACATAGAGGGTAGAAGAGATTTGCTATAAAGCTACTTGGCAAATCCAGTTAGCCTATTTTAGAGGAAAGAAAAATGTCCGATGATTTCCTCTATTCTTCGCTGGAAACAAAATCCAGCCTTTGCAATCACAAATTCCTTGGCTTGAGCAGGTACAGGTCTTTAACACAAGTATTTCAAAGACCATTCATGCTTATCTGGAAAGTAGGCCATTTCTCCTTTTCCTCTAGGATTCTGTTAAAACTATTGCAAAGTTGTCATTTCTACTTTTCTTTGCAGAAAGGCATTCCCAAATCATACTAAGATTCCTAGACTTGCTCCACTGAGAGAACAATGATATCTTATACTAACACTATGGCTATGCTGATCTGTAGTTTCTTGAGGATTTAGATGGAGGTAGAATAGGTAAGCTATTATGCCATTGGCCAGCTGGAGACTGCTTAATGAAAAGCTGTTAAACTTGCAATCCTAGAAGTGGCAGCAGAGCAGATACTGAATATTGGCTGCACAGCAGAATATCTGGAACCTTGAATGTGTTGTTGGAAATAACTCCTGAGCCTCACAAACCACGTTCAGGGAGACAAGCAAAAATCGCAGGAAATCTCAAAAGCTCAGTGATGCAAGGTCAAACAGGAACAGAGCCAAATGGCTCGTCAAATAGTTGGGTTTTTGCATTTCTTTACTTTTTATTGCTCTATAAATTAAAAGAAATGTGGAAGAGAGAACACACAATTAAAGGAGAATGCTGTCCTTTCCAATTACTGAAGTAATTGGATGCCAGGGAGAAATTGAATGTGCTCAGTTTTGACTAAAGATGCTTTGTACTGGGAAAAGCCCAATAGGAGTCACTAAGTCATTGTTTCGATCTATGTAGGCAGGAGCAGATCCAGAGTGCCTAGTACTCACACTGTACTAAAAATTGTGATGAAATGAAGGGGTCCGACCTCTCATCTCTTGAAAGACATAATATCAACTTCATACATTGAGAGGTAATCTTGGAGCCAGGAAGACCTGTGTTCAAGACCTGACCCATACTGACTGTGTGACAATGGCAATCAATGTACCTATTGATGCTCGATGCAACCCTCTAAGACTAGAAGTTGTTAACCTTCATTGGTGGAAGGAATTTCCATGGATGAGAGTTTTCTATATCAATGAAATCACAGATATAATCCCTCCTCATCTTTATTAACTGCATAAGAAACATTCCAAGAAAAGTCCTAATGAAGAGAAACCCAACCAAGAGAACAGATTTGTCCCTAGAAATAGTGAAAAAAAAGACAAAAAAACCCATCCTGGCTCAACCATCAACTAAAGCTTTGAGAAAAATCATCTCACTTTCTGAGCCTCAGTTTCTTCATCTGTAAAATGAGTCCAGTAGACAGGATGATCTCTAAGGTCCAACATCACTGAAACTATAGGAACAAGAAGTAAGGCAGGCCTAAAGAAATCAATCTGAGCATTTGGCAACCCCAAACTTTTCCCTAAGACATGCATACACAAAACTCATTTTTGTTTCAAACCAGTAGTCTCTCACAGCTGCAAAACAAGAGAACATTTCATTTAAGTCAATAAGCAACTACTAATGCAACTCTTATGGTCCTTGTGGCACATCCTACAGATATATAGACAAAAATGATATAATTCCTGCCCTCCAAAAAAATCACACTTTAATATGGGGAGACAACATGGAGAAAGATATAAGTGCAAAATAAATGAAAAATTAATGCATGGCAATTTTGGTTGGGGAGAGGGGAGAGTGTTCCAACAAATGAAGGTGAATGGGAAATATTTCCTTTAGAAGGTAGCACTGGGGCCGAGCCTTGAAGGGAAATAGGACTTCCAAAAGGCAGATGTTAGGAAGAAGAGCATTCGAGACATGGGAGATACAATTTTAAAAAGCACAGGTAGAGGAGATGGAATGTTATGAACAGGGAACCACATGAAGGTATATTTTCTTGGAGACTGAGTGACTGCTAGGTGGTTCAGTGGATAGAATGCTAGACTTGGAGTCAAGAAGACTTGAATTCAAATCTAGATCCAGGCACTTACTGATGACAGTATGATCCAGGGCAAGTCATTTAATTTGTCTCAGTTACTTCATTTGTGATAGCAGCACCTCCCACTCAAGGTAGGTAAGAACATCAAAAATAAATAACATGCAAAACTCTTTATAAACTTTAAAACAGTACATAATAAATGCAAGTTATTAAACAGAAAACAAAATAGGTTTCTGGTAAAAGGTGAGTATCAACTAAATTTATCAACAAGGGAAAACAGCTAGGGTTTGTGAATCAAAAATGAAGAGGCAGGGGCAGCTAGGGGGCGCAGTGGATAGAGCACCAGCCCTGGAGTCAGGAGGACCTGAGTTCAAATCCCACCTCAGACACTTAATAATTACCTAGCTGTGTAACCTTGGGCAAGCCACTTAACCCCATTGCCTTGCAAAAACCTAAAAAACAAAACAAAAAAGAAATGAAGAGGTAGTCAGGTAGTACAGTGGCTAAAGCACTGGATTCAGAGACATGTAAATGTTAAATCATTGTATAAATGCCACTTTGAAGTGGGAATTGGACTAATAAGAAATTAGTCTCAAAAGAAAGGATGGAGAGAGAAGGTAAAATTCCAAACCCAGGGCTTGGCTTATATTTTATCCTATAGATAATAGGGAGAAAATGAAATTTCTTGAACAAGTCAGTGACAGTCAGACCTACATTTTAGGAATACCAATTTAGCAGCTGATTGGGAGATGGACTTGAGTTCCAGGCTGGAAGAGGGAATGGATTTTGGAGGAGGGAGGAACATCATGAGGTAATGAGTACCTGAACTTGACTGAACCTTATTTGAGTGAAAGATAGATACAAGAGATGTTGGAGAGATAAAATCAACAAGACTTGGCAATTGATTAACTGAAAAGGGAGGAGGCAGTAGGAAAAGTCATAAAAGAAAACTGAATGCCAGGGATGGAAGTGAGAGCACTGGCAACTAAAGGAGGAAAGGGAATATGAGAACACGGAGACATCCAACAAAGACAAGCTTTTCTAGAACCAAATAGGAAGAGAGACATACAGAGATAAGTGGAGGGTTGGAGAAGGTTAGGATTTTTTTAATGATAAGGAAGGCCTTGTATGTTTGTAGGTAGCATGGAAAAAGTCAGTGGTTAAATGGAGAGTGAATTTTGGAGAAAGAGAGAGGATGAGGGAAAGAGAGACTCCCAAAAAGATAAGGGAACAAAGGATTAAGAACAAAAGTAGAAGAGCTGACCTTTGGCAAGAAGGTTCACCTTTTTCTCAGTGACTGGAGTAAAGGAGTAAGGAATGGGGAATGATGTGGAGGGAATTTGAAATAGAAATATAGGATGAGGTCCTCACCTGAGAGGTACAGCAGAGGGAGTGACATGGAAGATGACAGACTACTGGGAAATTCTTTTGAGCAATATCTTACCTGTTTCTGAGGGCTAATTCAATTAAGATGTCTTTAGGATCCAAAAAAATAACCTTTATTTTATCCCTGTTTTAGGGTGACACTCTTCACTTTGGTTATACAGCTATGAGCTACCATATCTTTATGGAAAGAATGAGTGAGGTATAGTGGTTTAATGCCCTAAGACAACTCTGGATGGCTATACGTTGCAAGGAATATATCAACCTATGATAGTAAGTACTTCCTCATTAAGGAGTAGCCTTTAATAAAATCATACACCGAAGTCCCCATGTAAGCCTTCAGAATTATATT
Organism: Macrotis lagotis; assembly: GCF_037893015.1. Classification (NCBI taxonomy): domain Eukaryota; kingdom Metazoa; phylum Chordata; class Mammalia; order Peramelemorphia; family Peramelidae; genus Macrotis; species Macrotis lagotis. The sequence continues at coordinate 21,617,868 of NC_133666.1, forward strand.
TTTATGTTCCTATGTCTTCTTGTCCTCATAGGATGACACAGCATTCCAATTCTCTTACAAGAAACAAAGCTCTTGAATAACCAATAGGGTAGAAACAAACAACTGAATGTCACACTTAATTATTGTCTCATTTACCCCACAAAAAAATTAATGAAGGGTAGACAAAAGTTTTTCAAGGGTGACATCTAGTCACAAAAGTTGTCTGGAATTAAGTGTACAGGGACAGTTCTTAATTGTCAGAAAAGGTGAGAGGTTGAGTAAATTAACCAAATGATCATTTTAAATATACACATTGTGTTGAAAAACATTCAGTTTCCCCATTTCCCCAAACTACTTTATAATATAATTATATGGTTCCTGGAGGCTACTTATAATTGAATTATAGGGTGTCTTGTTCACGTTCTGGCTGGTGAAAAAAAAAAGCTCAGCTTTGCTTCGCGGTTCTCTAAACACCGGCTGGAATACTCATGAGGCAGCTTATAATTCAATTAGAACTCCCCTCTGGGAACCATATAATTATATATAAAAGACCTAAGCCATCATATGTTCTCCATTTATTTTTTGTTATGAAAGGATTTGTCTAAAGTCTGATATTAAATTTGAACAGGTCTGAGTCAATTTGCACCTCAAGATTTACCCAGCTACTCAGATACTGTACCATATCTCCCAAGCTTAAACAAGCCAGAAGACAAGGAATTCTAGACTGCCTATTTATGCACACAAATAGTATCTATGTCTCTGTATACCCCACGCAGTACAAAGATATCATCTTTTTTATAATTAAAGTCTACTGAAAATTGTTGTCCTAGTTACCATGATTCAAACAGGAATAAAGCAGCCTCTTTCCATTGGGACTCTAATGCACTATTGGTAGAGTTGTGAACTGATCCAACCATTCTGGAGAGCAATTTGGAACTACATTCAAAGGGCAATAAAACTGTGTCTACCCATCGATCACGCCATTGAACTACTAGGTCTGTATCCCAAAGAAATCATAAAAAGGGGGGGGGAAGACTCACTTGTACAAAAAGAAATATTTATAGCAGCTTTTCTGGAGTGGCAAAGAAATGGAAACTGAGGGGATGCCCATCAGCTGGGGAATGACAGAATAAATTGTGGCATATGAATGATCACTATTGTTCTGTACGAAATCATGAATGGGGTGCAACTAGGTGGTGCAGTGGATGAAGTACTGGAGTCAGGAGGACCTGAGTTCAAATCTGGCCTGAGACACTTAATAATTGCCTAGCTGTGTGACCTTGGGCAAGTCACTTTACCCCATTGCTTTGCAAAAATGAAAAAAAAGAAATCATAAACAGTAGACTTCAAAAAAATCTGGCAAGACATGAACTGATGCTGAGTGAAGTGAGCAGAACCAATAGAACATTGTACATATTAACAGGAATAATGTAAGATGATCAACTTTAATATACCGAACTCTCCTCAGCGGGATAATGATCAAAGACAATTCTAAAAGACTTGAGATAGAAAACATCATTAACATCTAGAGAAAGAACTATGGAGTCTGAATGCAGACCAAAGCATAACCATTTCAACTTTTAAAAATTGCTTTATTATTTTTCCTTCTTATATAAGGTTTTTCCCCTTAAGTTTTAATTCTTCTTGAACAACATGACTAATATGGAAATATGTTTAACATACTTATATATGTATAACCTATATTATTCCTTTCTGTCCGGGGTAGGGGAAAGAGAAGGGAGGGAGAAAAATGTGGAACTCAAACTCTTACAAAAAATGAATGTTGAAATCTATCTTTGCATGTAGTTGGAAAAATAAATCAAATGAAACTTATATCTTTCTATCTACAAAATCACTTTCTTCCATCAATTGTCCTCTAACTCTTATTCAAAAGAGTAGATATTCAAGAGTAACAGAAAACTTTTCCCTCTTTTGCTCCTCCTTCCCAGATTCTGCCTCAGCCTCTCTATAAACACATATCTGGGAATAGAACTGAGTTACTGAAAGTGAAATGGGATCCTGTAGTAAGTCTCTTATGAGGCTAGTGTAACATGAAAACAAAACCAACAGAAATCCCATGAATGAGTAAATTCTCAATTTTGCCACACATTCAATTGAAACTTAATGAATTCTCTAAAAGCATGGAGCCATCAAAGGGCTTACGACCCAAACCTAAGACACATGAAAGAATAAGAAAACAATACACAGCAGCATTTCTGCCCAAGTACAAATAACTGCCTGCCAAAATTTCAACATTCAGGGTGCTGTCAACATTGTTACCACTTAAAGACAATACTTTGTAAGAATGAAGACTTAAAACTCTAAAAGGAGTATAAGATCTATGATCAACTCATCTTCAAGAGTTCCCATTATTATAGAGTGGACATCGAAAAAACAAATTTATTGCAAAAATAAGTTTCATCTCCATTAACTGGGCAATTTCCCAGAGATGGTCATAAGAGTTATCAATGAGAAGTGCAGACTTTGCTACCAGGAGGCATGAAGAATTTTTCAGTTATCTCTCTCTCTCTCTCTCTCTCTCTCTTTCTGGAAGAGAACATCAAGAAGGATTCACAAAAGGAATAATCAGAGCAAAGAAGAAAGGAATAGCTTTAGTCATTAAGACATGTTGATATGGATGTACAAAATCAGAAGAAGGGTCATATAAAGAAAAGATGAAAGTTTCTGAGGTGGATCATTACCACCTGAGATATAATAGTGTCTTCTCCAATTTGTTGAATCAGATAGTCATCATCCACTTAGGACAATAAATTTTGGGGGGGGGCAATGTCATTAGAAAAAAACACTTGGGGGCATTTTACATATTTTGAAGTTCAGGATAAAAAACCTAAAACCGTGATGGGTATGATGGGTGATTTCACGACTAAAGTCATTGGAGAGTAATCAGAAAAAAAAATCAAGATATGATCAAGTGGTTTAGAAGATGGAATTTAAGAACAAGATTTGGATTTGTGGACAAAAGAATAAAGTCCAACAATGATGGATTTTTTTGTCCAGGGATGGAGTATGTAAAATGAAAGCTGATAAAATATATTTTTACTGGAGTCTTGAAAATCTGATCAGGAGGTTTTTAAAATGGAAATGGAGGGGGAGGAAAAAGTTCTCTACATAAATCTGCTCAGCTACAAATTATATAGCAAATAGCAGTTACAACATAAGAAAGATGACCTTAGAAGAGTTCCCAAACCTACAAAAGAAAAATGTAAGCAAGAAACTAGAAATAGAATTCACATCCTCAGATGTCTACAGACATATGCACAAAGTTAAGATAACAAGCAAAGTAGCAGAGAGATCTCAATGCAAGGAAGCAAATGTGACCTCCCAAATATCACTAACACTCAGGATAATGATTTGGCTAAAGGAGTCTTCGTTGTGTCACTTATGACCTGTATGACCTTAGGTAAATTACTTTGTCATTATGCATCTCACTTTCCTAATCTGTAAAATGATGGAGTTGCATGACATGATCTTTAAGGCTTCTTGTAGCTCAAAATATAGAAAATTATGATCTTATTCAAAAATAGAACTCATATCAGGGAAGGTATTTCACTGGGTAGTTTCAAAAAATAATCAATTGAGAGAATCAAGGTAGGTAGCAAGGTTGAGAGAGTTTGGATGAAGAACAATGGTAAGAGAAAGAGAATAGATATTATGATGGAAGTATATTGACAACCTAGATAGAAAGATGGATTAGGAGTACAAGAGACAGATCAGAAGCTTGGCATAGAGTCAAGACATAGTAGTGATGTGGGACTTCCATTATCTGGACATCTGCTAGAGCTCTCTCCTTGCCAAAATCAAAGCAGCTAATAAATTCTTGGCTTTCTTTAGTGATAACTTTGTTCTCCTAAATGTGGAGAACTGCTATTTTGAAATTTATTCTGATCTCTAAGAAGGAACTAGTTGCTAAAGCAGAAGCACTGGAAAAAACAGAGAAATGTGACTGATCCATCTTAAAATTTGTGAAAGAGAATGAAAGCAAAGCCTTGCACAGTCTGACACATACTCTGGATTTGGAGAGAACAAATCTCAAAGGGTTTGAGAAAGGATAATTTGGCTCCTAAGGCCTTAAAAAACATAAAAACACAAAAACAGAGGAAGTCAGCCCAAAAAGGATGAAAAAACTCTCAAGAAGGAAATTTTAAATGGTCTTTGCTTAACTACAAATAAGGGATAAGGAAGGGTATGATTTGGTTGGGAGTGAGTTTACTGGTAGACAGTGAATTGAAAACAACAAACACTAACAAAGTAATGTAAAAAATACATAGAACAAAGTGAGGAGGCATTCAGAAGGGGTACAAAAGTACAATTTTTTTTACCTTATTAAATTTAGTGCATATATGTCATCAAAAACATGGTACATGACAGAAGTTTGCTTTCTTGCAAAGCTTTTCTCTCTGTTCTTCATGCCATATGATTGTCTATGATTGCTTGAGACACAATAAAACAGTTTCCTAGGGTTTCTACTTTAGCAACTAGCTCCTCTTTATAGATCACAGTCAATTTCAAAACAGCAGTTCTCCACATTTAAAAAAAAATCTAATCTGGAACAAAATAGGAAGAAACCTAAAGGGAATGATAAGAGACTCACAGCATACTTAAGAACCATAAATTTATGTGTATAATGGAGGATTTGAGTCAATTAAACTCAACAACTATATATGATGTGCCTGCTCTATGTTGGGTGATGTATAAATGCCAGAGTTCATGGAGAATGGTTCTATAAGAACAATGGTAGCAGCAATGAAAGCTCAGAATGAACTGTGGTGTCAAGAAACACTCAGGACAACAGGACTTTTCTAAATTGCCTGGGGCAAAGAAGAGAAGGCAAAAAATATGCTGGGGTGGATGCTGCTGCTGATGTTGATCATAGATGAAGGAAAGAATGACTTAAATTTCATTTTTCTTCTATTCTCTTTGCCAAGGACTTCCTTTGCTATGTAAAGGACAGAACAAAAATAATATATAGGGGGTTTAAACTCAAGATAAACAAGGTGATAATAAGAGTTAATATTTTAAATGAGCTAAAGTCAACAGGCAGAAGGGCGGGATTAAATGGTATCAGGAGCTTCCAATGAGGCATTCACTCTACCAAAGGGGGTCAATACCTTTTCAGCATATTTTAGTCTGGGGTACTGAGAAGGTAAATAACTTGTCCATTGTCCCACAGCCAGTAGTCTGAAGCAAGGTTTGAATGCAAATCTCCCTGGTGCTGAGATCAGCTCTGATGACTCTCAAATCAATAGTCTGGACAAATTATATACCAAAGTAATGTAAATAATGACAAATTTTATTAATGATACTGTTCTCTGAAACATAACAGGAAACTGAAAAGGGCTAATGTCTTAATTATTTTTAAAAATGGGTGTGTGGCGAAAAGGGACTCTGTAAACTATGGTTGAATGAGACTGATTACTGGCTAAATTACAAAATTATTAAAGGAATGGTTTGGGAATATTTAGAAAGGTCAACAATGATCATGAAGAATCAGTAGGGCATGAACAAGAACAGATCACATTGCAATAATATCATTTTTTATGATAGTGTTACTATGGAGGCATCTGGGTGGCACTGTGGATAAAGCATCAATCCTGAAGTTAGGAGGACCTGAGTTCAAATCCAGGCTCAGCCACTTAATAATTGCCTAGCTGGATGATCCTGGGCAAGTCACTTGACCCAATTGCCATGTAAAAAAAAAACAATAAATAAATAAATAGATCAATAGTTGAATAAATAAATAAATAAAAATTAGCATTACTAATATGCCAATTCAGATAAATGCTATAGATACTGTAGAATGTTTTGTTAAAATCTTAAAAAAGTCAACATACACAATACATTTGGTGAATGGTAAGACCTAAAGTATAGTCATAAATGTAGTTCAATGTTAAGTTGGAAGGGATCTTACTTTTGGCTGAGTGTTGTCAAATGTTTATATCAATGACTTGGATAAAGGTATAGATGGTTCACCAATATATACAAATAATGTAAAGCTGAGAGAAAATTATTAGATGATAAGATAAAAGGGGTCACAATCCTATTAAAGAAGTAAGGACCAAACCTAAGGAGAAATTTAATGAGTATAAATGAAAAGTTCTACACAGGTACAAGAATTAACTTTATAAATGTAATTATGGAAGAATCATTGCTAGTTACTACAAATGTGGAAAAATTCAGTTTTTTATAGACTGAAAGGTCAGGAAGATTCTACAAAAAATACTAAGGTAATCTTAGACTTTATTAACAAAGACATACATCTGGAAGAGGTGATATGATAGTCTCACTGTAACTTATCCTTAGTTTGTTCAAATTTGGAACATTGTGCTCACTTCTAAGGAATCATATTTTAGGAAAAATCCTATTAATGGACTGATAAATTTGGATGATATTCAAAAGAAGGTGATCAGGATTTAAGTTGGCCCTTGAGATCATGTTGTAGGAGGAACAACTGAATAACTTGGGATGTTAAGATCAGAAAAAAAAGGTGATTTAAGAGGTGAATAGAATAACTTAAGGGACTATAATGTGGAAGAGAGAAACATTTATTTAGTGCTTACTAAGAGTCAGGCATTGTGATAAGCATTTTATAAATATTATCTTAGAGCTACTGTGAGGTAGATGCTATTGTTACCTCCCATTTTTACAGATGAGGAAACTGAGGCCGGTAGAGGTTAAGTAATTTGCCAAGAATCATACAGCCAGTAATTATATACAGCTGCACTTGAACTCAGGTTTTCTGGACTCCCAAGTGTTCCACCCACTGTACCACCTAGCTGCCTCTAAAGAAGAGAGGATAAATTTATTCTTCTTGCTCCAAGTACCAGGAACAGTAGGGTAGAAGTTGTAGTGAGACAAATGTATGTTCAATGGAAGGCAAAACTGGATGGGGGATGGTCAAGAGAGTAGAACAAGTGATTTTATTTGAGCCCAGATCACTGAACTCTCTCTAACACAACAATGTTAGTTGTGTTAGAGCAGAACAACTAAATAAGACAAAGCAATGAAAAAAATCAAAGAACTAAAGAAATGAATAAACAAAGGGATCAACAACATGAATAAATAAAATGGCATAAATGAACCAATAAAATCCCTAAAATTAAAAAATGCATCTATATCTCGATTTTCAGAGCTTAACAAAAGAAATTAAGAAAAAAACAAGGCATCTACAAAGTTGGAGTTAATGTAAATGAAGGAAGAACAAAAAAAGATGAGTAAAACTCAAACATTTGGAAAATTCAATGGCAAGTCTTAACAAAAGGAAGATTCTACAAATCTTTTTGGGGGAAAGGGTAAATATGACAGCAGAAGAAGGCTTAAGAATGTTATCAGCTCAGAGAGACAACCTAAGAATTACTACACTTTTGGAAAAATGTAAATAAAAAGTATGATTTTGTATTTCATAAAATTCAACAAGAAAACATTCTATAAAATGTCCTCTGAAAAGATAAGTCAGAATAGAAATCAAGAAAATACACAAGACACTGGCAAAGAGGCCCTCCATATAAGCTCACTCAGAAATATAGTTATCAAGACCCAGATTTTCAGTGACAGTAAGTTTATAATCAAATTAGTAGCAAGTCACACAAGAAAATACTGATTTGAAAGACAGAAGACAATAAATAAAAGGAAGAAGTAGAATACGGCACTGAAATGCAAACGAAATTGACCAAGAGTCCAAAATGAAACATATTTCCCTCAGAAAACAGTTTAATTGGGGTGGCTAGGTGGCGCAGTGGATAGAGCAGCTGCCCAGGAGTCAGGAGTATCTGAGTTCAAATCTGGCCTCAGACATTTAATAATTACGTAGCTGTGTGGCCTTGGCCAAGCCACTTAACTTACTGCCTTGCACAAACTATAAAAAAATAAAGAAAAGAGTTTAATTCACTGGACATTTTATAAACAGTCGAGCTAGAAGTTGGACTTTGCTCAAGTTTTGGAAACGCAAAGCAATCAAGAAGAGTCTCAATAAGATACTAGATCTTTACAAAATAAATGTAAGGGGCAGCTAGGTGTTGCAGTGGATAGAGCACAGGCCCTATAGTCAGGAGTACCTGAGTTCAAATCTGGCCTCAGACATTTAATAAGTACCTAGCTGTGTGGTCTTGGGCAAGCCACTTAACCCCACTGCCTTGCAAAAAAAAAAAAAAAAATGAATGTAGAGATTCTAAGTCAGCATTCAATAGAAAGAGAAAACTATGTCTTCCTGAAGTACCAACTTGGGGAAGGGATATCAAGGCAATAATAGCTAGAAATTGATAGGCAAATCCATACAAAGGAAGTAGATATTCTGATTTCCTAGAGTCAACTCTCAGTCTATGATTCTAAGTTAAACTATTCATTTCAAAGAAGACAATGGTAATGTCAGATAGCTCTATGATGTATAAAATGATAATAAGTGAGATAGTTCTATGCTGTTTAAAGCTCACAGTATGATATAGCTCTAGCAATGTTTCAAAAAAGTGAAATGACTCATTTGGAGCTTTTCTTATCCTTCTCCTTGAAAGACTGATTTCCACTCTTCTCCAATACAAGAGTCTTAATTTATAAGGAGAGAGGTTGGTCTCTTTTAAAATGCCCTGCAACTACAAATCACATTGCAAGATTGACTTAGAACTGATCTCCAATGAGTTTTTGAATCTAAATGATTCTGAGTTCACAGATGTTACATCTAAATCATTTAAAGTGAAAAGCTACCAAAGTCCAATTGCTGAACAAAATGGGAACATTTTAGTTAGCCTTGGAGGCTGTGAACTCTGACCTCAAAAGAGAGTGGAATCCAAGAGCTTTTCTTTCTTACTCTCAGTCCAATATCACTCAAACCAAATTGATACCCTGGAAGTTTCTTGAGGGCAAAAATGTCTCCTGGTCCTAGTACATACTCCAGAAATGCATCCTGAATTGAATTTTAGGGTTGTCTGGAGAGCTCTACTTGGATTTGGGTTCAAATTTTGACTCAATTATAACTACCTGCGTGATCTCAGGCAGTTCCTTGCTTCCCCTTTCTGGGCATCAGATTTCTCTCTGAGGGGTAGGACTAACTTACTTCTGAAGACCCTGCCAGCTCTACAGATAGGAGCATATAATCATATTGGTGACCTTAAATAAGTCTCCTTATTTTACTGAGCCTCAGTTTCTTCTTACATAAATAGAAGTGGGAAAGATGACCTTTAGGATCCCTTCCAGCTCTAAATCTATGACCCTACATCTTTCAGTACAATGACTATTGATTTTTAGCATGAACATGAAGTAGCACTTCAATCTCCTAAGAAATATGGAAGGATACTTCCAATTGCAATGAATATTAAGAGACATTGCTGCTAAGTAACAGTGTCAACATACTAGCAAGGTTCCCCACCCACATCAGTCTTGGAAGGCAAGAAAATGCTATCCCAACTACAGATGAAAACTTATACTTTCAGGATAGAACTCACTTAAATTTCAGCCACAGAGAAGACTACCTTTCATTTTCACTTCTCTTTGCTTTTGTGTGTTTTTGTGTTTTAAATCTTCACTACTCTGAAATCAATCTGATGAGACTTTTAAAGGCAGAAAAAAGCCTGGATAACTGCATTGCAGAAGCCATCATCTTCTATATCTATCTGTCACTTCCAAGTAGCTGTTAGGTTTTAAGACCTTGAGTTTCTTTGTGTTATTAAACTTAGCAATTTACTTATTTATTAATTTTTTTAAGATTTAAGACAATGGGGTTAAGTGACTGGTCTAAGGTCACACAGCTAGGCAATTATTACGTGTCTGAGGTTGGATTTGAACTCAGGTCTTCCTGACTCCAGGGCCAGTGCTCTATTCACTGCGCCACCTAGCTGCCCCTAGCAATTTATTTTTAAGAACTTATATTTCCTATTCAGCAAAAGGAATCGAGTGAAGGAAGGCTGAGTTTGGCGGACAATGAAGTGCCTAGCACAAGGTGGGCACCAGACACAAAGGCCTCTCTATTGCAGTTGCTCCCTTTGCTTTGCCTCCCCCAGAACCCATGCCTAATTTAGGTCTTATGAGAACAAAAGCCTGCCTGTCACACACAGAGCATATTTCAGCAACAAAGAAATGATAAAGCAGACAGAAAGAAATCTTAAAAGCAATTAACTATTTTATATTCAATCTGTCTGTACTTTCTCTTGGTTTTGTATGCTAATTTGGTCAGTAGGGATACCATGGTTGTTTGTTGCATAGACCTGTGTCTGTTCAGTAAAACGGGAAACAATAAGAAATAGCTCACAGCACTTGGAAGGGGTTAACAGAAAGGCAGGCAAATCAAGGCAAAACTCAGGAGGTCAAACATTACAGAGGATGGAAGCTGCCTGGGTTACTCCTTTGTTGCCATTGTACTTTGATCCTATTACCCATGGATTCAAACTTCATATTCTTCACGCTAGCAAAGACTAACCCTCCAGAAGAGAGACTGTAAAGCACTAACAAATCATTTGTTAGTGATGGCAAGGCCTCTGGGATGGATAGAGGAAGCCACATTTTAGCTTGAAAGGATGATTCATTGCAAGATATATGAGTTATAAACATATAAACATGTAGATGCATCTGATCTAAGGTTACAAATACCATGGGAGCAGGAAAGCACAGGACAGAAAAACCTTAGTTGGGATACTATTACTGTCAGACTCTAAGTAATGCCTTTGAGCATTTAGATAAATTTTAACTGAAAGAATCTTGATGTGATCTCATAAAACTATTAAGGAAACTAATGAAGACAAAATAATTATAGTGCCTTTCCCCCCATTTGTAACAGTTAGATTGCGGTATTTGGGCAAACAGAATATAGAAAAAGAGAAATTATTTAAAATATTCTGCAACCTAATGGATGAAGATTGCTATTAAAGCAAATCAAAATATCCCAGAAAAAAATGAAAATGTAATTTAAGTTTTCATGATCTATTATGTTAATATTGTAAAAATATTAGCTTGGGTTTTTATTCAGTTTTTACATCAGAAAGACACACACACACACACACACACACACACACACACACACACACACACGGAGGGGGTGAGGAGAGGCCGAGACTGAGACCTTCACTACTCTAATACTTTGATGGCAACATTTTCATCCTTTATGGTAGTAATTAAAACACCAAAAGGGAGTTGTTGCGATATCTTTTTATTTCCATATCTACAGATAGTCAAAGCTGGATGAGGCCTTTTGAGCATGGGGCAACATAAACAAGGAGTCAGCCTTTCCCAAATAAATAGCAGTGTGGATATTGGGCATGAAGACTAATGACTGCAGAGGCCCTCATTCCGTTTATCACCTCAAGGTCTACCTACTGAATTTTTCCTCCATTAATCAATGGTCCAACACTGACTAAGTTCCTCCCAAGTCTAGGCCCATTATTCACCAGGACCTATAACAGAATGGCTGAGTTGGAGCAGATTATTGCCACAACAGATGACTTCAATGCTTGACAAACCAAACCAGAATGTTTCATTTTTAGCCTGTCAGGAAAAATTGGGAGGAATGAGGAGTGACATCAATGGCTCCTCTGAAAAGGTCATGATCCCATCATACCTCCTAGACTAAGTACTATAAGACCTCACTTCAGGTTGAGTGGGAAGCCTGTAAAAACCTAGGAAGCTTCCAAAAGGGAAGTAGATGATTAGGCAGTTGGTGCCATCTCCTAGAGACCCTGCTTATTGAGTTTCCAAGCCAATGGCTACCTGATTAATAGGCTTCTGCTGGCTTCAGAAAAAACAATTTTCCTGGAAGGCAAATTGTCTATATCTTACAGGCACCCAGGAAAAAGAAAAAAAAATCATTTGATTTCCTTTGATTTTGATCACTATGGATTGTCTATTGTGGTTTAAGTTGTGCAAAATTTTCAAGAAGACATGGACAAGGGATGGTATGAATCGGAAGCATCCATACTATTGAGAACCCATACTCACTGGAGTCTACATACAGCCCATGTTCATTGTCCTCTATTTAGACTAATTTGTTCTATCCCAAGATTAAATATCTAGTTGGGAAAAACTCAGAAACTTGCTTGAGGAGTCTGGAGCTAATAACTTGTATACTGACTTCTTTCTAAATTTTGCACATCTCTGCCTCTTGCTCTGTTCCAATTGTCCTTATTTGGGAAGGTTCTCTCATTCTCAGCTAAACTGGAAAAGTCTCCAAAATGGACTCTCCATTTCTAGAATATCCTGTTTCCCCATTTTTAGACATTTTTGAGCAGTTTGCTTTTTAATGGGGTTGTTGTTCTGCTCAAAATTCCCTCAAAGGCTCCCCATTAGCTTCAAAATAAGACTAAATTCCAAATTTCTTAGTCTGGCATTCAAGGCACTCCAAAACTTTGCAGTCATTTTTATCTCTCACTATCGCCTGAAGCAAGTTTTCTTCCCTAGTCAGACTGGAATGTTAAAACCATTGTTAAAGTGCTAAAACCACTAGGTTAGTTTCTAACAGAAAATCTGTTCATGGTTTTTCTCAATTTAAGAATGGCCTTTTCCCTACTACTTCTTTCAAAATTCAATTATCTTCTCCATTAAGCCTTTCCTTGAGAAGTCTAGCTCATCCCTTTCCCCTCTTTCCACAGCGAGACACACACACACACACACACACACACACACACACACACATGAGAGTAGTTGGTAACAAATATATTTGAAATAGTTTTTTATCTCATTGGCACTTGTACACTGACATCACTTTTTCAATCATATCTACTTTGTATTCATTATCAATAATGAGCTCCAAGAATTGCATATTATATTTCTTTCTTACCATTCTGGATGTCCACCTAAGCATATGACTGACTATACAGCACATACTCAATACCATATTTTTGAAAGAATTAAAGTCATTGATAACAGATTTATAGATTTCAAGAGTTAAAAGAAACCTCAACCATTCATTCCTTTGCCTTTGGGCAAGTAAGGTTTCATTAGCCCCCATTTACTGATGCCCAAGGAGAGCAAATAATCTACACAAGGTCACAGAGTTATGATTACCCTAAACAGCTCTTTCTAAATAGCTCTCCTTAAAGTCACTTGTATATGACAGGCTGCACCAGACTATCTTATAATCATTCAGGAATAACATTATTATTACCTATTTTATGTCTGTCTTGGTTACTGTTGTTCAGTCATTCTTCATGACACTGTTTGGGGTTTTCTTGGCAAAGATATGGGAATGACTTGCCATTTCCTTCTCCAACTCATTTTACAAATGAGGAAACTGAAGTCAACAGGGTTAAATGATTTTCCCAGGGTCACACAGTTAGAATGTGTTTAAGGTCAGATTTGAATTAATGTCTTTGATTCCAGACCTGGTGTTCTATCCATTGTACCACCTAGCTTCTATTTATGTATATATGTCACACCTGGTCTGTATACCTTGTCTAAATAAATCAAACAATCATTAAGTATCTACTCTGTGTCAGACATTGGGAAAGAAGCCAATGTGGTCCATACTCTCAAGGAATTTACATTGTAATGGAGAATGCGAAGTAAAAGAACTGGAAAAAGTGGGACAGAGGTAGGGGAGAGGGGCAAGGCTGCTGGTGAGGAGATGGGGCAATATAGGCAGAATGGGGAGTAAGGTGGGGTTTGTCCAGGGTCTTTACTAAATAACCTCCTGCTGTGTGGGTCAAACAATAGGAACTTATAAAAACTTCATTCTCCAAGTTCAACATTCTCTTCATGGAGAAATTACTGATTGTGAAGTTGAAGTATTCCTGGTAAGGTACAGGACACTGGGTTCTTGTCATCCTGAGAATGGTTGGTATTATTTAGTATTATTATTTTTTAATTTTTTTTGCTTTAGTGTATGCTATTCTTTTTTCTTTTAATTTATTTACACATTACTAAAATATTCTTGCTGTAAGAGTAAACATAATGCTCCTCCCCCCACAAAAATATAAAACCTCAAGCAAAATGAAGTGAAAGAAAGAGAGAAAAATGTCTTTCAGTCTGTGTTCTGATACCATCAGCTCTGTCTCAGTGGATCACATTCTTTATCATAAGTCCATCATAGTAGTTACCTCCATATTTTTACAGTTGCTGTTGCTGATTTTAATTCCCTCCATCCATTCTTCCCCACCATCATCTATTATATTTTCTCTCTCCTTTCATTCTGTCCCTCTTCCAAAATGCGCTATGGGGAAGCTGAGTGGTGCAACAGACAGAGCACAGGCCCTGGGACCAAGGGACCCCAAGCTTATGTCCCACCCCAGAGACCCAGCAACCACCTGGCCCCATGGTCCTGAACAGGCCACCCAATCCTACCACCTTACAAAAAGTAAAAAAGAAAATATGTTATATCTGATTAACTTCTCCTATGATCAACCCTCTCCTTTTTCTTCTAGATTGCTATACAATATTGAGTGTGTATGCCATCTCCTCTTTAAGCCATTTCTGATGAGAATGAAGACTCCTTCATACCTCCTCACCTTCCCCCCTTCCATACCATTGCCAAAGCTTTTTTCTTGACTCTTTTACATAAAATACCTTAGCCTATTCTACCTCTCCTTTTTCTTAGTCTCAGTACATTTCCCTTACACCCACTGACTCCATTTTTATAAGATATTGTACCTTCAGATTCAGCTCTCTCCTATGCCTCTTCTATAAAGGCTCCTTCTACTGCTCTATTAAATGAGAAGGTTCATATGAATATTATCAGTATAATTTTTCCATGCAGGAGTACATGCAGTTCATTATCATTAAGTCCCTCATAATTTACCCTTAACTTCCACCCTCTCTATGCTTCACCTGAGTCCTGTATTTGGAGATCAAACTTTCTGCTCAGCTCTAGCCATTTTCACAGGAACATTTGAAATTCCTGTTTCATTGAAAGTCCATTTTTTCCCTGGAAGAGGACATTCAGTTTTGCTGGGTAGTTGATTCTTAGTTGTATTCCAAGCTTTTCTTCCTTCTGGAATATTATATTCCAAGTCCTATGAGCCCTTAATGTAGTTGCTGCTAAGTCCTGTGTGATCCTGACTGCAGCTCCATGATATTTGAATTGTGTCCTTCTAGCTGCTTGTAATATTTTCTCTTTGACTTGGGAGTTCTGGAACTTGGCTATAATATTCCTGGGGGTTGTTTTTTTTGGATCTCTTTCCAAGGGAGATCAGGGGATTCTCTCAATTTCTATTTTACCCTCTGTTTCTAGGATATCAGGGCAATTTTCCTGTAGAAAATCTTTAAATATTAGATCAAGGCTCTTTTCCTGATCCTGATTTTCATGTAGCCCAATAATTTTTAAATTATCTCTTCTGGATCTGTTTTTCCAGATCAGTTGTTTTTTCCAATGAGAAATTTCACATTTTCTTCTAGTATTTCATTCTTTTGGTGTTGAATTATTATATCTTGATTTCTTGCAAAGTCAACAGATGCCTTTAGCTCCATTTACATTTGAAAAATTTGTTTTCCTCAGAGAGCTTTCTTATCTCCTTTTCCATCTGGCCAATTCTGCTTTTTTTAGGTTGGTTTTTTTTTTGCAAGATTTGAACTCAGGTACTCCTGACTCCAGGGCTGGTGCTCTATCCACTGTGCCACCCCCAACTCTGCTTTTTAAAGCATTTTTTCCACATTAACTTTTTGAACTGTTTTATCCATTTGACCTAAACTGGTTTTTAATATGCTATTTTCTTCAGCATTTTTTTTAATTGCCTCGACTAAGCTGCTGACTTGGTTTTCATATTTTTCCTACATCTCTCTCATTTCTCTTCCCAATTTTTCTTCTATCTCCCCTACTTGATTTTCAAAATCTTGAGCTCTGACATAGCCTGAGCCCACTTTTATATCTCTTGGAGCCTTTAGATGCAGAAGCTTGGACTTTCTCATCTTCAGAGTGTGTGTTTTAGTCCTCAATGGGACCAAAGTAATTGTCTATGGTCAGGTTCCTTTTTTTTTTCTGTTTACTCATTTCCCCAGCCTATGCCTGGTTTTGGGATGCTTCCTGAGTTTTGAGTATTACTGGGACATTCCCCTCAAGGACCTCAGTTCCTTCAAGGTCTCATGAGAGGCTCTGACTGCTCTCCTGGTCTGTGAATGACCACAAGTTCAGCCCTCTGCCTGGGGCTGTGAAGAAGGTCCCTGCTCTATGGGGACCCCAGACTGCAATCAGGGTCTGAATATGGACAAAGCCCCAGAGTCTTGTCCCAGGGAAGAGGACAGGCCTGGACAGTTTCCCTCTACTCCCTTCTCTTCAGTGGGTTGAAAGCTCAGGCAGCAGTGCTGGATGGCTCCCTGCTGGGCAGCTCCACAGGCCTGCTTCTATTTCCTGGGAATCTGGGCTGCTCTGATGGCCACAGCCCCACTGAGGCCCGGGCTTCACGCTCGCTCTGGCAGAGGTCTCTTTGATGATCTTCCAAGTTGTGCTTAGTGCTCCCTGGGGTGGCAGATCAGGAAACTGCTTCTGCTGCCAGGAGCTGGGGCTCTCAGGGACCCAGGAATCCTGGAGCTGTTCCAGGAAAGCTGAAGCTCCTTCACTCTGGGGTGTTGCTGCCCCCTCCAACTTCATGGAACAAAACCTTCCCACTATTTTCCAGGTTACCTTGGGCTGGAGAATTGGCTTACTGGATCTTTCTGTGGGTTCTCTTTCTCAAAAATTTAATTAGAGTCATAAATTTTAAGGATTTTGAAATATTTTGGACACAGTTGCTAAGAAAGGCTGTTCTCCCGCCACCATCTGGGCTCCGCCCATAGTATTATTATTTTAGCATTCACTAAATTCATATACATTCACAGTTGCTTTTCGAAGAGACTTGTTTTTTCATTCTATATTCTCTCTCTCTTTCTGTATATGTAAACATACACAGATACACTTATGAATATATATGTGTGTATATGTGTGTTCATACACACATACACAAACATTATTCTGGCCCTTGTCTTTATCACATTGGCCCAGATCCCACTCCTTGCATCCAATGCATATGAATCTACCATAGTTTATCCTCTCTCCCATCACTTCAGTTGTTTGCTTGCAAGTGTGTAGAATCATTTCCTTAAAGAGCAGCTATCTCTCTTGGGTTCTTTCTTAGAATACACCCCAAGGGAGCTTTCAGAATTCATTAAGTTTGGGCCGTCACTTTCCCTTTATGTTCACAGTGTTCCTTTTGAAAAAATAAAACTGAGATCCTGACTCAATTATGAAATGTTCTGTCATATTTCAAAAGATTTCAAGCATTTTCTCATTAACAGATAGAAAAAATGAGCAAAGATTTTGTTATGTAATAAAAATATTTGAATGGAAGTAGAGATTTTCTAAACCTTTCCTCCATGTAAATTATTTAAACAAATTCATTTTAAGTTTCAACAGCAACACACATTAGCAATCAATAAGAACTGATAAAATGCTAACTCTATGGAGGCACCATTGTCACTACAGAGAATATTCAGAGAAAAACAGTCCTTGCTCTCAAGAAGCTGATATTTCAATGAGGGAGACAACAAAAATATATATCAAAGTATGGAAAATATATTCAAAGCAAATACAAAGTCACCTGGAAAGTAGGAAGGTCTAAGCCACTGCGGCAATCAAGAACTTCTAGAACAAAGTGGCATTTGATCTCAGTTTTGAAGAAAATCAGTGGTTCCAAGAGTTTGTGGTAGGGAAGGAAAATATCCTAATATGCATGGAGTTAGCCTATGCACACTCATGGAGACAAGAGAGGGTTCTGAGTTCCAGTCTGCTAAATGATCAAGCCCATGAACAAAATCCTCATTTTTTTTTTCTTAGGGGAATCATTTACAAGGCATCCATGGATTTCACAGCTGGCCCACAGAGAGGAAAACTTGTCCCAAGTTCAGTTATCTTTATACCAGTTATAGGTCATCAAACATCAGGGCATTTCAAATTCAGTTCAAGTGGTCACTCAGTCAGCAAACATTCCCCTGAGGACCAACTATGGGCTAAAAATTGTGCTATGTGCTGAGACTATAGAAAAAGACAAGAAATTCCCTGCTCTCAGGGAGCTCCCCAATCTAAGAGAGGAGAAAATATGAAACAACCACATACAAACTAGCTATATACATGACAAATTGGAAATAATCAACAGAGAGAAGATCCTAGAATTAAGAAGGATTGGGAAAAGTTTTCCTGTAGAAGGAATCCAGGGCTATCTGGGCCAAATTTGGATACATGGTCATCAATTTCAGGTACAAATATTGAGTATGGACAGGGAACTGGTGTGTGAGGGGAAGAGGTTAGAGGTTCTTAGATGGCTGAATGTGGAGAAGAGAGTTAAAATGATTAATAAAAATATTAATATTATCATTACTACTGCTGCTGCTGATACTACTATTACTGCTGGTGCTACTACTACTACTACTACTACTACTACTACTACTACTACTACTACTATTACTTCTACTTCTGTTGTTACTACTACTATTATCACTTCTCCCACACTACTACCAACACTACTACACTACTGCTGCTGCTATTACTACTCCTCTAACTACTGATCTCACCCAATAACCAACAAGCATTTCTGGAGTAGCTAAGTTCAAACCTAAGATGAAATCACTTTCAACCTTGGCTTTAAACTTTGTTTTCTTCTTAAGAATGCTGGTACAATCATGGCCTGTAGCAAAACATATAAACTCTTTCAAAAAGTAGTTCCTCATCAAGCTACTAGGTAGGTGCTACAGGGGATCTATCTATCCAGACATGGACAAGAATCCTACAGGCCAGGTAGTGAGCTGAATCATTGGAGGGAATATTTCATCTGACTAGATCACAGTTCCTTGCGGGCTACTGCAGTCATATATGTCAAACACCTTGCTAGAACCTTCTTGGAAATATTGGTTGAGCTGGGGAAAGCTATTTTCTCCTTCTTAAGCAGGGAACTGTTAGGTTACCTCTTTCTGAAAAAAAATCAGGGTGTTTTTCCAGCCTTTGCAACATCATATTGCCAAAGGACTAAATTCTCTCCTTGGTTCAGTGACAAAGAAGGAATAAAAAGAGGGGCTTTTAGGGAGATAAAATTTTTGGAGAATGATTTGAGCAGTAGGTTCTAAGGAATGGGAGTAACAGAAATGATTCTTTTAAGTTAAAGAATCCATAAGTAGCAGATGTGAAAAATTGATAGGGCTTTTGAAATCAAACTGGCCAAGAATCCTAAGAGGAAATTCAAGGGCCATATATAAAGCCCCAGAAGTAATTTCACTGCAGCATTGGATTCAGGATATTAGAAAAGATGAATTCTAATAAAGGCTGAGGAGATCAGGAATAGATGAACCCATGCAATGTAGCATAGTAGAAAAACACTGCATTTGGAAAGAGAGTTCAAATTCCACTTCCTCTAGGCAACTTTAGTTGAGTCATTTCTCTCCCTGACTCAGCCATCTAATCCATAAAAATTAAGGATGGGGGATACACTAGTGTTATTCAGTTGCTTGGTTGTATCTGACGCTACTTGACCCCAAGGACGACATCAGTAGGGTTTTCTTAGCAAAGATATGGGAATGGTTTGCCATTTCCGTCTCCAGGTGTACTCATTTTACAGATGAAGAAACTGAGGAAAACTGGTTGAAGCAACTTTCCCAGGGCCACACAGCTAGTACATGTCTGAGGCTGCCATTGAACTCAGGTTTCCTGACTACAGGCCCCGTGTTCTACCCACT
Organism: Macrotis lagotis; assembly: GCF_037893015.1. Taxonomy (NCBI): domain Eukaryota; kingdom Metazoa; phylum Chordata; class Mammalia; order Peramelemorphia; family Peramelidae; genus Macrotis; species Macrotis lagotis. The sequence continues at coordinate 21,637,470 of NC_133666.1, forward strand.
GCACCAAAGCTGAAAGTTCTTGCTGAATTTAAATATGCGATCCGATAAGGAGATCAAGATATAACTAGAAAGACCAAGAGAAAAGGTGAAATGAATTAAAAAGTTACAGCATAGTTAAGTTTAAGTCAATAAAGGACAAGTAGTGCTCGAGGACACTAGGAAAGGCATGAAAAAAGCAGGGAAGCTCTCTGGAGGAAAGTTGCAATAACATATCCAGGTCCCAAGAATGAAAAACCAAGATAATGAATGAGTTTTCAATATCTTAGACTTGAAGATTTCTTTCCCAAAAATGGTGGGTCACAAAGGAAAAAACCAAACCAAACCAAATGTGAACAATGACACCATCGATATCTGCTTCACTTACCAGGAAACAAGATACCTGAAGGATATTCAAGTAGCATCTGGATAGATTGAATATTTCAATCCTCATTTATCAAACCCCTTTATGGAGTAAGAACTATTTTTGCAATGCAACATGCTGGTCATATTGGAGCAATATATTGGAAAGCCACATTTTATCTCAATAATCATAATGAAAATCTTTCTGTATATAGCAACTATTTCTGATAAACAATACACAATTTATATTGAATGATTTTTCATCTTGCCCTATGTTTATTTCTAAGAGTTGTTCAGGCTTTGCCACAAATATTTCTCAGATAAGCTTCTTTGAGTCAGGGGAACACTTCCTCAACTACATTATTTCTCCACTGTCCTTTCCATTCAAACAAGCTACATCAAAATCCCATTATGTCATTTTTCTCAGGTTTGAGAAAACACCATCAAGAGGCAAATGATTAAAGGAAGATAGATTGCCTTATGGAAGCTTTGCTGGAAAAGGGCCCTCTTTGTGTTGGGTGAACATCTGCTTCACACATCTGTTGACTGTTAGGGATCAGCTGACAGGGTCAGATCATCTGACCCTTTTACTGACCCTTGGGGCTACTGAAGTTTATGCACCTGAATGACCTGCTCCATCATCCTGCGCTGATCCCACTCATGGACTGCCCTTGATAGAATCCAAGAGCTTCCTAGACCAAGAGGTACAACACCAATTCAATTCAATTGGACAAGCAACAATGAAACACGTACAGGCAGGTCCCAATTCTTATGAATCAGAATTCTAACATGTGATCACTTTATGGGATTCATTATTCATTAATTAGGACCTACCTGGACCAAAAATTGTTCTGGATATAAAGAAATGTAAGGAGATATAAAGAAAACAATTTTCCCTCCCCTTAAGGAACTTGTTACATAAAAATAACATGTACACAAGTTGTTGCTGTCATTCACTTGTGATTTCATTTGGCGTTTTCTTGGCAAAAATATTGGAGTGGTTTGCCATTTCCTTCTCCAACTTATTTTACTGAGGCAAACAGGAGAAAGTACTTGCCCAGGGTCATACAGCTAGTCAGTGTTGGAGGCCAGATTTGAACTCAAGAAAGTGAGTCTTCCTGACTCTAGGTCCAGTGCTTTATCTACTGTAATATATACTGCCCTGTACACAAGCATAGAAATATAAAATAGATACATGTGGGGGGGGGGCAGGTTGGAGATGGGAGGGAAACTGAGAATTAGGAAAGCCCTCCAAAAGTGCTGGCACGTAAAGTGAGTTTTGAAAAGAACTAGGAATTTCAAAAGGCAGAGATCAAGAGGGTGGGCATTCCAGCTTTAAAGGCCAGAGGATTTTGCATTTTATCCTACAACTTAACTTCTTCCAGATCCCACTCACAGGTGGGATGCATGGGCTACAAGGTCTAAAACTTATAAAGAGCTCGAGATATTTAAGGCATTATTCCAATATTTGTTCAACTTGAACTGAGATCTTCGTGGTTTTGTGGCCAGTATATTATTGACCATGTTTTGCTTTTCAGTGTAAACAATATTATTAAACAGCTATATAGCTGATAAACTAATATAATAAATAATGAGGCACTTCTTGGGAGGTCATCTTATTCCATTAGCTGTAGTCTCAAAGTTTGAAGGTTTCAGGCCTGCTTATGTCACTAGCTCGCTTTGTGAGCTTGGCAGAAATGGTACTTTGTCTATGCCTCTGCTTCTTCAGGTGCCAATGAACTCATTTGTTCATGAGTAGCAATTACTGATACATGACGGAGACAGACATCATATAACTAGACACAGATAGATTAGCAGACTGGATCTGAAAAATACCCATGAGAGAGTTAAAAGTAACTAGCAGAGACTATGTTAATGGTCCATCAAAAAAGAAAAAAAAAACTACATGTGCTATCATGATAGAGAAATACTATATATTAGGAATGGCCCACTAAAGAACCAAAGAGTTATAAGTGTTACACGTGAGTCCGTTTCAAAATCTAAGGTCATGTTCTCATTCAGCAACCAACATTCTCATATGAGAGAGAAACACCTTCCATCATTGAGGAGTGGGAAGAAAGAAAGTCATAGCAGAGGGGTACACATATTGATTCTGATGCAATTTTCAAGACATTTTCTAAGTCTGCAATAGCATTTGGTAAGTTTGATTTCCAAAGGGAATTTGAAGGGAGATATTCTACACCCTTGAAAAACAAGTGGATGGTGAAAGTGCTGATGGACTTTATGTGTGATGATATGAATAAATCGAATGTCCCACATGTGTAGGTATAACGTGTCTACACATAGATAACAGATAGAGAATTATGAGCTTTGTCTTATGTTAAATAGAATTGATTGCTTATTTATCTTAGCTGATCTCAGTGCTTTTGACTTTTAACTTATATTCCATGATGCCATTTATATGACTTTTCATTTATTTTTCTACGGTGAAGGAACATGATCAAATGATGTGAACACCGGAATTGAAAATCAAAGCTCTAAATTCAAATCTGGGCTTTGTCACTTATTAGCCGTGAAATCTTGATCCTTAACCTCTCTAAATTTCAACTTTCTCAAATGTATAATAATAATAATAATATAAAAATATAATAAGGTTCTATTTTCCTCAAGGTTGTAGTGAAGACTAAATGATATCATATAGTAAAGTGGTTTGTAATTAGAAAGCACTTTAATTTCATAAATGCTCACCATTTTATATTTAATAAATAGCACAAGAGGTATTTTCATATTGATTCGGGAGATTTGGTTCTCTCCCGTGAGTTTTGTATAAAATTAAAAGCTGCTTCTTTACTAAGGGAATTAAGTATTGGGTAACTCATAGTGAAAGACTTTCAGCTAAGCCCCTGGGAGGAATAGATTTGGAGTATTCAGCCTCAGTCTCCATCTCACTCCACTTTGACTGGAAGAGAATTTTCTTAGCTTCTTGGCTTCTGAGTCCAGAGGATTTCGTACTTCCTGTAAACATACTGGCTACACATCATCAGAACAGCTGACCCAGTGTCAATATCAGAAATCAAGGGCTAATTATACACACTGCGGGAAAGGCAGCTTCAAGGTGTGTCACAGCTAAAGGGAGTATCTTGAAGACTTCAGCAAAAAAGATTTCCAGATAGTATTACTTCTTTTACCACATCTGCTTCTCTAAGCTTGAGTCCACTCTACCTCAAATTCTATGTACCAGTAAGATGATGTTTCATAGACTTTGGGGATAGGGTTATGTTTTGTACCAACTGTTCTTTTATTTCCTTAGTAAATGTCTTTACCAAGTTATTTAAGTCAGTTATAATTATCAACTAAAAATCATAGGAGAAAGCTCATAGTGGGGAGAGACCCAGGAAGTATCAGGAAGCTCTTTGAGGGTCCCCTAAACCTTGATAGAAGAAGTACCAGCTGTGCTTTAGGTTTCCAGTCTGCCATTATGAGTAGTTTCAGTGTATATTTGCTACAAAGAGCAAAGGTATAATTCTCAGTAACTCCAATTGCAATCTACATAAGAGATTAGTAAAGTTTTGCCATCAAATCACTTTTGTAAACTCATATCTGGTTTTAAGCATTCAACTGTTATTTCCTGGCAGGTGAAATGTTTGAAAATGTTAGAGAACCAAAGTAATAAAGTGCGAATCCTCTGAGGCTAACTTTGTCAATCTTTCTCTCTTTTTCTCTGCAGCTTGATATTGTTTACCTCTCCATCATCTCAGATGCTCTTGCCTCCCTTGATTTCAATGACAATAATCTGTCTTGGCTCTCCGGCTGCCTAAGGACTCATTCTCTGTCTCTTTTGCTGACTCTTAATCCATATCCTGTACTGATTGTGCTGATGTCCCTACCCTTTCTTTCCCTTATTCCCCCAGGTTGTATTCTGATCCCTCTTTCCACACTCTCCAATTTGGTGGACTCAACTACTTTCATGGGCTGAAGTTATCAACTCCACACAGATAACTTGTAGATCAACAAACTGAGTTCAGATTTCAATCTTTGATGCCCGTTCCCCATTGCTAATTGCCTACTGGCAGTCTCTATCGGGATATCCTGCCAGCACCTCAAAATGAAAATATTCAAAACTAAACTTCACCTAAATTTGTACCTTCTAACTTCACTATTTTTGTTAATGCTACCACTATTCCAACTTAATTCAATTCAATCATTATTTTCATATGCTAAATACTAAATACTCTTAGTTTTATACAGAAACCATACTTCCCAATCATCCTTCTCACTCTCATTACCATCACCTCAGGTTAATTGCTTCTCTGATGAAGAGGTGGTCCTTCTTTTTATCCAAGGCCAACTCCTCTATGTGCACCCTTGATTATCAATCCTTCCCATTTTACCAGAAGAATGTCCCACTATGATTTAATCTCTTCATATCTGCTCCTTCCCAGGAAGGAGCTACCTCCCCATCCTTAAAAAATTCTCAATATACCCTACCATTCTCACCAGGTATCTGCTGATATATCTCTTCTTTTTGTAGGATAAACTTTTGGAAAAAAATTTACATTCATTACAACAATGTCTTCTTCTCTTTCTTCTAAACTAGTTTGTGATCTCATAATTCAACTGAAGTGATTCTCACCAAAGTCAACAATGTTATCTCAATTTTCATATATAATGGTCTCTTTCCAACCCTCATCTTTCTTGACTTTTTCTTAGCCTTTGAAATTCTTGAATATCTTTTTTCTGGATTCTCTTTTCTCCCTGAGTTTCTTTCTTTCTTCCTTTCTTTTTTGTGGGAGGTAATAATTCCCCTCTCATTGGAGGTTTTTTCTTAGAGACAGAAGACCATTTCTTTAATTCTTTAATTCCTTATTTGAATATTGGTTAGATTATGTGGCCAGTGATTGCCTTTCCAACTTTAAAGTTCTGTAATAAATTAAGACAAGAGAATTCATTTTTTATAACCCTAGAGCTAGTATGAATTCCAGGAACCCTTCTAGGACTTTGTTCTATTGTTCTTTATTTTCAGGTTAGTCCTGAGGACTCTTGTAAAACAACTTATACGTTAATAACAACTGCAGAGTCATACACAGCATACCCCTCTGCTATCTTCAGACATTTTCTACATTCACAAGTGAACAATAGCCTTGAAGAATAAGTTTATAGTAGGGAATTTTCCCTTCAAGGCTTTTTGTAGCAAAACAATATTTAAGACAAAGAAACAAAAAAATATCTGCTAGCAGGAACAAATTTTTATAAATTCCACTGATTTCTGAAATATGTGTGAGCAAAGTAATAACTAAGTCAGAAACCATGTGATTCTCTGTTCTTTTCTGGTAAACCATTGAGGATATTGTGGCACATCCCCTTGGCAGATCAGAGCAGAACTTCCTGAGGGTCTGTCAACACCCAAAAGTCCATGATGTCTGAGGCCATTATGAAAGTTGCATTTCTAGAACCCATGCACCTAACTCAAGCTCTGGAACAGGGTGTGGACCTCAAATAACTGACTTAAAGGCATTTTTTAACATAAAAATTTTGCTTAAACTGAATAGTTAATTTTTTTTTATAAAGGAAGGTTTTCAAGGATGAGGAAAGAGGAAAGGACCATAATGAGGAAATATAGATGAGACAAAAATGAAAGTATCAATAAAATTATTTTAAAAATATTAATAAAATGGTTTTTAAAAATAAAAGTAAATTGAATGTCATTTTAAAGCATTTTTAATGTCATTAATTCATTATTTGTTTTATTTATTTGACAAATATTTTTGAAGTGTCTATTACATGCTAGGCATTGTTTAAAACCCTAAGAATACTAGAAAGAGAGTCACTGTCCACAAAGAGCTTACATGTGATTGGGGGAAGACAGGGAGGGCCAACATTTACAGAGATAATATGAAATAATTTCCTTAAGGATATCCCTAATTTTAGCCCTCAATGTCTCCCCAATGCTTCTGTGATGAGAGTATTCTGATTACCTTAATGTGTCAGTTTTTAACAGAAGTCATTTTGATTTCTGATAATTACCAAATGCAAATATGAGCTTGTAAAAAGGAAGAGGGGTGGATTCCATGGTCCCTGATACTTCTGTCATCCTGTGATCTTATAGTTTCCATATTCATGAATCACTGATGCTCCCCACTCTTCAGTATAATGCCTTTAGCCCCCTCAAAGTTTTGGCACAAGATGGAGTGGTGGTCTTATACCATATATTCTCTTGCAGATCGAGGTTTTGCATTTATGGGGTGGTTAGACAAACGCTCCAATGCCAACAACCCCAAATCCTTCTACAAGGAAGCAGGTTGACTGCCTTCATTTTTGTCTGCCTAGTCAGAAATCTTTGAATAGTCCCCTCAAGTGTGGATAGCCCCAAACCGTGACTTCAAAAAGCATCTTTTCTTTTCCCACTCCTTTCTTCTTTCCACATTCAGATCTTATGTTTCTCCTTAATTTCTTCTGTGATTTTAAAAGACAGACATATTCTAAAGGATAGGCAAGTTACTGGTATGGTGGATAGAGACCATTAGGCCTGGAGCCATGAAGACTCATCTTCTTGAATTCAAATCTGCCTTCAGAAATGTAGTAGTTGTATGACCCTGACCAAGTCATTTAACCCTGGTTGCCCCAGTTTTCTCACCTATAAAATGAGCTGAAGAAGGAATTGGCAATATCTTTGGCAAGAAAACTTCAAATGAGGTCATAAAGAGTCGGACATAACTGAACACCAAAGAACAGTTCTGAAGGAGCACGTGTCTCTACTCACTCTATTAGATTAAATATTTCATTATCATTCAGGCCAGGAGATTTTACTGTGGGGGCCACAGTTCCCTAAGGAGCCCCTGGACATATATATCAGGACATCTGTGAACTTGGATAGGGAAAAAAATCTTTATTTTCACTGAAGCTCAGTGAAATCAAGCATTATCTCTAATTACATTTTTTTTTAGTTTTTGCAAGGCAATGGGGTTAAGTGGCTTGCCCAAGGTCACACATCTAGGTAATAATAATTATAATAATTACTATAATAATAATTAATAATAAGTGTCTGAGGCTGAATTTGAACTCAGGTACTCCTGACTCCAGGGCCAGTGCTCTATCCACTGGGCAACCTAGCCACCCCTGCATTTCTTTCTAATTTAAAAACAATCTCAGAAGAGGTCTATAGTATTCATTAGACTGCCAGAAGTCTTCATGACATAGAATAAAGGGTAGCAGTTCATAGTTTAGTCCCCTCAAATTACTCAAATGTATTTACCTTTAAAGGTTTCTCTTGATTCTTGTGCTTGCATTTCAGTGTCTCTGCTTAGCTATGATCTTTTCAACAGAAACGTTTTAAGAGTCCTCTATTTTTATTAAAAATTCACTCTCTCCATGTGAGATTATACTCAGTTTTGTAGGGTAAGTTAACCTTGCTTGTAAGCCTGGGATAAGTAGTATATGCTTTTTTTTTCCTCCTTAACAGTAGTTGCACCATAATCTTCTGTCAGCATGGCTGTTTTTGTTTGGTACTTGAACTATTCCTTTCTGGAGATTTGCAGTATACTCTCAGTTTTGTTCTGAGATTCCTGAGTATTTTAAATTTAGGATTTCTTTCAAGATTATTGCAATTTTTACTTTATCTTTAAGTTCTAATATATCTGAGTAGTTTTCTTTAATTATTTTTAAAACAAAGATATCTATAGTCATAAAAATCTAGAAAGGAGTCAATATCCAGAAGGAAAGAGTAGTCAATCTTGTGCTGATTACTTCTCTGTTTGAGGATAATCAGAAAGGTATGTATGGCTTTCTGGCATATTCCCTATTGTTTACTGACCAGTGAGCCAAAATCAATTGGCTTTTAGAGCATTTCATGGAGACTGCTATTTTTTTTTTAGGCTTTTGCAAGGCAATGGGGCTAAGTGGCTTGCCCAAGGTCACACAGCTAGTTAATTATTAAGTGTCTGTGGCCAAATTTCAACTCGGGTACTCCTGACTCCAGTGCTGGTGCTCTATCCACTTTGCCACCTAGCTGCCCCTGGGAGACTTATTTTTGAAACACTTTCTACCTTCTCTTCTAAGTTATTCTCTTTCTAATCTTTTCCTCTAGAGCTCTTAATTTTAATTGTAATTTCACTTTTTATCTCTTATTCACTTTTTCCAGATACTCTTAGAGTCCTTGTATTTAAGTAATTTTTCTTCCTCTGAGACTGCTTCTATAACTTAGGGAGTAACTTTCTTCTGTATTTATTTCCTGAGCTTTGCTTAACCAATAGTATTTGATGTTTTCCCCGTGTTTTCTTTTGTTTCCTATTGTTTACAGTCTCAGTTCATGGACTGAGATACTTTGTCAGGGCCAGGCCGTATCCCTTCTGATCCTCTCGGATGGATTCAGTGGTCCCTGTTCAACACTGTTCCTTCTGTTGTCTGAAAGTTGCTGCCACTCTTATTGTGAGTGGGATGACTAGTACTAGCTCTCTATCTTCTACCCCAAGGATAGCAAACAAATAAAAATGGGAGACACTAATCTGGACATTAGAATTCTTGCAGGTCAAATGCTGATGGTCTTAAAATGTAATGTTATCTATATTTTATCTTATTTTAATTTATTTTGTTAACTATTTCTCAATTACATGCAAAAATCTGGTTTGGTCCACATGTGAGAGTGGTATAGGCCACAATTTTCACACCTCTGTTGGATACCTTCTCAGCCAGGGCTTTCCACAAATACTCCAAAGAGAATGTACTCAGGTGTAGACCTTCCTCTGCTTCTGTTACTATCTCAAAGTAGTATCGAGACTATTCTGTCTCTTATTTTAGCTATACAAGCTGCTTACCTCCTTTGATGGCCTAGCATGTCCTCAACAATGTGTTTTACACCGTTTCCTTCATGTCTCAATCATTGCTAATGTACTAAAACCTGCTTAAACCTTTAATTTGCATTGTTCTATTGAATTCTGGATTCTCTGTAATTCTGCCTCCTGAAATTATAAGTATTCATTTCAGGATTCATGGCCACATCCCTGGGAACACCATGAGATATTAGAGAACATGCTGTTGTGACCCAAAACAATATTTATATACCTTAATTCTTTCTGAATAGTGCTCTTAGAGTTCCACATAAACACGATTTCCTAGGCTAGACAGTATGAATTCTTTCTATGACATCAAATCAGGCCCAATTTCTATGTAACTCTGATAGCTGATTTCCAGTGAAACAAAGAACTTCTCATGAAATCTATAAGTTGCTTTTGAAATGAATTCAGAGGAGAACTGGGCAGTGCCTTGAAGACTTTGTTTGTGATGAGATTAATTAACAACAGACCACCCCAAAAATGCACTTATATGGAAAATTAATTTATACAAGTCTTTTAAGGGAAATGCTGTTTAAACAGCAATTACATTTAAAATGCTTCACCTCCCACACACCCAAAAGCATCTATTACTTTATAAACTACACTAATTAGTGTACTACTCTTTTAGATAGCAAATGACAATGCAGATAGAATATCAGAACTGCACAAACCAAGTTTTCTAATTACTGAAAGATATAGTGAATAAATACTATATAACATAACACTCTAAAACCCAATCACCCACTCCCCACTTGGGTGTCCCAGAAGGATCACTAACTAAGCACATACCAAACAGAACTCATATTTTCTTCAACATCATTCCTGCTTCAAATGCCCCTATTTCTACTGAGAATTTTCTTCACCTGGGTTCAAAAACATTAGCAGCAGCCCTTGATATAATGAAAACTTATTTGTTTCTACTGGAGTTTGACTGAATTCAATATAGTTTGTACTTATAAAAAAGGGTGCCTCACATCTCTCCACTCTAATTAATGTAACTAATAAGCTGTTCAAAGCCTTGATAATTTTATGAGGTGTGAGCATCTCTTTGATTGAGTTATAGAATCAATCAAAGGAATAAATTAGATACAAAGAAGTCTCTAATAAGTTTAGGAGTAGTGAACTAATGCTTTTCAGTCACTAGATGAAATCAGATAATAACACACAGGAAACACTGGTTGAAAGGGTCAGACATACCTCTTGTCCAGTGTAAGTCAGAGAACAGATTTGATCAGGGAAGAGTCAAGCTTCAGGAGCACTTGAGAAGGCTGGTTCCTTGAACCTGTACAAGAGGGAAAAAATGGGAGGCAGGAGAATGAGCCCAAAAGGAATGACACATTGCCTATTCATTAAGCATGTAACAAAAATGACTAGATTGTTAACAAAAATATATCCAACTAGGAATTTAGACAGGTCAAATTAGACACACCAAGGAAAGAGAGCTTCAGGGGTTATGACTTCTTTGGAACAGAGAGAAAGTGAGCTGAAGACTCTACAAAGACACTGACCCTTGAAACCCATCAGAGTTCCATTTAAGGGGATCATCATAAAGACTGCACAAAGCCAGAAAAGGACTTTGAGCAATTAAGAATGGTGAACTTTCCCTTTGCTCATACAAGTCCTCTGTTTGAACCCAGTTGGTCCCAGGATAGTCTACAAGGGAAAGCTTGACCTTTCTATGAAGTCTTCTTACTGAACCATCTCAGTAAATATTTGTTTCTAAAAGTTTGTTAATAGATAAGGTAGTTTAGGCTTGCTAATTGATAAGCAACATAGAAAAGATGGGAAAATCCTGCAATCCTTTAGAGTAACACCCCAAAGTTCCCAAAGAAAGATGTTGCAAGCACATTGTTGACTACCCCTGAAGGAGGGGGTAATTTTAGGTGGTTTTTTCCCAAGGTAATGGGGCTAAGTGGCTTGCCCAAAATCACACAGCTAGTAATTATTAAGTGTCGGAGGCCGCATTTGAACTCAGGTACTCCTGACTCCAGGGCCGGTGCTCTGTCCTAGCAGCCCCAGAAGGGGGTAATTTTCAAAAAAAATTAAGACAACTTAGAGACTATCTAGTACAAGCCAGGAACTTGCTTTATGCAGCTGTAGTATTATATCTGTATTGTCATTTGCTTTCTGAAAGAGTAATTTTGGAAGGGCAGCTAGGTGGTTCTGCAGTACTGGCCTAAGCACAGGAAGAATCATCTTCATGCATTCGAATCTGTCCTAAGACACTTACTAGCTGTGTGTCCCTGGGCAAATCACTTAACTCTGATTGCCTCATTTCTTCAACTACATAAAATAAGTTGAAGGAAATGGCAGGCCATTCCAAATATGGTAATAAAAAGTCAGATGTGACTGAAATAATTGAACAACCCCCCCCCATACAATCCTTTCATTTTGAAGATTAGGTAATGAGTTCTGGAGATTTTAAGTGATTTACTCAAGGTCCCAAAAGCAGCGACAGGCACAAGTTTTGAATCTTTGTAGCATACCAGGATACCTCTCTTGTTCTTCTGAACTCCTATGTATTTAACTAATATCTTTATGCACATAAAGCCTAAATCTATACATCCAGGCCTCATTTCTTTTCTGAACTTGAGTCTTGAAGAATCTCCAACACTTTGCTGGATATTATCAACTCTCAAACTCAATATGCCCCAAACTAGACTCATTATTTTTCCCTCTAAACTGAATCTTTCTTCCAAGTTTCTGAATTTCAAGCATTCTACTAGTCACTGAAGTTCACAACCTCTTCTTTCTATTTACACATGTGATAACTTGTGAAGTCTACTAATTCTGCAACTTCAAGATATTTCACTTCCATCCTTTTCCTTCATTCATTCAGATTTGATGTGATGCATATTTACAAAAAAAAAAAAAATAAACAAGCTGTTACCTCACACCCAAAAAACTGGCAAAGAAGACAAAAGATGGAAATAGTTATTGTAGGAGGGGCTGTGAGAAGCTAGGAACAGGTCTAACTATTTTAGAAAACAATTTGGAATTGTGTTAAAAAATTGACTAAAATTGTCACTTCCTTTTAGCTAGAGATTTCACTGTTAGCCACATGCCCCAAGGAGGTTAAAAACAATCAAGCTTCTATAACTCCCAAAATGTTTATAGCAGCATTTTTTGTAGTAGCAATGAACTGGAAACAAAGTAGATGTCCAATGACAGGGAGTGACTAAACAAATTGTGAGAAATATTTGATTTGGTGCTATTTTAAAGTTGTTTAGCAGGGAACTTTGGGAGGGTTCGATGGCTTCCCCTAATCTGCCATGATCAATTAACATTTTGACATGCCTTAAATCTTCATTTGACTCAATCTATTCCCAAAGACTTATGGAAATAATTTACTATATTTGCATTCCAAGTGTTGAATAACTCTTCATTGAATGAATAACAACACTGCAGTGTTCTTCTTAAAGAACATTGTTTTGGAAGCAGTGGGTGAAAACAGACTTCAATACACCTTATATCAATAAAAAATGAGAGGTACCTCAAAGTAAGAATGAACTGCTTTAGGAGTTAAGTTTTTTTTTTTTTTAGCATAAACTGGATAACCACTATGTGACAGAGTAGTGGTACACCTATACAGGTATGGGTTGGAGTACATGTTTTCCAGCCTGCTGGTTTTATGATTCTGTGATGTTATTAAACAAAGAAAAAAATAAGTCATCAGCTATGACAGATTCTTTGGACTCACAATTGGTACTTATTTTGAAAAACAGCAGGTATAGACACTCTACTTTGCCTCTGCTACTCTTATCTAGTTTCAACTTCATGGAAGAAGGTGCCCCTCCCAGGCCAAGCTCATGCCATCTAATCTCATCATTATGCTACTAACTCAAGCCTTCACTGACACAGCCTTCCTCAGTCTCCCTTCACTTTTGATTGGAGGACTACAGAATAGAGTATCAAATTCCTTCCAATGCCTTCCTTTATAGAAGGAAGAATCTTTTCCTTCTCAACTCACTCCACTTTGCAATTGCTGTTCTGCCTGGTTTGAACTCCATGGAAAACATAGAACTCCTTGGTTTCCTACCTGTCCCTTCTCCCCCCACTTTCCTGCCTCCTTTGTGTTCTATATCCTCCTTTAGATTGGAAACTCCTTGAAGGCAGGGAATGTCTTTCTTTTCATTAATTGTATTCCCCAGTTCTTAGCACAACAGCTGGCATAAAGTAACCACTTCATAAATGTTTATTCAATATTAGAACAAAGAGGTAAGAGTCAAGAAACTTGATATTATTTGGCTCAGAGAAAAGGATACCAAATGGGAGATGGAAAGTTAGTGAACTCATGTTAACAAGATTTTCAAGTGTAATAAGGTTTATTATAAAGAGATATTGATCATTTCTGCCTCAGGTATGATGATGATAATGATAGTAATAATGTTTATATAGAGCTTACTATGTATAATGACACTATAATAAAGACTTTATAATTAATATATCATTGAATTCTCACAACAATCCTGGGAATAGTGATCTATTATTAGCCCCATTTCACAGATGAGGAAATAGACACATAGAGGTTCAGGGACTTTCCTAGAATCACAGAGATAGTAAGTATCTGAAGCCAGATTCCAACTCTGGTCTTCCTGACTCCAGGCCGGGGACTCTGTCCACTGGTCCAGCTGTTAGATACAATATTAGGTACAAGAAGAGGAAACAAGTTGAAATTGAAGCAATAATACATTTGCTTGGTTGGACACATTAACCATCTTTCCCAAAGTAAATGTTGTTAAGCAAAGAGAAGAAATGACCAGGGAATGGGTATGGGCTCTTCAGCCACAGACTCCTTTTAAAAGTAGGCTAGCCAATTTGAACAAGGCCTTAGCCAAGGGCAGTTTTCCTGCCTCTGCAACTCAGAGACTGTGATCAGACGCTATCTTTAGGAAAACTGAGCTAATAAAATTTACCATCCAATTCCTGTACAGAGTAACAGCAATTGCCGATTAGGGACTAAAAACTTGTTGCAACAACATTTTAATTACATTTCAATGCAAGGCTATAAATTAATTTATCTAGAAAAAATACAGTACTGTAGTAGATTACAAACCAGCTAATTAGCCCATCTAGAATTTGAAGGTGACCAAAGGACTCCCAATTTTATGTATAAGGAAAATAATGAAAAATGCCAGTAAATTGCTACAAGGAGATAAACATTTATTTAAAGTGAGAATCAATATTAAAACAGATTCTACTTTAGTGCTTCTTCCTACATAATCACATGGTAACTGAGGCCCTGTACTTTTACAGTTCCTTTCTGAGCCCTGGAAAGAACAAAGAACTGACGGGGAGGAGGAGTTTAATATGCCCCTTCTAGGTGCTTTGCACTATGGGCTCAGTCCAGAAAGCACAAATCCATAAATGCATTCATTTTTAGAGAAAGATTGCCTTTTCAGGTCCTGATTTCACTATGCCCAAATCACATGCAATTACCTTTATTTTAGATATGGAAACCAAGCTTTAAATAGTGAGATCATTCCTTTCTCCTTTACAGTAAAGAGATTGATGCATACCTTTCAACAAATCATAGTTATCACTAAAAGAAGCTTGTAATTTTTTCCCTCTAACAAAAGACCTGAAATGTTATCAGATCTGAGGCAGTTCCACCCTCTATACCATATCTATCTATTTCCATCTACACCTTAGAAACCAAGTGTCCAAAGCAAGCAGTCTTCAGAGACTCTGAATACTATCAGATCTATTTCCTCTTCTTAGAATGCAGCTCATGTACTAGGAAGCAGAGATGACAATAGTGCCTGCCCATATCAGAAACTTTGGAAAGGTTAATGAATTCTGGCATAAAATAATGTCTGAGCTCTAAACAACCCATAAACACAAAATCCAGGAAAACTAGAGGAACTGCTCATGTTTCTAGGAACGGAGAAGCCCCAAACAATAAAAACACAAGAGACTTCTAAATTATTCTTTTAATACATTTAGTGGGGTATTATACTGCATATCAATATTTTTGATCACCGCTAATGACAGTTTGGGGATATGAATGCAAAATCTGGCTTGTCTCAGCTCAAATGCGTAAGGCAAATAAGGAGGACTTACATAACAAGGAAATCAGCTTCCAAGGTGGTAAAGCAGACTTCTAATTAGTGATCTTCTCCCTTTTTGTCATAAAACTGTCACCACATTCAAGTCAGTTGTATAACCAGCCTGCACAGATCCAGAATGGGGACTGTTTTCAGTTTTCTATGACTTACAAGTGAAGGGATTCCCAAGGACCCTATGGAGCTAATTAGGAGGGGAAAGGGTATAGATAGCAATGTCATTAGGTAAATCAGTTTGCAGAAGGCCGATTCAAAATGGGTTTACTTCATGTTGTGAATTTGACAAGATGAGAGAAGCAAAGGAAGCCTAAGCATTGGACACCATATGGTGAAGTTCGTGGAGTGAGGCAGAGCTACAAGTGGTTTATGTAATGTCGACTTAATGACTGATAAAAAATAAATGGAAAGAAATTCCTCTACTAGCTTAAAGCCATAGAGGCAAGGAAATCTGCAGTTAAGGATCAAAGCTTCAGTACTGAGTTATAATGGGTTACTATCCTTAACTCTACCCAATAGTACCTCTCAGTACCTTCCTGTACTACTCACTAATTTATCCCCAAATCGAAAGTTTGACAAGCTCCTTCCACCTTACCATACCTACCAGCATCCATGTGCCTACCTATGCTGGTGAGCATCTGAGATAGCCACATGTCAGGTGTCAAGGCTCCATTTGAGTTAGTGTTTTACTTGGAGGAGGGGCTCACAGTGTTGTCCTCATCATCACAAAGAAACATTGTCAAGAGGGCCACTTTTTGCCTCTTTCTTCATATTCCTTTGATAGATTCATTTTATCCTCCCAGGAGTTTTGTGACTTTGGTAGAGCTTCCCAATGGGGATACTGAGACACAGATATGCTAATAGGTAGCATGGTACAGTGGCTAGAATATTTAACAATGCAGTTCTCTATAGTTCCACTCCACCCTAGCCCCATGCAGAAGGGATAGCCATTTCTTTGCTCTCATTACCATCACCCACATCTATCTCAAGGGTTCAACTTCCATCATCCCGATTTCTACAATTCCTTTCTTTGATTATAACATCTTATTTTTTCATCCTCTTTCCAGGCCTCATCATTTCTAAAACCAATTCTCTGACTTAACAAAATCTTCAATCCCTGTACTCCTCCAAAATTTCGTAAGTCATCACTTCTTCTCTGATGTCACTTACCTCTCTTTAATTTTCCATTGTTCTCAACTCAACTCTTGAGCCCTTTGGATTCTCATCCTCCTGACACTCATCCTTTTCCAAACCACAAATCTGAATTTCTTCCACCATCTGCCTTCTCTGCTCCTACTGTCTCTGCTGAACACTGCCTAAGGAAGTTAAAAGATTCTGCTGACTGGATTCACTATAAAGTAATGTTCTTTGATTTCAACTGGGCCCTTCTCTGTCTCTGTGTGTCTGTCTGTCTGACACACACACATGCGCGCATACAGTATTTGGCTTTTTTTTTTTTTTGAGTTTTTTCAAGGCAATGGGGTTAAGTGGCTTGCCCAAGGCCACACAGCTAGGTAATTTTTAAGTGTCTGAGGCCCGATTTGAACTCAGGTACTCCTGACTCCAGGGCTGGTGCTCTATCCACTGCGCCACCTAGCTGCCCCAGTATCTAGCCTTTTCTTCTCTACCCAAGTCTTATACACCACTTCTCCCCTGCTCTCTCACTAAAAACTGATCAATTAGGTCAAGAACTTGAGCTGACTCCAGCACAGCCCTAGATAAATAGAAGAGATTCTATTGTTATTATTATTATTATTATCATTATTATTTATAAGAGGACATTGATGGAACTCCATCAAGTCCGTCTGTGCGTGCAAGGAAGAACTGAGCTTCACCTAAGGGGCGTCAATAGGCAATCTAGCCCAGCTTAGCAAGGTCAGAACTCTGAGCTTTGTAAAGGACCTTTGTAAAAACTAACTCGAGGATAATAAAATTATGTTACTGGGAGGAAACATACAGGACTTGAGGTCATAGGACTTCAGTTTGAAGTTAATAGCTCTATGCCTTATAACCGCAATGACTTTAGAGTTCCTTCTCCCTTTAACTCAGTTTTCTTCACTTTAAAAGAAGGAATTGGGTCAATCCAGGGCTAACCTTTTTTTTGTTTTCTGGACCCTTTTGGCATTCAGGTGAAGTCTAGGAACTCCTCCAATTAATAGATTAAAATGAATAAAACAAAATACAGCAGAATAAAAAGAAAGCAATTTAAAAATCCCTTTAAAAAGTTTATAGACTCCAGATTAAGAAATTCTGAATGAGATCTTTAAGGGTTCTATGACTACAAGTGAACTGTTTAGGTTTACTCCCCTAGCAGTGGCAGAATACAGTGATGGCAGGGGATCTCTTAAAGACTCAAGTTGGATGCCATTTTCTGAACTTCATTTTATTCTTTCTTTTTTCTTTTTTTTTTTAAATTCTTTGATAAAGAAGATAGCTAACTGGAAGGGAGAGAGAATGAACACAGGCAGAAATCTAGACAATCTTAAAAACAAAAGACATAAAAGTATATTTAAAAGAAGAATATATTGGGGAAGTATTTGGCAAGAAGCTAATTGAAAAACAGGATATTCAAAACTGAAGCTTATTTTCATTTCTACTTTCACTAATTACCAATTGCTCACCAGTATCTCAACTGATCAGGCTCCGCTTTGGGACAGGGAAAGACAACTGAGAAGGAATTAAGTCAGACATATCCTTGAAAAGATTCTGCTGCTAACTATATCTTCTCAGTTGAGAGGGCACTGCCCCTATTTCCGGTCTTATTACATCTTATTAACTTGTCAGATCAAGTTCATAATGTCCCATCTCAGTCCTCAGTAACCAAGAGATGAGGGTGAAGGGTGAGCACACAAGATTTTGTCTAAGAGATGGGAATTTTAGCCAAAATCATGAGGACAATACTGCCACAGGAGGAGAAAATCCTAACCAACATACATAATGAAAATAATTCTATAATAAAAATTTTAATTCCATACTCCTGATTTGCAGTAAATTATTCTTATTGAGAAAACAAACTTGACATTGCAAATATATTTTCTTTCATAATCAAAATCTTTTACCACTGTAATGCAAATGGTACTGACTTGTGTGCTGAATTTATATACTCCTAATTAAAAAAATCCAATTACAAAGATTTCCCTTTTCAGTTCTTATTGGCTTCCCCAAGTTCTCTCAGCTCCAGTAATTTCCTTTTTGACATAGATATTGTGTAATGGTGCCCTAAGTTAATTTGGTTTCAATATTACACATTCATCATGAAAGCTGGGCACATTTAGAGTTCTATTTTGTTTTCAGCTTGCTAAAATGCTCTTGGTCCCTAATGTTACCTTTGTGCTTACTCAGGCAGACTGGGGCCCACGCACATGTTTGGATTTCTCTTTGCCTCAGTGGTATTATTGTTCATATTACAGCTTTGTTTTTACGCTAACTCTTTTGTCTATTTCTGAATCTACTGTAGATTAAGGTGGAATGGGGAAGACATTTTTTAGACAACAGAATGGAAGGAAAAATAATTTCTAGCAGGTTTTTATATAGCAACATCTATGAGCAGTCTGATGTCAAGAAGGATTAAATTGAATCTTGCCTAATTTAAAGGTAAGACTTAAATATAGTAAAAAGCTTGGTTATAGATCATGTTAATGGAATGTGAGGCTCCCATTCATCAGATGCTTCACTGGCGAAGAGTTGTCTCATGCAGCCATAGTGATTATCAATTAATTAAAAAGCATTTATTCAGCACCATCTGCTTCTCAGGTGCTGTGTAAAACACCAGGAACATAAAGAAATAACTGAAGTAATCCTTGCCCTCCAGGAGTTTATATTCTATTAGGGGACTCAATATTGATAAACTTAAGTATATAAAAGTAAGTGATTTTTTTCGGAAGGGGGCAGGGGAGAATGGGGATAAGGAACAGAAGGTAGCAGGAGCTGGGAAGAATGAGAAATGGCACATGAAGAATGTAACAGTTGAATTGAACTTTGAGATTTAAGTAGGAAAGGTCTCTCAGTTGTGGACCATAGTTAGTACAAAGTACGGGAAGAGCAAGCCCAGTTTGACTGAACTCCAGAGTGTGAGAAGTGGAATAATATAAAATAAGTCAGGAAGGGTAGTGGGAAGTTAAGTTGTGAAGGACTTTAAATGCCAAATGGGAGCCATTGGAGTTTATTGTCTAAGAGAGTGATATGGTTAGACTCATACTTTAGGAAAATAGCTTTAGCAACTGTGGAGAGGAGAGAGACTAGAGTCAGAGACCAGTTAGGAAAACTATGGAAATAGTTCAGGCAAGAGGTGATGACAGTCCAAATTAGCATGAATACATATGGCAGGAGAAAGGGAGATGAGCAGTTTCACAGAGGTAGGAAAAAACAAGATGTAGCAACAGCTTACCTATATGGAGATAAGAAAGTAAGGAGACAAGTATGACTACCAAATTGTAAACCTGGGGACTAGAAAGATGGTGATGCCCTGACAATTATGAAAATATACATAACCTGATTGTACATGTATAACCTAAATCAGCTTACTTGCTACCTTAGGACGGGGGAGGGAAGGAGAAAATGTTACAAAAGTAAATGTTGAAAGTTATATTTACCTATAATTGGAAAAATGAATCAATGAATTTAAACTGAAAAGGAAAAAAAAAAAAGATTGTGATGCCCTTGATAGAAACGGGGATGTTCAAAGGAAGGTTAGTGTTATTGGAAGGAAAGATAATTCTGTTTTAGACATGTTACATTTAAGAAATCTCTGAGCTATCCTGCCTGAAATATCTAACATGAAGCTGGTGATATGCTACTGAAGCTCACAAATGGGACTAGGACTGGAGGCCCGAGTCCCCAATGAAGCCCACTGGGGTAATGTTATGGGCCTCTCCACATTGGCGGAGATCGCCATCCAGGGCTGGCATGAGCTGGTGAGAAGGGTGGGAGAATTAAGAGAGAAGAGAGTCATGAAAACCCAAAGGAAAGAGCATCCCGAGGAGAAAAATAGTCAACAGCATCAAATGATGCAGAATTCAAAGAAGATGTTCTTTCTAAACTATAAGATTACATGTAAAAAACTGGAACTGATTTCTAAACACAAATAACTAAAAGCCAAATAAGGCAGAGAGAAATTCTCACACTCCAAATATTAGTAAAATTAGTCAATTAGTAAAGAAGCAACAGCTACCTAGTAACCCTAAATATATTGGTGCTATTTATGAAATGGAAAATTTGTCCTGGGGTTTTCAGATTTCCATTCAGTAAAGTCTCAGAGACCATAGCCTTATATTGGGATGCAAATCACTCTTTAATGCAAGCATCCTTCTTTTAAAAAGATTTATAGGAGGATGAAAGGAGGTGGAGGAGGTCACATTTAAATTGCAGCCAGAAATGCAAACTAGGTAAAGAGTTGTGTGACATCTTTCCTAAGCTCCAACCAGCACACAAGGATAGTACAAAAAGAACCTTAAGCAGCAGCTCTCACTCTGTGCTTTCACAATAGGCTGTTAGCCTGTTATTCCATAAGTCCAAATGTTACCATTATACATTGGGTCAAGGTCTTACTTTTAGTTAATTTGAGGTTAAAGATTTGCATGACTGGATTTCCTAATTCAGGGTAATCAAGTATTGATTTTGTCTTTTTTTAAAACAAAGAATTACTTCTACTTAGCTTTTATATGGAGTTTTCCCCCAAATTTTAAATAATCATTGATTAGTTTATATAAACAGTAACCCCGCGATATAACCTTATGGTTGAAATATTAGAAGCATAGATCATCCATCTCCATCTGGAGGATAACCTTGAGACCTTCTAGTAAAACCTTCTTATTGTATACAGGAAGAAACTGAGGTCCAGAGAAGTGAAGTAACTTGTTCAAAGTCATTGTTCCTATGCTGAAAAACTAGGCAGATATGCTCAGTTTATTTCATATATTCACAGAATTTCAAACTGGAAGTTGAATGACTTCTCCCTACCCCAGCAGAATAATGAGTCTCAAACCCCAAATATAAAATCATTCATCCAATATTTTTCAATATATACAGTCAGGGGAAGTCATCGACCTTGAGGAAAAATCAGCCCAAATGAATCATTCTGAATCCTTCCTGGGCAACACTGCGATTCAGCTGTCCTTTCTCATAATATGCCCTGTTTCCCCCTCAGGTGCCCACTTCACCCACATCACCTCAAAACTCATCTTCCATATCATAAAAGTGGTGTGCAAAAAAAAAAAGACAAAGGTGTAGTGGAGAGAGTGCCACGCCTGAAGTCGGAAAGATTCAGCTTTCTGAGTTCAAATCTGTCCTCAGACACTTTCTAGCTATGGAACCTTAGGCAAGTCCCTTCACCCTGTTTGCCTCAGTTTTCCCATCCATAAAATGAGGTGGAGAAGAAAATGACAAACCACTCTGATATCTCTCTCAAGAAAACCCCAAATGGGGTTTTGAAAAATTGGATATCTGAAACAAATGAAGAGCAATAATCTGGCTGTGGATATGGTATTGGGGGGGGAAGCATTAGAGACATAGAGACAGGATAAGAATCTTTATAGCAGTGGTTCTGGTACAAAGTTGCTTGTTTTGGAAGTGGTATAAATAAAAAGAAAAGTCTAGATTCCAAAGTAAACTGAATAATTATCTGGATTTGCCAACTAACTTGATATAGAAAATAAAGAAGAGAGGTGACCAAATTTAAACCCTGAGAGACTTGTGTGGTGTGTTCCACTGACAAAACTGGGGAAAGGAGAAGAGGGTAGAATTGATTGGGAGTAGAAGATGTGAGCTCAGTTTTACCAAGTTGAATTTCAGGAGAGCAGCTTATCCTGGCAGAGATGTTCATTATGTAAATGAAGATGCAGGATCGCGCTTTGGAGAAAAGTTGGGACTCTGAGAAATCTATAGAAGGGACAGAGAAACTTTGAGAATAGATGCGATCCTTGAGACCTTGTAGGAAAATATGCCTATCTAATTCTTATGCATCAACACATGATAGTTGTAGTCCAACTATTAGAATAACCTACACATGTGACATAAGGAAGCCAATAGTGAAAGGGCATATGTGGCTCCTGCAGAGACTCTTAATTAGTGAGAATTTTTGACTGGCACCTTAAAAATCAACCCTAGAAACCAGAGAACTCAAACTGTGTCTTCATTCTTTTTTTTTTAGGTTTTTGTAAGGCAGTGGGGTTAAGCGGCTTGCCCAAGGCCACACAGCTAGGTAATTATTAAGTGTCTGATGCTGGATTTGAACTCAGGTACTCCTGACTCCAGGGCCAGTGCTCTATCTACTGCATCACCTAGCCGCCCCGTGCCTTCATTCTTGCACTTGAAATTTCGAATCCTAAGACTGTTAACTCTAAAACAAAATGAAATCAAGCTTTAAGAAACAGGTGGCACTACTGGGTAAGTTACCTTTTGTTTTTAAGATTACAAAAGTTAGGATTATTTGATCTTATATTGATTATATGTTCTCAGAACTCTGTGTGTGCATGTATGCACACACACACACATATGCATCTTCAAGTGAAATTTGAGCGAATAAATATAAAACAGAACTAGAAAATGACTTTGAAGACAGAGGGATTCCATAAAAATATCAAAATATTATTTCCATCTTTGTGCACTTAATGATCATAAACAGAATTCAAGTTTTATGTTCTAGAATCCATTATCTTTATTTCTTTTGCTTGGGAATGAAGGCAATACTTTCTTGCACTCTCTGGGGCTAAACATGAAGAACATCTCACCCAAGACAGGTTTCAGAATCAAATTGTCCAACATACTTTATAGGGATGGTTTGACTTTAAGACAAAAAAATGATTTTTTCCAGGTTTGTTAATTAATAGCCTCTCCAGATAAATATCTTCTTCCTGTTGTGCCTGATTACTAAATCTTTCTGCTTCAAGGCAACAGATGGCTTAAGTTTTTCCAAAATTAAAAAAATTCTAGAACTCCTTGTAATTCCAAAGACTAACTTTAATCAGGTTACCCTGTCTTAGAAGATATAAATAACTTGGGGAAAAAAAGAAAAAATGATCAAAATGGTACACTTCAGCGGTTGCCAACTTGAAAGGCCTCAGTGCCCTAGGAGAATTTTTGCCAGGGTTCTATGAATCCATATGCTTGCCAAGCACTGCCATTTTGATTTTTATTCAAACCTTCAACAGTCTGAATCAATAACATGTTTTGCACACATCCGCATGATTATTTCCCAAGTATATAGAATGTTGGAATTAGTAAAAGAAAAGTCATTTAGAAGCTTTGGTGAATTTATAGGTGCTTTTGTTCCTGCATAATTTCTCAATCAAAAGCTACTTATACTATAATTGTTATCATGCAGAGGAACTGAGAAATTGCTGTCAAAAAGGGGGTCCTCAACTTGGAAGAGGTTGGGAACCACAGGCCTAATCCAGAGGATGGTTGTTGTACTTTCATCTGAATTTTCTATACCTTATAGGTCTGAAACATGCATTAGGCTCAAAATGAAACATATCCTAAATATCTACCTCTCCAAAAGCTATCAGTCTTTCGGTGTGAACTTTTCCATATGCTTAGCTATGTTCCTCTCAATAGTTTGAAAGATCACTTGAGCACTTTGGATTCCTTGTCTGATCAATGACAAAACTTGGACAGTCTCTCCTCATCCCACTCCAGGAAACCTTTCTGTATTAATCAAGTCCTTTTTCCTCCACACCATCCAGCACTGATTCTTCACATTCTCACAGTATTTTCTTATAATCTTAAATAATATTCATTTCTGTTAATTCTACATATTATATGTCATAGTTTCTCCATTATACTATGAAGTCTTTTAGGGTAGAAAGCAGGGCTCTTCCTTTTCTATGTATCCCAAACATCTTTCTATATCACTCATGGGTCTTAACTAAAACCATATTAGCATCTGCCTCTTTGATGCATATACCATGGATGAGAATTAAACAGAATGTCATGGCTGGTTGACTGCATTCACATTCAACCTCAGTTGCTTCCTTGTCACCATTTCTAGATAGGTTGCTTCATTCCACGGGAGACACTGCCACCCTTGTCATCCACAGTATTAGATGTTTAACAGTGTCATTGTACTAGGCTCAGGGACAGTCATCAAAACTGTCCCACTGCTGTATTAGAGAGTAGGGTTCTTTACCAAAGCTCTACTCTTTACCATCTTTTAAAAAGGACCAATTTTTAAAAAGAGGTGAATTTTTCATTTTTCAGAGCAAATGGCTTGAAAGATAGTTAATGAATAATAAATGAAAATAATAGTACTGTTCATTCACTGTATAAGAGATTGCCATCTCTGTAGTGCCATAAGGAGCTGGGACCAATGGAAGGGAAACTTAGCAAGTACCTGATTGCTGAAAAAGTTTCAGTTCATCTTATTGGAATTATGTTAATACAGCAACATCTAGATGTGATATAATACAATAGAAATCAAAATGAGCTTTTGTTCACCATGCCTCCCTCTCCCCAAATCCTATCCTCCCTCCCAAACCCAAGTTACATATCATGCTCATACAAACACATACAGTCCAACTGTTAATATTTTCTTCTTTTCCAAGCCTTACCGCTTTGGGCTTTGGCAGGGAGGGAAGGGCAAGAAAACATAACTGATGGATGAGAGAGGGAGAAGAAAAATAGGGGAGGAGTGAGGGAGAAGGGAAGAGGAAAGGGTCAGAGGAACAGCAACAGGGCCTGTACCAATTTAAGGGATGACATTCCCCCAAAGAAGAGACTTGACATTTTCCTTTACTTTTCTACCATTTACGCAGGAAACAGCTTGAGATATATGCAAGTGTCATCGTACTTGAGATTTAATTCATTTCTGAAGAAGATTTCTGAGTTGGATGATAAAATACCACTACATCATGCCAGAAATTCTGAACAGGCACAAGTGGTTCATTCATTCATTCTGTGAATTTTAACTGAGAACCTACTATGTGTCAGATTTTGTGGGGAACACAAAGGTGAGTTAATAAAGTCTATGTCCTTAACAAGATGACAGAGGAAAAAGCAAAGAAGCAAGTAATTGTGAGGCAGAATATAAAAAGTGCCAGGAGAGAAAACAAAGTGATATCAGCATTCCAAGGAGGGAGAGATCATGTCTGACTGTAACCAAGTGGTCAGGAAGCAAAGAATTTGAGCTGAATCATGAATGTGAGCAGGAGTCCTTGATCAATTCAGTTGAGGAGGGACTGAGATCACAGTAGGAAATTGTTTTAGAATGCAAAGGGAAGAATCATCATCACCATCATCAGCATCATTGCAATCATTTATTTCTAGGAGCACAACTATTGTTTCTATGATTCTGCATCAAGTGAAAATGAGGTCTACGGCAAAGAAAATACATATGAATGGCTAAAACCAAAAAGGATTTGAGAATATTAAGATTACTACACGTGGAACCAAACTACTGCTTCCCATAGTCATGGATTTTCTACCTAAAGAATAAGGTCAATATAAAATCACAAAGAAATAACCAACTGTATATTAACAAAAAGACAAAAATAGTACCATAACATAAGACTGAATGGGTTTATTTTAAACTCACTTTAAAAAGTTATTTTATCAGAATGATCACCTCTAGCCTTTATGTCAGCCACCTGATAGCTCAACTGATAGCATTGCTCATTTCTAGTGATTAGCTACTTTTATGCTCAACCAAGAAAACAGCAAGCAGGAATAAAGATGGCAATAATCTAACTGCTCCCAATGTCAATCATTAGGATGTTTTGGAAAATGGCACCCAGAAAAAATTCTATAAATTCTTAGATTGTTTATGCATTTACTTGAACATTACTATATAACTTATTTAGTAGTATTCAAGTAAAAATTCTCAGGTAAAGCAGTTGAAACTCAAATATTTTCGAACTGAAATATGCAATTTTTACTTGAAGAACTACATTATTGAAAATTTGTCATTAATTTTGACTATCTGTTGTTGTTTACATTCTCAGTGTAATGTTAAACTGTAATATTTGAAACTGTCATTTGCAGCTTGTTCCAGTAATTAACAAACTACCATTTAAATCAGTAAGTTCTCCTTTGTGTCTAAACAGACAAATCCTCCTGCTCCATTTGAACCCATATCTTGACATAAGGTTCTATGTGGAAAGAACAAACAACTAATTATCATCCTTTTTTATATCTATTAAGACAGTTACTGAGTCACCTCTCCGGGTTAAAGAGTCTTAATGCTTTGTTTCATTCCCATCTTTGAATGTGAAATTTGTCATCACAGTTCTTTACTTTTCAGTATTCCTGGGGCATTTCAAACTATACCATTCAAATACTTTTAACTACAAATAAATGCATTCCACATGTGCACATGCCAGGCCTGTAATATTTTTAGGTACTGAAAGAATTTATCTCAAATGTCTTTTAAGTTTTAGTTCAATATCCACTAAGTTTTTGAAAATAATTATTCATGGCAAACTAATGTATGTGTGATATAAGTCTAGTCGATTATCACCTTATCTTTTGGTTTATTCCAGGAAGACTCCTTCTGTGTCACATTTAATTGCCTTTGAAACTCCTGTCTTCTGGAACATGCATTTCATCATTATTTTTTAGCCTTGTTACATCAATCACCACAACTGCTAGAGAAGATTCCTGGGCTGTGAAGTGATCATTTGTTCCAGTGGCATTAATGAGGCAAGCAGTGGTCTTGAGGGAGGTGACAGCCCATTGCTTTGCAGGTAGCAGCAGATTACGGTGCTGGGCTATATGCATGGCTTTGAGCACATACTGCCAAAACCTTTGAAGCATTTTATTACTTTTTCTTATCAAACTCAACATAGAAGAGATCCCCCCACACCTTATCTACCATGAGTGAGGCATATCTAATCGCCAATAGGGGAGCATTAATAGCATTACTCAACTTACCTTGAGTTGCAGATACAACAGAGAAACTTTATACTGCTCCCAACCGGAAAACCTCCTGCTGTCTTCGAAGTACTGACTAGGTCTCTTTTCCCTTGCCATGGCTGTTAGGCCATGTCCCTAGTCACCAAGCAAGTTAATTCCCTGAAGTACAGCCAATGAAAACTTGTATTTCTGGAAATGAAGTTACAGAACTCCAAATGCCAATTTGTTGGCACAGTAATGCCATGCCCAAGAATTGCCTTTAGGAAGCGGTACATCTGGAAACAACAGATGGTACATGTTGAGATGGGTTGGATGGAGTATTTTAATAGCCACCAATCTCTAATTCAGTTCTACAAGTTTCATTTCAATGTTTCCTCAGATTACAGAGTGTTCCAGGATCAGAATGACAGGCTCGATCCATATTATTGTTACTACCAACACTGCCAACTTAAATCAGAATGTTGGACTGTCTTTGCCTATGAACTCTGACTCAACCATATGCACATTTTCAGAAAGGCGGCCTTGGCTTTTAAAAACTGAACAGTCAAGTCAAGCACTCTTCCATTACTCCCTTTAGAATTAATGGTATAATACAATTGTTTTTTTAAGATGTGCTCATCACAGACTTCCAACTTTCCAATATGGGACTGAAAAGAAATTCAATCCTTGTCCCTCCTCTTAAGGAGACACCAGCACTGTTACAACAAGAGGGAAATGGTTTCCTACCACTTGAAGAGGACAGTGCTAAAAACCACTTCTGACTTTTGTTTTAGTGAGACTGAAAGAAATGGTTCTTAGCAAATACTGGCACCTAAAGAAATGTGTCATTTAAAAGATAGGATAGCAATATTCAGAAAGTAGGAATTTCATTCAATTACTCCAATTAGTAAGAGACAAAATCTTATCCTAGATGACTTTAAAAAAAACTGCTCAAATACAATATAGGGATGAGACAAAAATGTTCATTATCTTTTTTTTTATTTGAAAAATCAACCAATGCATCATTTAATGCTGAACCATGGAAGAAGGGATATATCAGATTCAAGTGTATTCCCTATGATGCAACAAAACAATGAATAGCAGACTGGTAACTTTACTGACAACCACTAGAACCTGAAGCTAATGATTAAGATGGGCTGGGTGAAGGTATTCACTCAGTGGAAGAAATTTCCTTAGGTTCTTGCTAAGCTGTGAAAGCAGAGTCTCCATGATCCTGCCATAAGTGCTACTACCTGTGACTTCTCCAGAGACTATTGTATTCCAGAAGAACAAGTGGTCTTATGTCCATATGCTAGGGATCTCACATACATGTAATCAAATTATGTTGGCACTGAGGGTCTATATAATAGACACTGAGGGAAATAACCTTGGTACTGAGTATGAAAAATTTTATTTTATTGTTGAGTCATTTCAATCATGAAACTCTTATGTGATCCCATTTGGAGTTTTCTTGGTATAGATACTTGAGTAGTTTGTCATTTCCTTCTCCAGCTCATTTTTCAGATGAAAAACTGCAGCAAACAGGGTTAAGTGACTTGCTCAGGGCCGCACAAAGATTTTTGAAAACAGATTTGAACTCATGAGGGTGAGTCTTTCCGATTTCAAGCCTGGTGCTCTATCTACTACTGTACCACCTAGCTGCCCTGAACCACCTAGCTGCCCTATATCCTCTCTGGTACTTTTTGCAAATAAGACATTTAAGTCATATCAAAAGTTGGCTTTTTGTAAAATTGTTTTTAAAAGTACTTATTTGATATGGAAATATGATTAACTGTTATACATGCATAACCTATTTCAGACCTCTTGCTGTCAGGAGAGGGAACATGGAGGGAAGGGAGGGAGAAAAATATGTAACTCGAAATCTTACGAAGAAGAATGTTGAAAAGTATCTTTGAATATAGTTGAAAAAATTAGTAAAAAAATTTTAATATTTATTTGAAGCTTCAATCATTCAATCATTAAACTTTCTCTACTTATAAGCTAATGTTAAATGACCAAAAGAGTTCCAATTCTAAGTAATAGAGGAAAAAAAGTATTATCCTTAATACTGGTTCAGAGTAAGGGTTAGAATACATCTGTAGTGCTTGAGGCCAAATTCAAAGTGATAAGGTAGTTTCTTTAGCCTTAATGAAACATGGCCAGGATTCTGTCTTCCTGAGGAGGGGTTTAACAACAATCATTGGTGGATGTTCAAGACAAGGCTAGAGATTCTTTCAGAACTTTAGGATTATCATAATACTAGTCCTTTAATATTCATTTAAGTTTTCATCTTCATAGCTGGGTAAGAGAGCTTGAGGGATAACAGTGTTCAACAAGGAAGATCTAACAGTATATTCTAGGGCTGTCCAACCTTACTTTGAAAAGATTTTATTGAAATAATAGACAATATATTTTAATTTGCCATTTTAGTGAGTTTTGCGGTAGCTCCAGTTTATTTAATAACTAAAGCATTTAGTAAACTCACAAGTAGGCTGCATAAAATCTCACTGCAACATCATGCAACACATGGCTCACATTTTGGACAGCTCTGGTCTATTATATTTCCTCTCACCACTCAAAATATCAGTCTACACTCTTGACCAAGTGTATATCACCCATTCTCTAAGAAAATTCCACTCTCTGGTGAGTATTCTGACTGCTCTTTCTCCAGAAACCTCCAAATTGAAAAATTCAATGGGCTTTGCTCATTTCAGTTCCCCTTGACTTCTATGGAGAAGTATATACTATTAGCTAGGCTCTTGGAAAATGAGCTCAATTCCAATAACTCCCCCAAAATTGAACCTAATTTCCAACTACCATTGATGAAAATCGATAAAGTCAGATAGAATGCTTCAATAATGGGACACACAAAGTGACTTTCTATAGGAAAGCTACATTTGAAGGTCTACTATGAGAATTTTCACTTAGAGTCTATATGATTTTGCTTAATTCAACTGCTATTTTAATCCCTTGGATTTTCCCCCTAAAACAAGTAATATAACTTCTCAAAACAGAAATGAATTCCAAAATCAAAACAGATCACAACATCAGTAAATCGTAGTGATATCAATGACAAGGTTCATTATCTTGATTAATGATATGAGAACAGCTAGAAAATTTGGCATAATTACCTAAAAATTAATTACCTTAGATACTATCAAGTATTAACATAAAGACTTGTTTCCTAAGGTGATATCATTTTATTCCTTTATGAGGATATAAAGCTACAATGAAAACACATACCTTACAAACAATCTATTTTGATTAAATGTAATTGCATTCATGGGGTCAAAGATAAGTCTTTTAGAGTTGACTTTTAAATCTGTTTTATATTCTTAAGTTTCATTCATCTACAGAGTATTAATTAGATTTTCAAATAGTAAAACATATGGTAGAAGAGGATAAAACCTGTTATTTCTTAATGTAAATGTGGCTACTCTACGTCTAGAAGAATAGCACAAAAAATGTTTTCTCTTTTGGCTATTGCTAAATTCTAAGTGCCATACTGAAGTCTTCCAATTAAACCTTATAGGCCCTTGACCCACTTTTTCTACCATCAGAGATATCAGTTCTGATGAGGTTCTGATTGTAGCACTGATTCTTATATCTATCAGGTTCATTTTGGTCATAGACTGCAGCCATATCCCTAAGAGGGGAAGTTAACTGGCTCCTCCTGCTAGAGACTGAGTAACAAAGTGTTGATGGCTCATTGCAATCAATCCAAGAACCTTTGATGCTTTACTGGAACCCTTATTTTATGGATTTGTGTGGATTTTCTCTCTATTTAGTGCTGAATGAAACATTTGGCATTTCCATACTATGCTTTCTTTGGTTATTTCTTGCCAGAAGTCCTCCCTACAAGATCTGCACGATGAAATTCTTGCTATAGGTCTTAGAAAGGACATGATTCAAGAATACATTGAAAGATCAAGTTGAACCAGCTGGTAAAATACATTCTTTCTATTCCAGAGGACAAAGAAAATAGAGATTGTAAGATGAAAATGCATCTTTTCAAGTAAAATTACAATATTCACTTGCAATTATTTTAAAGCACATTTTGACAGGCAGGAGAAAGTATAAGGAATATAGTAAAATTATTAAAATCATGTCAACTGACATGCCTGACCCTTCTTGTCTTAACAAGGGGAGGGACAAAAGGTGGGACAGAAAAAGTACAGGGAACTTCCAGGTGATGAAATTCATTCTACCAAAGAAGGTGGCATCTCTTCTTCAGCTTGTAGTCTTCCAGGTTTCCCCAAATCACTGAAATGTCAAGAGACTTAATTCCAGTTTTCCCTGGCTTTGAGGCCAGCTCTCCCATGCTGCTTGGGTATTTTAATGTTTTGTGGGCATCACTACAATACAACAAATATCCAGCTCTCCTTTTTGCTACACAACTGATCCACCTCCTAGATGATGGCTTTTATATCATTTCTTTAGTGCAAGTCATCAGTTCTAAATTTTGAGTCAATGGCAGTTTTGTTTCTTAATATTGGAAAAGCACTCAGAATGCCTGTCTCTCTTGCCATCTTTATATTCCAACCTTAATTAATTCAATGAGTATCTAATAATCACCTAAAAATGCCTGCCCCCAAGGAACTTACTTCTTGTGGAGAATAAAACAGAAAAGTTGATATAAATAATTTGAGGAGAGAGAAAAACAGAGAGACATAGAAAGAACTAACAAAGTAGACAAAGCATGAAAGGTTTCATTTTGACCAAGTGGTTCCTGAGTGGATTCCAAAGGGAGAGATGAGGAAGTTGTACAATTGAAGTGTAAAATACAGTTTGAGGCATGGGGCAGGGGGCTGGGAGACCATTAGTATGATGATGTGACTGGAACAGGACAAAACAAAAATAAAGCTAGAGAAGTAAGCTGGAGCCAAACTGTATGTGACTTTAAATGTCAGACTGATGAATATGCATTTTATTCCAAGAGCAACAGGGACCCACCAAGGTTTTTATTTTGTTTTTTGTTTTGTTTTGTTTTATTTGATTTTTGCAAGGCAGTGGGGTTAAGTGACTTGTTCAAGGTCACACAGCTAGGTAATTATAAATGTCTGAGGACACATTTGAACTCAGTTCCTCCTGACTTCAGGACTCCAGCTCTATCCATTGCACCACCTAGCTGCTCTCCACCAAAAGTTTTTGAAAAGAGGAGTGACATCAGATCTAAATGAAGTATAATATGGCAGCAGTAGCAAGAGTAGACAAAGAAATCTGAGTTGCTGGTCTGAGAGTGTCCAGAAGCCTCAGACACATTTTTGTAAAGAGTGATTATCTCATAGGGCAGACCGTACACATGGCTTATTGGTGCCATCTGAGGTTGGGTGCTCACAAGGGGAAAGTAACTCCAGAGTCAAGCCAAATAAATAAGAATTGAGTTTTTGAGACCTGACCAATCAGTCTTATATGTTCTTTGTCTACTAGAACATTTGGGGAGCGCATTAATTGTGTCTCTACAGCACAATTGACTGAACTATCTTGAGGCTGATTTGGAGTTCAGACTGTCAATGACTAATTTCTACAGAATCAATTGGAGGGTCATGCAGTTGATTTGATCCAATTAAGACAGTCCGAAACACTGGCATGACCTATATAGACATTGCCTTCCTTCCCTCCAATAGTTTAATGATGGCTCTTTGACAGATTAGATTCATCCTAATTACATTTCTGCCTGTGGCTATAGAGACCCCAGAAGTGAATTACTATGCATGGGTAGGCACTGAGGCAATTGTGACTGAGCTTTCTGCCACTGTCTTTCCCGTAAGCCTTATCCTCTCTTTGTCCCGTTTCCTCTCTATCAACCCTTTAACTCCTTCCTCCTCTCTATCTCACACACATCCATGTTATTGGCCAGCTCTTTCTGCCTCTCCTTTTTCATTCTTGGCTTCCTCTGTACTCCCAGTCACACAGCAGCCTTTGGGGTATTGCTCAACCCCACAGGCTTGTGCTGAAGAGGTGACCTCCCCCCTTTGCTGCATCTCCATCACATGCCAGTGAACCTTCAAAGCAAAATAATCTGGGCTAAATAATAATTCTAAATAATCTGGGCCCAAGGTCAAATTGAGACTCACCTACACGTTACCCTTGGCTCAAAAGATAAAACTCTCTGAGGAATTCTTAATACTTCCAAGTCTACTGTGGCAGCTGGTTTTTAAGTTGTCCTCAAATTCATGCACTATCCTTCTTCACCCTCCCATGGTCCTTGTTCAATGACAGGCAACCTTAACTACTTATAGTAATTTTCAGGCAGAGTAGGGATTTTAGATATATAATATAACCTATGAGATAGGCAGGGGTACATTATTATTCCACTTTTATAGATGCTAAGACTGAGGTTTAGAGATGCAAAGTAAGGAAGTATTTCTCTGGCTCTTACTGTGTGTTTCAAACAGTGTGTTGAGAACCCCTTACAAATGCAGGGTGAGGTAAATACCATTTTTATTCTCAAAGTAGAATTGAGGAAACTGAGGCAGAGATTAAATGATGTGCCCAGGGTCACATAACAAGGAAGTATGTAAACCTGGATATGAATTCAGGTCTTTGTGACTCAAGCAAGTTCTATTCCTTTAGATAATGCTCCAATAGCTGCCTCTTATTTAATTTGCCTATGGCTCCCCAAATAGTAAGCTTCTCAGATATGATTCAAACTCATATCTTTTGGCTTCAAGTTCATTGTTCTTTTCAATATACCACCAGGCCTCTTCCAAAATGGTGGTAGCTGTCTGCGTTAGCTCTAACATAACATTCTTCTTCAAAGGTGTTCCTCTGCTGTATGACTGACCTCAGGCAACTCACTTCTTCAGTCTTAATTTTGTCATCTATCAATTTAGTGGAAGGACTACATGAATTCTAAGGTTTCTTCCCACTCTAAATCTATGATCTTGTGATCTTGACTGAATCCCTGGGCCTCAGTTTCCTCCACTGTAAAATGATGGGGTTGGACCAGAGAGCATCTGAAGTCTCTTCCAACTTTAGCTCTAGGATCCTGGGTGTGACCTCGGGTAAGTCCTTTGCCTTCCCAAAGTTGGAAAACACACATACACACTTCCCTTTTAATTGTCTGACATGTGTTTTGTTAATTTTATAAGCAGCTACAGAGGCAATAAGCACTTATTTGATTTGGGTTTTCTCTGGGAAGTATTGCTATGAAAAAGTTGAACTTAGGAAAAGATTTAGAAAATACAGTCCATTGTCATATTGAGACATATAATGTTAAGACTTCTTCAAATGATGACTTTGGGGTAAGACTTGAGAGCGGAGTTGAATACTGCCCTGGGAAGCAAAAAAAAACAAAAAAAAACTGGATTCTTGTTTAAGCTTACAGGCTAATAGCTGCAAGACTTTAAGAAAGTTCTTCCTTAAGCCTACCTACCTCTCCAGTCCGTTTGGGATCTCTATTGTCCCCTTTAGCTTTCTCCAACAGCTATAAGCTCCTGCAGAACCCTGCTTCCTCAAACTGTAAGCTCGTGCATGCCCAAATGTGAAAAGCTGCTTCAAATCATAACAGGGTTGTAGAGACATTCTCTCTTGGATTAATCTGGGCCATAGAAGCCCCTAAAAACTCCTACCAGCTGGCTGGTCTAAATACCAAGATACTGTTTCTGTTCAGAACTATTCCAGAACTATCCAGGCTCATGTCCAGATCAAAACCCCAAATATGTCTCCATACATGGCCTAAGCTTCTCTGCCTTTTGTCCTTCCAATTGACTTCAATTAAATTAATATGCCTACTATGTTCAGGGTCGAGATGCTGCAACCCACAAGTAGGAACTAATGTTAGACAGCAGAGATAAACACCTCTCTCAAACTCTTTGTACTGCATACTCACAATCAGACGCTGGATCATTTTTTTTCAAGTCATAATAACTAGTGAAAATAAGAAATCTCATTCATGATGAAATTAATGAAGGATAAGCACATGTATCCTACTTCAGAGAGGGTGGATCCAAATGACTGTTGAGAGTGTGCAGAATTGATAACTCCAAATCTACATAGGAAACTACAGCAGGGAGTGGGTCATTCCAGAACAGAGTTCATACAGAGGCTACAGTGCTGATTCAGAAAGAATATTTACTTCCCAACTACTATGTCCTCAAATTTGCCTTATTTGGATCCCATTCCAAAGTTCTAAGCCAAAATTTCTGAGATGCCAGGAAAATCAGAACAAAACAAAAAAGGCCCTTTAAGCTGGCTTTCTATTATCACAAAAACTTGTCATGTTTCCCCCTGAATATCTTTCTAAAAGCTGAAATTATTCAAGCTCCAGAGGAAAAAAGCAGACATTCCAAGTGCTTAATCTGCTGTGTTTGCAGATCCCTAGGGATAGCCCCCTTTCCAACTCCCATTTATACAGCACCTTCTTCATTGCTGGCACTCAGACGTTTTATAACAGTGACGACTGTAAGAAATTGGGCAGGAAATATAAAAATTAGAGTTCTCATTATAATGAGAATTGCCTATAAGTTGGATGTTAGATTACCTGGATGTCTATCAAGTCCTCAAGCTAATTATCTTTTTTCCTTTCAACTGTGCTTCACTTTTACCCAGACCAAAAATTCCATACAGCATATGTCTCTGTGATGCTTAGATTTAAGATAATAATACCTGAGTAGCAATGAGATATACACAACTGCTTGAAAGGAGAGTCTTAGGGAGATACATAATAAATATTCAGGCTATTACAACAATTTTAAAACTCTGAACACTAGCAACCATGGTGCTTGATTCCACTTATGGTTGGGTTGCTTTTAATATGTTGCTCTGTGAATTTTGTTGGGGAGAGAGGATTTAGAGCTACGGTTAAGTTGAGATTAAGAAGAATGAACCAGCTTCTTACTGAAATGATAGGTTCCACTGCAAAAAGGAGGTTTATTTAAAAATCACATGTTAGCCCAGCCCAGGGTGGGTATTTGGGTAATCTTTTCTATTCACTGAACTGGGGAGAGGGGAAGTTTCAGAAGTTTTCCTGGAGAACCCATATTGCTTTGGGAAATGGAGTCTAATATCATGGATTCTGACCCAAAGTATTCCAAGAATTCATTGCCAATAACAGAGGGAGGACAAGTGATCTCTAGATGGTATATGGTACAGGTGTCTAACTCAAGGATCCCCAGTGTTGCCCCGACAAGCTTAAAATGTTATGGAGGAACATTTAGCAAAATAAATTATAATAAAATAGATTATATTTATATGTGTTTTTAAGTCAATATAAGACCTGCAGGGATCTTCTATGTACAGTACAGTGAATCCCTTTTCTTGTGTTTATACCACTGGAATTGTGATAGGACAATAGACCTAGAGTCAGAAAGGTGTGAGTTCAAATTATGTTTCATACACTAACTAGCTGTGTAATTCAGTCATCTAACCCCTCTCAGACTCAATTTCCTCTTCATATGAGTATAATAACAGCATCTACCTCACAGAGTTGTTGGCAAGATCAAATGCGATAATATACATATGAAAAATTTTGCAAACCCTCCAGTGATATGTAATTAAATTTATTTTATGATTATCATCGTCATTATTATTTTGGTTATCCCACAATGGTCTCAAGTAGTTTCAAAACTACTGAGGTGGAACTACTTAAAATGAGACCAAGGAAACAAGCTTATTGTAAAGGAGATCATTGCTGTTTTCCTTTAATAAAATGGTGTCAATTTTCAAGGCTTGACAGAATCTAATATAATCATAGATAGAACAGAAATGGAAGGAATCTTTAAAAGTCATATCATTGAAGCCCCTGGCGCCAGACACAACTTCATAAAAAACATTCTAGACATGATGGTGATTGACATCCAGGCTTCTCTTAAGAACATGTTCCCATGAACCAGCTCCCATGAACATCTGGCAAGAAGTTCCTCCTCATCATATGAGGTCAAGAAGAGTTTCTTTTTCTCAGAATGGCGTCCAGTGGTCTATAATTCTATGCTTCTTTTATTGGATTGTATTTTATTGTATTGTATTGTATTTTTTTGTTTGTTTTTTAGGGGTTTTTTTTGCAAGGCAAATGGGGTTAAGTGGCTTGCCCAAGGCCACACCGCTAGGTAATTATTAAGTGTCTGAGACTGGATTTGAACCCAGGTACTCCTGACTTCAGGGCCAGTGATTTATCCACTGCAACACCTAGCCACCCTACCCTTCTTTTAGAAAGTATTTTCCAAGGGAAGGTTATTAAAATGCTTAATTACTGTTTCAACTTTTCATTGTGACAAACTTCATAGAACACAATTAATAGCTCAAGGAGACTGCTTCATCCTGGAGACTTTAAAATCACATGATCCCCTTTTCTTTAACTATCATTGATAGATGTCTAATAACTTAATCTGTTTATTTCTTCCATCCCTCCCACTAATAGGCTTGTTCTCAACCTCAAATGTACAGACACAGTGGACAATGGACCTCAGCCTTTGGGCTTTATATGTATGAAGGCCCATTATCCTTCAGAATAAAAATAAATAAATAAATTTCTGTTAAATGTAAAGCTAGTATCCCTGACCTGGCACAAGAAAGACAAGAATTTTGGGTTGCTTTTAATATTAAGAGAACCATAAAATAGAAAACTCTAAGCTCATGAAGAATGGTACAAAAACCAAAGGCAAAAGAGATTCTAGATGCAGAGGATTTCCAGAAGCTTCTATTTGTGAATGATAATATATTGAATGCATGAAGACTGGAACACTGAACACTAAATGAGATTCACAATCACTTAGCCTATTTAGGTGGAGGAAGGGGACTGAGGAGGACCAGATGTATAAAAGAAGTCTATTTCCTAGAAAATGATAAGCAGTTGGATGGAGAACCAAGAGAAGGTATTCATGAACACAGAGATTTGAGGCAGACACAATGGAGGGATAATGATCTTGGTCCAGAAAAGAAGAAGGAAAAGATAACAAAGCATTACTTTTGGGAAATTTCAATGACACAAAACTCCTCCCTGAAACAAAGATCCATCTTTTGTTTAATAGCACTATTCTTATTTTGATTCCACATAGTTGCAAGTTACAGAATATCATGGTAACAGAATAATGAAAGTTTTGGGTTGCCCAAAGGTCAAATGAAAGGAACATTATGGGTACAGGCTCTAACATTATCACCAAACATCCTTCCTCTCTTCTCCTACTCCCTTCTAAACCCTCTGTAATCTGGTTTCTGACCTCATCATTAGTCAAACTGCTCTTTCCAAAGTTGCCAGTGAACCCATAATTGCCAGATCCCAAGGCCTTTTCCCAATCTTCATCCTTCCTGACATCTATGAAACCTTTGACAAAGCTCATCACCTTCTCCTCTTGTATATTCTCTCATCTCTTAGGTTTTCATAACACTACTATCAACTGACTTTCCTCCTGCCCAAATGACCACTGCTTCTCAATCTCTAGTTGGTTCTTCATCTATGTTAGACTCATTAATCATGAGCATCCCATCAGGGGTTCTCTGAGGCACCCTTCTTTTTTCAAACTACACTCTTACTTGGTGGCCTTACCATTTCTCATGAGTTTAATTCATATCTCTGTGATGATGATGATTTCCAGATCTAACTGTGCCCTCTGTCAATACATATAATTGTAAATCTTCAACTGTCTCTTAGACATTTAAAACAAAATATCCTATAACTCCAAATGTCCAAAAACAGAACTCATGTCTCTTCCCATATCCCAAAAACTCCCTGATTTTTGTACTTGCTGATTATTGTAGAGAACACCATCATTCTAATAAGTTTGACATCCTCTTTTACTCTCACAATTCACCCCACATATCCACTGCCAAATCTTTTTGTTTCTACCTTCACATCTCTCTTGTTTGTCCCTTTCTCTTCATTCACACAGTCACAACTCTAGTGCAAAACTTCATCTCTCTTGTAATAGCCTTTCAACTGTTCTTCTTGCCTCAACTCTCTCCCTGCTCCAATCTGCCCTCCATTGAATTGCCACTGATTTGCATTTTTTTCTCTTTTATATTATTTTTTCTAATTTTACAGGCAAAGATAATTATTAGCATTCCCCTTTTTGTAAGCTTCCAAATTTCACATTTTTCTTCCATCCATCCTCCCTTCTCTTCCCCCTCCCCACAACATTGAGCAATCTGATATAGGTTATACATGTACAATTGTATTTTACATATTTCCACATTAATCATGTTGTGAAAGAAAAATTAGAACTAAAGAAGGAAAAAACATGAAAAAGAGAAAAAATAAAAGCTTTAAAAAGTGGAAATGGTATGCTTTGGGGACTCGTAAGTGATGCAGTGGGTAGAGCAATGGTCCTGGAGTCAAGAGGTACTAAGTTCAAATGTGGCCTCAGAAACTTAATACTGACCTAGTCGTGTGACCTTGGGGAAGTCACTTAACCCCACTGCCTTGCCGAAAAGAAAATAGTATGCTTTGATCTACCTTCAGACCTTCCCAGTTTTTTTCTCCAGATGAGGATAGTATTTTCCATCACAAATCTTTTAGAATTGTCCTTGATCACTGAACTGCTAAGAGGAGCCGAGTCTATCATAGTTGAACATCTCACAATGTTGTTGTTAATATGTACAATGTTCTTCTGGCTCTGCTCACTTCAGTTCACTTTCTCAGCATCAGTTCATCCAAGTCAAAGTGATTTTACTAAACCATAGATTTAACCTAGTGATCTCCCTGCTCAGAGAGCTCCAGGGATTCCTTGCTATCTCTAGGATTTAATATCAACACCTCTACGAAGCATTTAAACCTTCTTACCTTTCCAGTCTTCTTACCCACTTCCATTCACTCTATATGAAATGAAAACAGCCTCCTTGCATCTCCTCAGATCCAACATCTCAACTCCTATCTCTGTTTTTTCACTTTGCACTTTGTCTTATCCCGAGTCTGGAATTCTGTACCGTCCCCCCCATCTCAGACTGAATTTTCTTGACTTCCTTCAAGATTCAGCTCAAAGCTTACTTCCTCAGCTCTTAATATTTCCCCTTTCAGATTACCTTTAATCTATTTTGTACATCTTTCATGTACTTATTTATTTACATTGCGTTTTCCATTGGGAAGTCCCTCAATTTCTTGATGCCAGGGAATGTTTACCTCTTTGTACCTCCAGATAGAAGCATAGTAAACATCCAATGGATGCTTGCTGACTGGATGAGTGAAGATATGCTCATTGACTAGATTGGAACTATGCCTAAAAAGGAGGTGGATCACTTCTACAACGAGAGGGAATGGACCTGTCACAGAACACAGGCTTCACTGGGAGCCATGGAATATCAAGATTTAGAGGATGGTTCCCAAATTATTAAGAATTTTTTCTCATATGTATTTAGGAGAGTACACAGACAAGAGTTGCACAGAATGAGAAAGGTGTGAATGGGCTGTAATGTGTACCAAGAGTGGATACCTGGAACGATGAGAAAACAAATCCATGTAAAATATCAAAATATTCTCTGGAATTAACTGTCTATCTCGAATGCTTTTTCTCTCATATGATGATTTCATAGTATCCCTTAATGCTTCAAAGCGGAGTACGCCTACAGCCAAAATATATTTTTCTTTTCAGTTTTTTTGCTTCAATCATTTATGGGGTAGCACAAAATCCACACTGTCTTCTGATTGTCTTTTCTCCTGACATGTAATGTCAGATCCTGATGGAAATGAGCTAGTAATAGAATCATACTACAAAACAAGGAAATTTGAGGCAACTCCCTTATAAAGACAAGACTTGATAAAAAAAAATTGCCTTTGCTCTCTTTACTAAGATATTTGTAGGAGTATACAGCAGATTAGATGGGGGCCTGAATCTCAAATATTGTGAAGATAGCAGAGAAAGGGAGGGAAGGGAGGAGAGTTAAAGAGGAGGTAAAGAAAGGCAATGGGAAATGAAAAAAGAAAGAAAAGGAAAATGGTAAAAAAAGAAAGGAAATGTCGAGTAATAGAGTGGAATGTTTTCTAATTTTAAAGGTTGCATAGGTAGCTATTTGGATGATATGATTCACAAGCAAGTCATATCTTTCCCTAATATAGCTGCACCAACTTCAGTGATGAAAGGCTAGAAGAAAATTGTACATTCCACTTGATTATAGCTCACCTAGCTCCTTTCTTTAAGAGGAGAAGTTAGACATCATTTTGAGGGCCTCAGTCATGTCTTAAAGATTGTGTTATCATTTTTACTTTAATTTTTATGAATTTCCTCAAAAAGACAGAAAAATAAGGACAAAATGCATTTCAAAGCCAAAAGACAAGTTTACTCATATCACTGAGTCATAATGGGATAAGACCCATGACCTCAAGTACTGTTATTCAAAAGGAAAGGTAGAGGCAAAAGGAAGGGAGGTGAAGAACAGGTGTGGGACTGAAGAGGAAGATAGCTCTAGTGAACTAATATCTCCCATGAGTCAAATGGTATGTGACTATCAAAAAAAAAACTCCATCAAAACTCTGAATGACATGTTAGGTTTCATTAAGAGAGGAATAATGTCAATGGGGAGAAGGCAGAAAGTCATGATATATACATAAACATATACAAAACTATGGTCAAAAACTATGTGGAATATTGTGTTCAGCATCATATTTTAGGAAGAACATTGATAAGCAGGAGAATGTCCAGAAGAGTATAGCCAGGATGATGAAAGTCTTAAAGATATCATATGAGGGTCAGCTGAAGGTAGGAGCAATATAAGATCCATCCTTAAGGATTTGAAGAGCCAGCATGGGAAAAAAAGTTAAGTCTAGTTCTGTTTGTTCCCAGAAAGAACAATGAGTTCAAATATCAGAGACATAAATTTGGAGTTGTAAGAACATCTCCCATTTTCCTAATACCTCCCCCACACCACAATGAAATGGGCTGCCTTAAGAGGAAGTAAGATCTGCTTAATGGAGAACTTCAAGCAATGTCTAGAATACTACATGGCAAGTAGATTATAGAGAGATTCTTCTTTAGGTATCGGATGGACTACATATCCTATGATGGCTCTTCCAATTTTGTTTCACTATGATTCTCTTTGATGAATCCTTGGAGTTATCTCTTTTCTCATCACCATAACCATTACAAAATTCAGACTTATCATTCCAGTGGCAATTAGGAATATTGATGGAAAATCATCTAATAAATGGCCAAGAAATCAGCGAAGATGCATCTTCAGGGAAAATTCTTATGAAACGGTAGGTCAAAAGATGCTGGAGATGCGATTAACCAGTCAGGCTACAAGAGACTTTTGAAAATGGGGCTTTGGTTGCATGACTAGTCAAAGAGAGTAGGGTGTTAATGAGCAGCCATAAGAAACTTAGAAGAGTCTCCCTCAGTAAAAGACTACTAGTCATAAACAAAGGACAAGGTTATAGGATTGCCATGGGATGCATACAAATGCAGAAGAAAAACTATAGAAAATACTTTCTAATCTCATAAAAAGGTGGAGTCAAACTGAGGATTGTTCGAGTATGAGAAGTTATCTCTGTGGGTCCTTCTGGAATGGAACAAATTGATTGTTTTTCAAGTTGCCTGGAGTGTGTATGTCTATTAATAATATGATTAGTCTCAGAGTCAGAGATAAATAGGTTCCCCAAAGAGCAAGAGTATATATCTCCACTCTACACAGTTTTCCAATATA
The DNA here is from genome assembly GCF_037893015.1 of Macrotis lagotis. Taxonomy (NCBI): domain Eukaryota; kingdom Metazoa; phylum Chordata; class Mammalia; order Peramelemorphia; family Peramelidae; genus Macrotis; species Macrotis lagotis. The sequence continues at coordinate 21,680,053 of NC_133666.1, forward strand.
TTTTTATTCAGCCTGGAACCGACTCCCTGTAATTTTATTTAAAGGGGAAGTTGTTATTCTTGAAAGTGTAATCATATCAGCGCATAAAAGATTTCCTGATACAGAGCCAGTTGGGACTTTACTCTAACAGTATTAGCCTAAGTGAAAACTTTCTTGAACAATGCTTATCTGATTTCAGTGTTGTCAGCACTGGCACTAGTTTTTTCCATATCTCTAAGTAAACACCCATATATGTAGGCATGTGTTTTGCCCACCACAGAAGCTGAAGTTAGCTACTTGGGTAACAGTACCATAAGTATTTCCCTTTCTCAAAAGTACCTATAGGAAGATAGAATAACAGAGCTAAAAGCGTACTGAATTTTGAACCTAGAACAACTGCACTCATATTCCTGCTTTCCTACTTATTATTTGGGAAACTAGGGGTAAGTCACAACCTTTTGGAGTCTGAGTATTCCTTAGAATGCTTGGAATTTCCAGAAAGAGACTGGAAATTCAAGGAAAGAGACAAGAAATATATGGCCAAGACTGAGTGGGTCCACAAAGCTTCTTGCAATTGCCCATGGTATTCCAGACTCATTGAAAAGTCTCCTATCTACAGGAGTGGGAGAACTAAGTGCTGAATCTTGGGGAGTCTATTTTTGTGGGGAAAGCAAATGAGTCAGGCTAGATTAGCATGCATAGGAAGTATTGGGAATCCAAAAAGTTTGTGCTGGGTCAAAGAGTGGGGGAAATGGATACAGAAGAGAAAGAGTTCTTAGGATGACTTGAGGTTAAAATCTGTGGGTCTCTCTGCTTCATTCAGCATCAGTATTATGGAATCCCTGGTAAGAAAGGTGAGCAGATTTTGACCACATTTTCCCTGAAAGGGATGAGGGTATGCCTACTGGTGGGGTGTATATGGTATAAGTGGGACCATATGACACCTTGATCCATTCCAGCTCTAAATCCTATGATCTTTCATCACAAAATCAATTAAAGAATGACAAACTTCCTTCTACACAGCAAAATACACAAAGCTTTCTGGAATGTGAAGCAAGAACTTTTCAATTACAGAAAAGATTAAACTGAGGAAGAATGAAATAGAAACAAATATGGTACACACCCAAAACAGACTAATGAAATAAATGCAACAATTGTACTGTTTCCATTCAGGGTGTGACTCAAACGCCTGTAAATCCAATGTCAAGCAGAAAGTGTATAAAAAGTAAAAATAAATTCAATGTTTCATTGATGAGATTACAAAATGACCAAAAATAACCAAATGTTTGGAACTATCCGGACCCTGAATTGAAACTGTACGATTTTTATTCAAATATTTGGAGTCTTATAGACACTACATGCATTTGTCTTAGTTTCTGCACTTTGGAAAGGTAAAACCCGAATTCTTGAGACAAACTAGTTTTGAAGTGAGCTAGTTTCCTATTCAAGTGCAGAACTAGGCATATCATCTAGCTCAATCATTCATCGCGGCAGATACCCAGCAGTGTGCTCTAGCTACTAAGTTGCATTATTGTTAGAAATGCAGAAATGGTGCTTATACCAATTAAGTTGTGTACACAAACTGCAAGAATAGGAATGGTTCCTAAAATACACATGTCCTAAGATATTCAACAATTTTTATTTTTCATTTTTCTCAGGCTGCATTCAGGACTTCTTCCGCTTTATCCTGAACAGTCTACTCCAGCATTGAAAGTCATACATCAGAAACATCCTCTGCCCCTGAGGCCTCTCCCTCTGATTGGTTGAATCCTTCCAGAGCTTTCATTTGAAGAGGGTTCCTCTCATTCTTCTCTAGGCTTCTTCTAGGTTTTCCTCTACCATGCCTCAAGACTTATACCTTTGTCCCCATCCCTTCAGTTTCCCTTTATGAGTTGTCTTCCCCCATTGGAATGTAAACCCCTTGAGGGTAGGAATTGTCTTTTTCCTTGCAAGGATCAGCAAAGTGCTTGGCACAAAGTTGTTGTTAAGTTATTTTCTGCCATGGCTGACTCTTCATGACTCCATCTGGGATTCTCTTGGCAGAGATCCTGTTGTGGTTTTGTCATTTCTTTCTCCAGTTCATTTTAAAGATGAGGAAACTAGGAGAAATACGGTAAAGTGACCTGTCCAGGGTCACACAGCTAGGAAGAGGAGTCTTCCCTTATTCTAAGCCCAGTGCTCTATCCATTGTACTACCTAGTTAATCCACTTGGCACAAAAGTACCACCTAGATGCCCTATTTGGTACAAAAGATATATTTAATAAATACTGACTGAGTAGAAGATCGATTAATTGCCTATTGTGATTTTGCTGGGTTTTTTTTTTCTGGGAGAGATTTAAGCTAAGTTGAATTTCAAAGTGGTCCCTGCGTTTATAAGTTTCCATTCTAGTAGGGGAGCATTCTGATAAACCCCATGGGCTGGACAAATTCCAACAATGTAAAGTAAGGCATAACTGAGAATAAACCTTAACACCACAATTAAGATCTTATTCCAGTGAAGGCCATTGCACCAAAGAGTTTCTGTATATATAAAGCTATTTTCAATGGGCACGACTGGTCCACTGTAATGAAGTGTTGCTGACTTGGCTATAGTGAACTCTGCTCCCTTTCTCCAAGATAATTTCCACATAAGGCACCTCTGTTTCTTTGCCTATCTCCACACCTAATACTTAGCTATGTACTATGTGCAGAATGTTTCTTATTTTCTATTTCAGTGTAAAAGTCAAACTAAGTCAAGCAGGGAAGAGAAGAGGACAAATGAACTTTTCACAGCTCAGCAAAAACAGCTACTTCTACCCACTCCACTTCAACATCTTAATAACTTCTACCATAGACAATCCATCAACCTTTCGATTCAAAGACCTAGGGAAGAGGGTGAAGGTACGTTCATTGCACATCCCCTGCCCCCTGTTGTCTCTACCGGAGTCAGTATATATTTTTTCACTATCTACATGCATTGCAACATCCAAGAATAGAGTGGGCACTCTCTGATTTTAGGACCTCTCTGACTAAAAATACAACTCCCAAGAATAAACTCATTTCAATGAAATGTCACAGCAGCTCAAACATCTGGATCACTTAGCAAGTTCACTATAATGAGATATGACATATTAAATTGCACAAGATTCTGCTTCTCAATTACCAAGTAAGTGAATGTTTTGACATAGATATTAGTCAACAGGAACATTGTCATAGATGCATAGTGATGATTAGACCATTTCAATTTAGGCTGAAAGTAAATTTTTACAAATTCCAAGGGGCTCTCCAACCTCTCTGATGTTCTAACAACAAAAACCATCCCTGGAAATTACAACTCAGCCTTATGCCCTGTAACTGCCAGAGTGTCTGAGTTTGCAAAGTTTGCAAAATGTAACTATATATTTACTTAGCAGAGCTACATTATGTGGAACATTAATATTAATAAAACAAGCCATCTCATTTATCTTTATTAACAAGACTGTCACTTCATAAATTTTCGACTAACACCCAATGACTTTTTATATTTGAATGCAAAAAAGACAAATTAAAATTCTTCATCCGTTTCATTTCAACTGAAGGAAATCAGGCAGAAAACACTGAGAGAACAAATAACCTCTTAGAGCTGAGAACTCTGGCCCAGTTTGATCAAGGTTGAGTTCATTGGAGTGGGACAAAGTTAAATCTTTACAACTGGCCTTCTAACTTGTTTAATATCATGGCCATATTGATTCACAAAACAATGATGAAAAGATGAGATGCCCCTTATTCATTCCAGAAGCCCCCCACATACTGCCTATTAATCAAGTTAACAGATCAACAAAATTCTACCAGCTTTTATGTCTTTATGCAACCAGTGTTCTAATGTACATACTACTTTGAGGTTTCCTGTGAATTAGGTAGTACCAACATCTCCATTTTACAGGAAAGGAGCCTGAGGATCAGGCAAATTAAGTGAATTGTGCTTAGGATCACACAGCTAATAAGTATCAAGCCCAAACATAAATTGCACTGTTTGGAGAGCTGTGAAGTGGTTCAGCCACTTAGAAAAGCAATTTGGAATTATGCTTCTAAAAAAGTAACTCAAATGTCCATATCCTTTGACCTAGATATGCCTCTGCTGAGCATAAAGTCTAAGAGAGAAAGAAAGGTCCCATGTGAACCAAAATGCTTATAAAAGTCTTTTGGTGAGAACAGAGAGCTGTAACTGGAAACAAACTAGGTGCCCATCAGTTAGAGGATGACTAAACAAATTGTGGCATATGGAACAAACATAAAATTTCACTGCACTAGAAGAAATGATGACTATGAAGAATTCAGAGAATCATGGAAAGGTCCATATGCACAGGTGCACAGAAAAGAAAGAACTGGGAAATAATGAATACAATGATGATATCAACATAGAAGGAAATAAAATTGATTTTTATAAAATTAGAATAACCAGAGTTGACTGCAGAGAAAATGAACCTCTCTCCCTTCTTTGTAGAGGTGAAGGACTTTTGGTATGAAATAACATCAGATGTTGTCACTGTGTTGTTAATTTTGATGATTATTCTTTTTTATCATTTTTGTTATAAGAAGTCTCACTGGGGAGTGGAAACAGTAATATATATATATATATATATACACACACACACACACACACACACACATTTGGAAATGAATGTACATCAATAATGAATATATATATTTGTATATATATACATAAGCATACACATATTATATATACATAAACAAACACATATACATACACACACATATATATTATATATATATATATATATATATTATATATATATAAAGAGAGAGAGACAGACAGAGACTGAGACAGAGAGACAGAGAGCGTGCGCGCATCAGGGTCAAGATTTAGCAATGTCTGACACCAGCATACTTGCTCCCTCCTTGAAAAGTATTGGACCTGAAGTCAGGAAGACCTGAGTTCAAATGCCTCATTCATTTACCAGCTATGAGACCCTGAGTAAGTCAATTAACCTGTATGAGTCTGTTTCCTTAACTGCAAAATGGGGATAATAAAAGCATCTACCTCTCAGGATTTTTATGAAGATCAAATGAGGCCGTATTTGTAATAAATGCTACGCACCGGAACTGTGCTATACAAAGGATTATTCTCTTCCTCCTGTACCACACCATGTTACCCTAAGACCAGAAAGGACCCACAAAGTTATGCCTGAATCTTTCTTCTACAATTCCCCCAGGCATTCTCAACACTATTCTGCTGATACCAGTAATTCTGAGTTAATAAGATAGTGTTTTCAAAAGCTCCCTCTTAACATGTAAATACATGTTAAATAATTAGAAGAGTAGAGTTGGTGTGATTAACCAGAAATGGGAATCAAAGAATATTGTCTGTTAGAAGGGACCTGAATGACCACTTCATGCAAGATCCAAGGACCTAACACGTGGAAAGTACAAATCTGAAAATGCTACATACATGCCAATTATTATTATTATTGTTGCTATTATAAAACACAAGAGGAAATGGAGTTTCACAGGGATAAAACTACTTTCTCCCAGTTGCAAAACTAGGAAGGGATGGAGCCTTTTATTGGGACAGGTAAGTTTTGATTTGGGGGTAAATAAGTGAAGCAAACAAACAGAAATCCAGATCATGGACAGCAGGAGAGGCTAGGGTTTGGAAGACCAAACAGGGAAGGTTGGGTGTTTTGCAATGGCAAGATCCAATTCCACAATAGCATGTAGGTCTGGTCCCTATATGTTGTAATATATCAACAAGAGACTAGTGGCAACTTACGCAAATTCCTTTGAATTCTGAGCCCGCCCTATGTGAAACTGACTGATACCACTGGTGCCAACTGTGGTTGCCTCTTCCAAAAGACAATGGTGCCACTTTCACTGTATCTTATTTCTAAGAGTCTGAAGGAAAGTCACAATAAGGAACATTTCATGACTGACTTCAACTATTCTGGTTATATTCCTAGGAGCCTGTTCCACAGAGGTTCTAGTTACACAGATATTTAAAATATTACTTGTAAGTCTTCTTCAGAATAGTTTTTCAGTTATAAAGTCAGAGAAGCCATAATAAGGTTCCTGCTTACATTTCCAAGGCTCTGACCTTATAACTCAATTTATAAATTCATGAATATTCGAGTAAGAGGAAAGTTATGAAACTTCATTAATTAGGGTTAATATCTTTCATTCAACAAAGCCTACAAAAGGATACATTCTAATGAAATTGGGGCTATTTGATTTATAAAACTGCCCCAAAATGCCATGCCTTATAATTATTCTTACTTTCTGGGGCAAAGCAGACACTTGAAATTGCTTTAATTTTTGATCACTAGCACCATCTAACTAGAGGCATAATTCAGGTGGAAGGAGAGAGGGGCCCTGCAGAATTTGGATATCAGGGTACTCTGACCTAAAACAAGGCAACAAAGATTTATGGAGGGATTGTTACATGCCAGGCAGGGGTGGAGAACATTTTTCTGCCAAAGGCCATTTGGATATTTATGACATCATTCACAGGTTATGTTTTGTTGGACATTTAATTAATTCACCCCTAAAAAACACCTAGATTTATTGAATTTTGAGTCCCTGCCTGCAGTTGCCTTTTGGCAATGCCAGACCAATGTGGCCCATTGACTAGAAGTTCCCTACCCCTGTGTTAGACAATTAAGGGGGGACAGGAAAACATGTGACACAAAAACAAGGGCCACCCAGTCAGTAAAAAGTAAAGTGATAAAAATCTTTAAGACGATTGTTGGTCTCAGCTCTTGGACCTGCAGAAAGGCCCCATTCAAGTTTCTGAGACTAGTTCAGCTAAAAAGGCACCATGGTTGGAAAGCAAGCATGCTGAACTCAGAGGCAGGTGAGTTATAGATTCAAATTTCCTGACACAAGCACTTTTCCCATCTGTAAAATTTGGATAACTATATTTTCTATACTCACTTATAAGACCCTGGCTTAAATAAAAAAGAAAAGAGACAGAAAATTAGTTTGTCTTTGATTGGTGAGAAAATTCTAGAATGGGCCATAAACAAGAGTTGATTGGTGAATAACTAGAAAATGAGGAAGTGATGACAAGAGCCAGCATTACTTTATCAAGTATAGGTAATGCCAAAATAACTTTTAACCCCCTTCCCATCTTTTTTTGATGGACTTCCTAAATTGGAAGTTGACAGAACCACAAGATCTGAGAGTTGGAAGACATTTTAGGAGTCATATAGTAAAACCATATGCAAATGAAAGTTCAGCACAGTCACCATCCCAGATACATAATCTTCAATTTTCTGCTTAAACATCAGATGAATGTTGGAGATGCAGTCTAGTGATATTTTGGCCAAGTACCTGATCAATATTTATTCATCTTGAAGAAAAAAATGGAGAGGCATAGGCTCACCAACATTGCCTTCAGATAGATTTGCAGTGGCTTGAATGGCAGGACACAAAGAATACCTAACAGTCCAATGGCAATTTGACAGGAGGACCCAAGGGATCTGGACTTGGATCTGTGTGGTTTAACATTTTTTAAATCAATGACTTGGATAAAAGATAGATGACACAAATGTGAGCAAGTTAATTACTACAATGAATGACAGAGTCAGGATTCAGAAAGACTTTGACAGGCTAAAATACTGGGTTGCCTCTAATAAGGTGGCATTCAATAGGAATAAGTGAAAAAGCTTTATACATGGCTTTAAAAATCAACTTTGGACTGTAAGTTTTCTCAAAAAGATTCAGGGGTTTTAGTGGACTATCAGCAATTGTAACGGGGCAGTTAGGGAAAAAAAAACAAACAACTAATGAAAACCTGGGGGATGCTGAGAAGACTTACATGACTTACAGAAGAAGGGAGGTGAAAGTTCTGCTGCAGTCTGCCTTAGACAAATGATAGCTATTTGAGTTGTCATTTAGGAAAGACAAATAAACCAAAGTGCATCAGAGGAAGATAACCAGGGTGATGAAGGGTCTGAGTTCACATCTTCAGAGGATTAGGTAAAGGAAATGAGGATATCCAGTTTGTAGAAGAGACAACTTAGAGGGGAATATTAGAGCTGTCTTCAACTATTTAAAAGAATGGTATATAGAAAGAGGAATGAGACTTGTTCTATTTGGTTCTAGCAAGTAGAAGCAAAAGTTACATGTAAAAGTTCCAAAGACACAAATTTAGGCTTCCTCTGAGGAAAAGTTTGTGAATAGTTAGCCATATCATTGGAGACTCTCAAGCAGAGGATGATGACCACTCACCCAGTGTGGTGTTGTATTTAGGTATAGAGTGGACTAGGTGGTCATTAAAAGTTAGCTCATTATCCTTCAGTTCATCAATATGTTCAAATGTGGACAAACCTGAAGGATCTATGATTTCAGACAGTTGAGATATTCATACGTAGAACTATGTGGCTTATTTTAGTAGCAAAAACTTAAAGAGCTGCCTGAGAAACACAGAAGGTTAAGTGATCTGACAAGGGCCACCCAGTCAGTGAGGCTTAGAAGCAGGATTTGAAATCAGTTCTTTATTCCAAGACTAGTATTATCTACTCTTCTATGTTATCACTCATACCTACACAGATGTGTACATTTTTAGACTCTTAGAATTAAACAAGAGGACCAGAATCTAGAGAGCTGATTTGTCAAAATGTTTTTTATATATATATATATATATATATATATATATATGTGTGTGTGTGTGTGTGTGTGTGTGTGTATACATATATACCCTAGTATACAAGTATTATATACACATAATACACACATACATATATGTGTATGCATGCACACACATGCACATGTATAGATACATGCATACACAATGCATGAATATGTATGCAGATATCCAACTCAACTTCCCAAGAGAAAAAGACTGGTTCTGGAGGGTACAAATTGGTACGCAATAAGTGGGAGATCTAGTAAGGAACAATGATGTGGTCCATAAGGTAGTTTAGATGCCCTTTTCCTCATACTAGAGCTGGGCCTAGAGGAATGTAGATTTTCTAACGTATACTATAGGCTGATCTCAGATTAAGTCACCTCTCTTCTGGTCAATACAAAGACAAAAAGAGCATTTGAGTCAAGTTGGGTGAGAAGACGAAAACAAATCAAAAGGAAAGCAAGAATTATTTTTCATTTTCCATACAATTGTTTTTATTTTTTTCCTGAACTAAGCACCTATGAGAGACTCACTCATGTCCTCAGAAATCATTTTCTTGGAAAACAGGGAATTCTATCTTTGGTTTGAAAAATCAGTTCTTCTGAAATGAATTCTTTATAGACAAATATATACATGCACATACAAAAATATGCATTTGTGCATATTTTCATGTTTATCTATATATGTGTAGTTAAAGATGCATATATCATATACATACACATATATAATAGATGAATAAAGACACACAAATACAAATGCCACTAGTGTGTCACAGTGGCTACAGAGCTGATGTTGGAGGTGAGAAGACCTGGGTTTCCACATCACCTTTGCTGTGTTACAATGGACCAGTCACTGAACTTCGGAAATTCTCTGAGCTTAAGAGGAAGTACTAGCCTGCATTGGTAGATGGAATTTCCCCATTAGGGGGAAATTCACCATCGAATTCACAAGTCTAGTAATAAATACATTAGACAGAAAGATCTATATAGGCACAGATAGCTCTAGAGATTAAAATGCACAATGTAAAAATGATAGCTCTGATCCTGAAAATATTGCTGAAACTGGCTTTTGATAGGGTCTTTATACCCCTGCCATTTCTATACATTTTAACAAACTATCATTTCAGTCGAAATTTTAGCACAGATAAAATTTCTGGGCACCAAAAGACTTTCCAAGAAACATTACTTCAGTAAGACAGTGACTCAACGTTTGACATTACCCATTGTTTTCTATTAAAAGGCTTTTAGCAGCCCTCAGCAGAAAGTCAACCCTGCTCATGCCCCAGTATTTATTACTGAAATGGTATAGTGACATTTATACAAAATCAAAGTTATCTTTAAATACAAAATCTGTCTGAATCAAATTCTTGTGAGTATCAGGGGGAAAAAGTAAGAAATCCAGTGCATTGACTGTTCTGGAAAATGTATGAAGTGTTTCGAGCTTATAGTTGCAGTTATGTTGAAAGGGTAAACCTAACAAATAAATCATCAAAACATGAAAGTTTAAAAAGCAAGGCTGGCTAAAAAGCTACATTCAAAAACATTTCACAAAAATGCAAAATCAAGTAGTTTGACTGTTCCTACCACAGCTAGTTATGGAGCAACCTCAGTATTGCTCCTGAAAGAGTTTATCATGACTCATCAGAAAATCATGGTTACTCAGCAGAGCATGAAGATATAGAGACCAGTTCAGAACCAGAGCCAGATGAACGTTCTTATACTATGTTTTGGATCACTGCTTTGTAAGGGAAAATGTAGGACAGTGTAGACTGAGGAAGATTAAGAATTACTTCAATTGGAACAGATTCAGTGAGAACAAGTGAAACTATTTTTAATTGTCAAAAGAATTGATAGAAAATTATTGAGCGTCAATAATACAGAATGAAGAAATGTTCCAACTGGCATAAGGTGGGAGATGAAGACAAGAAAGCTTGAGTTCAAATCTTGTCTCAGATAGCATCTAGATGTGTGACTCTGGGCAAGTTACTTAATCTTCCTTAGCTTCAGTTTCCTCATTTGAATGCAACTTAATGAATTCTCAGGTCTTTTCTAGCTCTCATCCTATTTACAAGCCTTAAAGAAATATGCAGCGGACACTGAGAAACAGCTAGCAGGCACACTGATATTAACATGAGAGCTCCCATTTAGTACAGCAAACACATAATCCCAGGACTTGCAATTACAATAAGATTCTAAAATCCCCAATACATTAGAAATTAAATGAATGAAAAAGTTCAAGTTTATTATTTCTCAATTATAGATCCAGGGTAAGAAATTATCTCATCAGTCAAATTTCCCTCCTATCCATCCTATGGATGAGGAAACAGAGGTCCAGGAAAGATAAGTGACTTACCCAGGCTCACAAAAGGAGTAAATGTGAGAATCAGAAGTCCAACTCAGATCTTATGACTAAGTTTCACAGGAAAGTTCCTGCTTCTTTTCATTGTGCCACATGGTCTATGTGATGATATAATAATGTATTTTAAAATCTAACCAACTCAAATAAATATTCAATGAAGTCAACAAAAGAGATCATGATACAAGTCACATGACACAAAATTAACCTACAATAATCTTTGAATTTTTATTTATTAGAAATAAAGATGTGCAAATTCATAAAGGGAATCCCATTATAAAGGTCTATCAAATATTTTAGAACTATTCTACTTGAAAGACACAGGACTGGAATAAGGACAATGATGAAACTATAATGACTAAAATAAATGGAGTCCTAAATAATTTGAAGGACATTCAGTGTCGAAGGACAGGTTGGATTACTATAGCAAGAGTGACAATACTCCCCATATTGATTAACATATTTAATATAATAACAATAACAATGTCATGGGGGTTCTTCATGGAACTGTATATAATCATAATGAAATTTCCATGCAATAACAAATGGGCACTATAAATCAAGAATCATGTTGAGGGGAAAACTGATGAAGATTGTCTTATATCCGTAGTTTTTGGAACATACTATGAAGCAATTATCACCATAATCATCTGGTAATGGACAAAAGTGGAGAAATGTATCATTGAAACAGAAAACCAGAGACCCAACCAAATATATACAAAAGATTCTTGTTTGATAAACATATAGAAAATATAAATGGAAGAAAGGATTCATGATTTTAACAAAAGAACGTAAAACTCAGTTTACAAGTTTCCAGGAAAGAGATAATTTATGATTTTATATCACATAACTCAAATTCAAAGTAAATGATAGATAAAACAAAATCATAAATTGATAGAAAAATTGAATAAAGTATCTCATCAGTTGTGTAGGGAAGATTTTTTTTTTCATTTAAAAAATGGAATCATTAGGAATAAATTAGATATCTTTGAAAACATTAAAATGGGAAATTTCTGTTGAACAAAGACAATAAAAAAGAAAAAATAACAGGTTGGAAAATGTTGTAACATAAATATATCTAATAAAACTTTGACATCTTAAATGCCAAGATATACGTGTAACTGTTAAAAATTCAGAAAGTTAAGTTCTGGTCTACAGTTATCAAAGGATGTAAGACATAAAATGTTCAGAAGAAGAAACACAAATTGTTTATAGTTGCTTGAATAAATATTCAACCTCACCGATAATCAAAGGAATGCAAATTAAAACTTTGAGGCATTACATGCATCAAACTGGCAAAAATAACTAGAAGCCATAAAACTCAATGCTGGCAGGGCTGTGAAGAAACAGGCAAGTGCATTCCTTTCTAGAATAATTTCAAACATTGACTTTCAAGAGAACAAGTAAAAACACACAATAAGTTTTCAGAAGTAATAACCTTTGACATTTTTCATTTTAGGGAGAATACTGTGAAGACAGTCTTAAAAATCAGAGGCATTCAGAACATTTTTATTTATACCTTCAAAGGAAGATGAATCAAAGAGGAAAAATTAAACTGTGAACCATTAATTGCTACCAATGCAATTAATGTTGAAAGTATAAAAAACATATGGATATATCTTTAAGAAGCAACATAAAGCAAAAAAAAAATAGAATTAAAATAATGGAGGATACACTAATACTACAAAAAAGAAAAAAGTGAACGAATGGTTGAAAAAGTATATTATATGTTTTGAAATGAATTTAACTGAAGAGTTACTAAGCAAGCTTAATTAGTAGCTGAATTTGTTCAATGGTAATTTCATAGTCAATTATTTGATAAGAATATTGACCTCAAGTAAATGTCCTTCAACTGGGGAATGTCTTAGTAAACTGTGGTATATGTATGCTATGGACCACTATTATTCCATTAGAAACCAGGAGGGATGAGAATTCACAGAAGCCTGGAAGGATTTGCATGAACTGATGCTGAGTGAGATGAGCAGAACCAGAAAAACACTGTACACCCTAACAGCAACATGGGGGCGATGATCGACCTTGATGGACTCGCTCATTCCATCAGTGCAACAACCAGGGACAATTTGGAGCTGTCTGCGATGGAGAATAATCATCTGAATGCAGAGAAACAACTGTGGAGTTTGAACAAAGACCATGGACTATTACCTTAAATTTAGGGAAAAAAATGGTAGCTTATTGTCTGATCTTGCTATCTCTTATACTTTATGTTTCTGCTTTAAGGATATGATTTCTCTTTCATCAAACTCAATTTGGATCAGTGTATACCATGGAAACAGTGTAAAGACTGGCAAAATGCCTTCTGTGGAGGGTGGGGGGAAGGAAGTAAGATTAGGGGAAAAATTGTAAAACTCAAAAATAAATAAAATCTTTAATTTAAAAAAAAAGAATATTGATACTGACACTTGCTGGGTGGTGTATACCAAATATCTGGCACTGTCAATGTATATATAACTGCTTAAATGGAAAGATAAACTTATCTAAGTAAAATTGCTCATTTGTGGGGGACAAATGAATGTATAAATGAAAAATACATAGAATTTTTAAAATGGAGAATGTATAATACAGATGGTAGACGAGGAATGTCTATTGTCCATATTTAGTTGTATAGACAGACAAGAGAGTGGGCAGTCAGTACGCATATCTATATTTTACATAAAAAATGAAATGGGGTTCAGAATAGGAGAGAGAGAGAGAAAAAAAGGAAGAGAGTGAGAGCTCAAGACTGAATTGCATTTGGGAAATTGCATGTGGCTTTTAATTACCTCAAGCTTCTTCCTGAAACAATAATCCATCTTTTTTAACATTAATATTCTAGTGGTGATGTTATCATGGAATCCTTAAGTTTCTAAGAAGTTAAATTTGTAGGTCATTCAAAGGACAAACAACATTCATGGTAGGCATTAGTAGCCCTTTGTATGTTGCCTAGGAATTATAAAGAAGTGGCATAAAAGATGTCATGAGAAAAATGTGTGACTGAGAAAGGAGTTATGCTGCTCATATAGCAAAACTAAGTAAGGGACCACTGGACAGTCATTGTTATTTGTTGGTGCACATGGACTACTGTGAGACCTACAAGCAGGACCCCAGAATAATGTGTGGGCTTCCTCTAGAAGACTTAGGAAGAAACATGAATGAACAAAGGATCAAAAAGGATGAAAAGGCATAGATAGGTTGCCAGTCCTCTCACCGAAGGCAATTATTGGCATCCCTGAGGTCATGTCTATCAAAGTATTAAAATAAAATGCCAAAATAGTTTAATCTTTAATAAATGTGACACATTTATTTACCTGTCCAATTCCTTGAAAGGTCATCTTCCTCTCACCGAAATGATGTTTGTAAAGAACTTTGTGAACCTTAAAACTTGAATACAGGTAGGTCTTATGTAAAGTGCTCTGTAGTAATCAAATGTTATCAACAAAATGAAATCGTCTAATGAGGAAAAAAGTCCCATGGGCCTTAATTCCTTATGTGTGAAGCTACTATTATCTACTTCTCCCCCAGTTTCCATCCTTCTCTGTTGTGGATAAGTAAGGTATTAAATAGGGTCAGTGTAGGGTGAACTGTAACCAGCAGTGAAATGAGCTGAATGCATTATAGGCATCAAACCTTGATTATATTTTAATTTAGTGACTATGCAGAGATAAATAATATATGCACACACATGGAAATCTCATATGAAAGAGTTATATCTCTTTATATAATGAGGAAATCAGCCAAGTAATTTTCACCAATGTTTCACTGGTGGATGGATACATGGTACATGGATCAACAAACATCTCTTAAGTACCTACCTTAAGTAAGAGGCTGGGGATATGAAGTCAAGTGAAAGAGTCCTTGCTCTCAAGGAGCATACCATTAGGCCAGGAATGGCTAACGTTTTTTAGGCCAAGGGCCATTTGGATATTTATAACATCATTTGTGGACCATATAAAATTATCAACTTAAAAATTAGCCTGCTATATTTGGTGAAACATTTAATTAATTCAACCCTAAAAGTCTCCTAATTTTTTTTTTGAATTTCAAGTCCCGAAGGCATAGGCTGGATGTTCCCGGCCCCTACGCTACAGGAAACAACACATCAGCACCACAGTGAGTGTGTGTGCATATGTGTGTGTGTGCACGCACGCTGTTGTTTGGTCATTTCGGTTGTGTCCAGCTCTTTGTGCTCCTATTTGGGGTTTCTTGGCCAAGATACTGGAGTGATTTGCCAATTCTTTCTCCAGCTAAGAAAACTGAGGCAAACAGGGAGGAGGTGTTGCCAGAGAGAGGGACTGCTGTGGCTCATTTGAGTGATGACATCACCAAATTCTCTGACTCAGGGAGGCAAGAAAGGCCTAGACTTTAATTCCCAGGTTGCAAAAAAGGTTTACAAATTACTACAAAAAATCTATAAGCTACTACAAAAATTCAAAAGTTAGGTTCTTTGGAGAAGCAGTTAGATAGTAAGTTTAATACTGCTATGAGTTAAAGGGAACAAGAGACTTAAAGGACAGTTTGATTAACAGAAGCTGAGGGAAAGATGGGCTAAAGTGACAGAAAATCACTGATCCCTAATGAGGGAGAGTAGTCAGATGGGAATAAAGTTAAGGTACTTTAACAATGTGAAGAGAGTAAGTTCCAAGAAGGCAGAAAAATTAAGCAAAGAGAGACAGTTGAGGGAGAATAGCAAAGGGATAGTCAAGAAATGGAAAAAAAAAAAGGGAAAGAAAACAGGAAACAGTGACTGAGCTTAGATCAACATAGATTTCTTCACATGGAGCTGGGGCCCCATGAATCCAGCCTGGAGAAAGAAAGGGGAGGAAAACCAGGCTGCAGTTGCCCAGTCAAATCACATAGACAAAAAGAGTCCAATGAGGATGTGATGACTCCTTAAATATGTTTTCTGTGAGGGGAGGAGCAAGGGCTGTGCTTGAGGAGTGGTTTAATATATAGTGTAGTTGTGGTTTTACACTGTGCTTGCCACAGAGGTGATCTTTAAGGAATGGTTTAATGCCTGATGTAGGATATTATCCACTGTGTATGCATAGCATTAATTACCTACTGAGCATACTTAGCATCTATTGGTATCGCACATGTTACTGTCCCAAAGGGCATGACCACATGACCATCCACCAGGTCCAGGCGCAGAGATACTCAGAGGGGGTTTCTAAAAGCCAATTGAACAGAACAGGAAAATTATAAGATATGTTTCCAATACAAAAGGGTTACAACATTTCTCTGTGCTTCAGAGGGACTTGACCAGGTTCACGGTGTCTGAGGCCAGATTTGATTTTATGTCTAATTACCCAGGAAATTGCTCTGTAATTAAGGAAAACTGAAAAAACTGGAAAGCAATCTGATCAGAATTAGGTTTAAACCAACATCTTGTACCATACATTATAAGTTCAAAATAGGTACATGTCATGAATATGGAAGAACATGACAAATCAAAAATTAGAAGAGAAACAGATCAGGTATTTTTCATAGTTACAAGTTGTTGGGTAAATTCCTAAGCAAAGAAGGAATAAAAGGGCTTACAAAAGAATAAAATAAATAATTCAGATTGTATGAAATTGACTGACTTGTTTTGTTACATGAACAAAATTAATGCAGCTAAGGGAAGAAAGAAATGGTAAATAGGGAAAAAAGGTGTATCAAATATTTCTACATAAGAACCACCATTCAATGACCACCATGATTCTGAATCCAGAGGAGTAATCATAAAGAATGCTATTCACTATACCCAAAGAGCAATGAAAATGTGCATACCTTTTGATCCAGCAATATCACTACTGTATCTACACCCTGAAGAGATCATGAAAAAGGGTAAAAACATCAATTGTACAAAAATATTCATAGCAGCTGTTTGTGGTAGCAAAGAATTGGAAATTGAGTGAACGTCCATTAGTTGAGGAATGGTTGGACAAATTGTGGTATGTGTGTTATGGAACACTATTATTCTATTAGAAAACAGAAGGGATGGGAATTCAGGGAGGCCTGGAAAGATTTGCATGAATTGATGCTGAACGAGTTGAGCAGAACCAGAAGAACATTGTACACCCTAACAGTAACATGGGGTTAATGATCAATCTTAATGGACTTGCTCATTTCATCAGTGCAACAATCAGGGACAATTTTAGGCTATCTGTGATAGAGAATATCATCTGTATCCAAAGAAAGAATTGTGGAGTTTAAACAAAGACTATTAACTTTAATTTTTTTAAAAAATTATCTTATTATGTAATTTTGCTATCTCCTATATTTTAATTTTTCCTCAACACATTGAGTTTTGATCAGTGTTTAGCATGGAAACAATGTAAAGACTGTCAGACTGTCTTCTGTGGGGATGGGGGGAAGGAAGTGAGATTGGGGAAAAATTGCAAAATTCAAAAAACAATAAAAAAGAATGCTATTCACCTACTGACAGAAAGGTGACTCAAATAAAAAAATGAATAATATGTTTTTTGGACATGAACAATATAGGATTTGAAGTGCTTGATTATGCATATTTACATTAAGGATTTTCTAGTTCTTGTTTTTTTTTTCTTTTTTTTCCCTCAGGGAGAAGGAAACAAATGGAGGGAGAGAGAACAAATAATCATTTGCTGAAAAAAATATTTAAAAATCTACCAAACAGAAACATATAAAAATGGAAAAATAATATTCCACAAAAGATAAAAGATGAAAAGATATGAAGAAATAGTTCATAAATAATTGCAGACAGACCAATCTGTTTCATATCACAAAATAAGAGAAAATGTACATTAAAACAACCCTGAGTCAACCTACGTTGAACAAATTGTCAAACATTATCAAAGTTGTTGGAAGTGTTTAAGAAAGATGGATACACTATAATTTTTTTATTTATTTTATTTTTTAGTTTTTTTGCAAGGCAATGGGGTTAGCTTGCCCAAGGCCACACAGCTAGGTAATTATTAAGTGTCTGAGGCCGGATTTGAACTCAGGTGCTCCTGACTCCAGGGCCAGTGCTCTATCCACTACGCCACTTAGCCACCCCTACACTATAATTTTTTGGTAGAACTGTACAATGGTCCAACTATTATGGAAGATAGTTTGGAAACAGAAACAAAAATGTTCATACCCTATATCTTAGAGATTCCATTGCTAGATGTATGCCCTGAAGAAGTCAATGACAAAAAGAAAGTTTCAATATATACCAAAATACTTAGAGCAACACTTTTTGCTCCTGTAGCAAAAAAAAACTAGAAACAAAGTAAATATCCATGGATTAATGAATATATAAAAAAGTAATGGTACATGAATGTAAAGAAATGTTGTGCTGTTAAAAATGATGGATATGATGGAAAGACTGATATGAAATTTAGGCAAAATGATGGAAAGATTGAGATGTTGGTGGGAAGACTAATATGAATTGATGCAAAATGAAGTGAGTAAAATCAGAAAAACCAACATAATAGAATGACTTCAACAAAATCGATGGAAAAAAATAAGGCCAAAGCCAGGGAAAGTGAAAGTTGCATAATTTTCACACCTAATGTTGATTCAAAAGAATAGATATGAGAAGACACTTTCCCCTGATTCTGTGCAACAGTGAGACAAAATGGTTATGAAACATTGCATGTAATGTCAGACTTGATGGTTATCCTGAAATTTTTTCTTCTTTTCTCTTTTGTATTAGAAGTGATGGATTTTGGGGGGGGGGGAGGGAAGGGAAGAAAGATACAGTATAAAATGCAGGTTATGTTAAAACAAAATGCATTTGAAAAAAGACATAGGGAAAGCAATCTGGGACAAACTGTTGGGGTAAGGCAGAAAAAGAAAACTTTCAAGTAGAACTAGGAATATTCTTTACAGTTCATTTCATATAAGTATCGAGAAACAAAATTTAAAACAATTTTATTTTTGACCTAGGGGAAGACCTTATAGTTCCTACATACTGTTCTCTAGAGCCATGTGTGTTTCTTGTTAGCATTACTTCTTTCTCTGTTATTAGAGTAAATCATGATGCTATTTTTGAAGGAAAAAATAGACTTGCTATTTCAGGCCAAACACAAATATAGACTCAGTTGGCCAGTCAGTTAAATAACAGTTACTAGTGCTATGAATACAAAGTGCCATGGGGAGTTACAAAGGCTCTTCCCCAAAGGAATACTCATCAGCTAGGGCATATGAAACAATCATAAATGATTTTTTCTCCTCAAGGAAATGACAGCTGATATTTAAAAGCTCAAATTTTAAGAAACAAAGCCCCTCATTGTAAAGGCTGAATACATGATAATGCTTCTGAATACAAGAGATCTGGTTGTCCATGCTAATGTGAATTTGAGAGAGATATTAACAGTCAGAGACTTCTAAAGACAAGCCAGAGATATTGTTCTGAGCATCAGTTCCACTTCCTCTCATTCCATGATCAGTGCTGAGAATAGTGGATGGAACTGAACTTAGAAGATGTGGGTTTATACTGTACCTCAGACATTCCTTAATTATGAGACCCTGGGCAAGTCCCTTCAGCACTCTGGGCCTTAGATTCTCTATCTGGAAATTGAAGGGGGTTAGACTGCATTTCCTTTAAGGTTCCTTGGCCCTCTACATCAAAATCCTACTTTGCCAAATAAAGCACCACTTTAGACACTAAGGGGAAAAAAAGATTCTTTTCAAAGAGGCTGCCATGTTCATTATCTTGACTGAGCCTAATAAACACCTTTAGAGGTAGGATAGACAGAGATTATTTTGCTTATTTGACAGCTGAGGAAGCTGTCACATGGAAGTTTACACAGTCTATGCTTGAGTTCAGTCTAGAACCCCAATTTCCTCGCTCCTGAGCCTGTGCTCTTTTATATCTAACTTCATTCAAATTCACTAAGAGACAAGATCCCTGCCCCCTAGGAGATTTCAATTTCCTTGGTAATGTCAGACAGATGGAACAATAAAAAAAACATTGTGAGATGAGTTACTTCACCCTCCAGGAGAGGAATCTGAAGCCCTAAAAGGATAACACCTTTTCATGCCCAAATGGGCAGAGTAAGGAGTTCAAGTGAGTCTGATTCTGAGTCTAAAGATTCCAGATATATGTTACTACCTATAGTAAAATAAAGTTAATTATGGGCAGAGGTTAGCCAGGAAAGGTTTCTGGGAGGAGCAAAACCTCAGAGCCAGCTTTAGAAGGAAAGAGCATATGAGTTGTCACATACTAGATTTAATTAGATGGGACAGTGCTTCAGATAGGGAGGGCAAAGCAATGGGAGAGAAGAGCTATTTGAGAGCCACAGGAAGCAGGACAGCTTGGCTGGAACATAGAATAGTACTTAAAGGTGGGGGCAGGAGAGTATGGAGGGATTCCACCTGTAACTAGGAAGCATATTTGTTAACTTGTGATTAAACTGCAAGATCCCATTTCTTTTGTTCCCTTTCCACTAGTGATTGTAAGCAAACTGGATAATTCCAGAAAGTTTAGTGGGGGGGGGGGGGGGAAGAGCAACCAGAGCTCAAGTGATCTACAAATTGAATAGGTAATCTGAAACTGAATAATTAATATTTATCAATTCTTTAAAAGACTGATAGTCATAGAGAGAGGACATGAAAAAAAGGATCTCTAGGCAGCTAGGTGGTACTGAAAGTCATGTTGACTTGGTGACTCCACTGTTCTCAGTTCTGTTTTTCAATCACTCGTGAGGGAGAAGAAGATGCAAAGTCTGCAGCTTCTAGCATTACCTACTATACGCATCACTACCAGATCACCTGTTGCCTGTTAGCCATTATTTACCTGTACTAGGGGAGGAGTTGAGACACAAAGGTCCATTCCCTTTTGGTGATGTGGACCTGATCCAAATTGTTTTCATGTCCTTTCAAAATCTAGCTCCATCTGGAATAGCTTGATGGTCTCCAGTGATCAGCTCAACAACATGTTGATTTTTTTTTTAATAAACACCCTTTTAATTCTGTTTTCTTTTTTTCTCACTACTAAGGGTGAAACCCCAAACAAAGAATCTTCCTTTTTACAAAGGGATAATGGATAGTGTGCTAGACTTGGAGTCAGGAAGACCTGAGTTCATATCTTGCCTCAGACACTTAGCTATGGAGCCTTCAGTAAGTTATTTAAACTCCCCATAATTCAGTTACCTCATCTGTTAGAGATAACAACACTTAACTCCCAAAGTTTGCTATAAGAATTAAATGAGATAACATGCAAAATGTTTTGCAAACCTCAAAATACTTATAGAAATAATCACTATTTTTATAATAAAATAGTATTTTAAATATTCTAATATTTAATTAATACAAATAATAAAACTAAATCATAATAATAAGCTATAATACCTTCCTTTTCAATTTTAATTTTAGCCAGAAGACAAAGGATCCTTAAATATATTTGTGATAGCTACATAAGGGACACGACTAGTTGGAACACTGTTCTATCTCACTTCTACCTCAACTGACACTGAAATTGATACAGTGTGCAAATGACAAAAAATCCTGCTCACAGGTAATTTTTTGCACTTATTTTCAAAGTATTAACTATGAGGAGCTCAAAGTTAGTGGCTGCAATACTAGATTTACTTTGTTCTAAAATGGAAGAAAGAAATTATTAGAAAAATCAAAAGGTTATCATCCAACAACTAAATGAGCAAAAACTAAAATAAAAGGGGAAAAACCATACTGAGAGCACTAGCAATAGTTGATGGACAGCTTCCAATGTGGGAAGAATGTAAGGAGGATCCTCTGTGACAAACCAAAGGGAGGCTTTGTTTGAGAGATGCACAGACAAGCAGATGTGGATGGTGTGGGAGCTGGATCACTGCAGCGAAAGACCACATCAATGAGAATATCAAGTGTGTGAAACTTGGCAAATCTTTCCACCACTCTGTGCCTAAATTTTCTTCTGTAAAATAAGGATAACTACAGTATTAAACTCACAAGGTCATTGTGAAGTTCAACTAATATGATGCTGGTAAAGTTCTAAGTATCTCTTAACCAATACTGAAATGGTAGTAATATGACAAAATGACATCACATTTTCCCGTTCTCAGAATCCTTTTCACTTACTCTGCATATGTCTTAAAACTTACATAGTTGTTTATTGTCTCCCCTATGAACATCCTGAGGGCAGAAACCCTGTTTTTTCCTTTCTTTGTATCCTCAGGATGTAGCATAATGTCTGCCATGATATACATATGTATATAATACTTGTTGACTTGGAGTGTTTTTAAAATTACTTATCTCAATGGTAAACTAAAGAAGGATTCTAAGAGAAAAGGGGCAGGCAGGCTGTAGTCATCCACAAATAGAAATTTCAAATATAAATCATCAGATTTTTCCTTCCACCAGATATAGTGAATTCAAAACAAAACAACATTCATCAACAATTCAATATCCATCCATCCTGAACACAGCCTCAGTCAGCAGTAGGCTAGGCCAGGGAGGGCAAGGACTCATGGAAAGCCACCAGGTCGGGGTAAGAAATTAGGGACATTCACAAATCTGGCAGGTAATCAGTATCAGGTAAGTTCTGAAGGTCATAGATGGGGACAGTAGAGCATCCAGAAAGCCTGGCGGTGGCCAACAAGCTGATGTCCAGGCATACAGGCAAGCAGCCAGGCCTTCAGCATCAGGGAAGGCCTGGTATCAGGTATCAGCAAATCAAGCCAGGATTCCAGACCCTAGAGGCACACAACAGGCCAAGGCAGAATTCCAGTATTCAAGGAAGTGGAGTCCCATTAGAAAATCAGAGAATAAACTTAATGTCTCACAAGGAAACATGACAGGGATCAAGTTACTGGAAATGGGGGAAAAAGGTAGCACCTTGAACCCAGGCAATAGATTTGAAACTTCAAACCCTGTTCATTGTACAGACAGACGTGACCAAGAGTTTGCAATCATTACTTCCTACTGTTGCAGTCAAGTTCAACTGTCCTGATCTCTCGATGCTCATGCAAGTTGGCTATGCTCTCACTTTGTTACCTCAGCTCAGACCATTTCCTCTGCCTCTGATGCCTCATGTTGGGAGAGGTCTCAACCAAAGGCATAACAGTTTTGTTTCTGCTCTTATACACTTAGCACATATCATTTGGATGAATGTTTATCAGTTCCTTTGCTACTTCCCCCGAGCCTAGCACAGTTCCTCTTACATAGGACACCTTTAATCAGCATTTGTAGAATGTTTGACCTTTACTGAATGGTCACAGATTTGCCCTACTATAATTGTCATCTGCATTGCCTCTGGAATGACTCTGCTGCCCCGTACTTTGACACAGCCCAGATATCCTTGCCTGTGTGTCTCAGAGTTCACACAACTGCTGGTCTTAGACTGGAAGTTCTGAAAGGACATGGACTGCTGCTCTTCACTGTGATCTGTATAGCACACAGCCCCGTTATCATGTAGTAGTATACTGAGCCAATACATGCTCTTGTAGCAAGTGGCTGATACCACACTGTTGTTGATGTTGTAGATTTGGGAGCACTTGAGACCATACAAAAGCAATAAAACTTGATGATGATTGGTTTCTCTGGGAGCAATTTCCAAGTATTGCTGACCTCCCAACATGTACGTTTGGTGAGAACAAATGGATAAATGGTGGCTCCTGAATAAGTACTCATTGTGAAAACCACAGTCGGAATTCATGTTTGGAAATCACTCCAAGAGTGGGAGGAGTACACAATAAAATACATTATTCAGAACTGAATCAGGATATAATTCACTGATGAAATCTTGGCAATTCCAAAGAACCACAAAAGCCATCATCATTTATCCAAGCCAGTATTTTACTAAACTCAGGGAACACCAGTTTCCTTGTCTGAACAAACTTAGCAGCTGATTGAGTGTCCTGCCTTCTTGCCTCTAACTGCTTCGGAATCCCTAGAAACTAATTTTTCAGCCGGAATATTTTCAATGTGTAGCCCATGGGACAGCATGCCAAGCTCTAGACTCACATGAACAAGGGCTGATATTGGATGCAACCCCCCCCCCCAATAGTAACGTAACCCTTGACTCATTATGATCATGTCAAGCTTCAACCTGGAAAACCTGGGAACTCAGTGAGTGCTAAGGTCTCCATAAGGGAGGATACTGGATTTGAAGCTTCTGGACCAGCACTCAAGGTAATAATGTCCATATTATGTATAGGACAGATTTGACAGATGCTGCAGACAATGCAAGAATTCACAGGAATCCAGAAATGATGCACGAAACACCCAAAAAGCTCATCGGATCTTATTCTAAATCAATGGAATATTCCTGCCTCTTAGCAAAGACCTAATTTTCCCCAGAATCCCAAAGTCTGCATCACCAATAGCACCTCACTGTGATTTAGACTCCCCTTAGAAGAGAACCAAACTTTGCTGTAAACACTCCTACCAGTCCCTGAGACGCAGCAGTACACTCAGTGATTTGTATTCCACTAAGGGGAACACACTTCGGGCTGGTCAGTTCTGGCACCATTCTGGTGACTTTTCTCCTTATGGAGACTCCTCCAAGAAGTACTACTCTGAGAGTTTGGATTTTCTGGAAGAACAAACTCAGTACTGATAGATAGGCCACTACATCAGATCCACACAACCCAATTAACTCACACTAACAATGGAGCACTAACTTCAGGACCCTTGCTCCTTTTAGCTTTTTGCTGCTGTAGCTCTCGAGGTGAGGGATTCAGGGCCCACATCTTCTTAATTAAATCCTTTTACCAAGAGTGAGGTGAATCTCTTTGGATTCTTAAACTTAGGAACTTAATGTTTTCTGCCTAAGACCCAAGGCTTGTGTTGGAGGGGGGACTCCTATTTCTATGGTTAGAGGACTGATTCCTGAGATTATACTTTCCAAAAACTCTCAACTCCCTTCCCCTTCTTTGGCTACAAAGTTAGATTTGAGAAATATTGAAATTCATTTTCCTGACTTTCTAAAGACTGATGCCAGGAACTCTTCATTATCCAAGCATGAATTTTGTCCTTCATTCTCAAAGAGGACCATGACAAGCACATAAATTGTATCTGCGTGGCGGGAGTGGGGGGAGGCACTGTGTTATGTCACTATTTCACCAGCCTCACTCTCTCTTCCAGAGACTTCTGGATACAGTGGCCAGATAGGAATCAGGAAGACTAGAGATGACCCTGGATTCGAGACTTCTCCAGGGACACATGGCTAGTGTCAAGTGTCTGATGTCAAATTCAATATCTAGTCCATCTGACTTTATTCATCTAGCTGCACTCTATCCATAGATAAGTATATACAGCATATGACTTTGCCCCAAGGCAGTAACTAGTGGTTTCTGGAGAAATCATAGGTCCCAACTGTGGACTCTCTGTAAGGAAAGCAAGGGGTAAAAGAGTGACAAAAGGTTCCAAGGACTCTCTTTTATAGGCAAATGTAAAGAATGGTTCCTCCCTAAATAGTCTCTCCCCAGTTCTATCATACCTTCCCATACCCAGCCAGATTCTAAGACTTTCATGATCATTAAGCCCTAGCAGAACATATGCTTTTCTGATACAGACACTGAGACCCCAGGGTCATTTCTGTATCATGTTGAGACCCTGGAAGAAAACATTAGTAGAAGAGAGACAGGTATCTCTAATCAAACCTATAGATTTTTAAATTAAAAAACAAGAGCAAGATGATTCATGCTATCTGCAATCGTCCACATTTTTAAATACTACTACTTATCAAATCAATGGAAATTACCAGAGAACTTATATTTATCAGTAATGATTCTTAATAACTATCATTTGCTTCATTTTTTTAAACCTGCAAGTTTCCTGAATCCTGATGTTAAGGTATTCTCTTTCTAGAGTAACAGACAATCTAGAAATATGTGTTGAGTTTTAAAAATTATCTCCAAACTGAAATACTGCTGACATAATTTTCCATAATTTGTTCACAGCTGAAATTCAAGCAGCTGCAGTAAATTCACTTAACTCAGTTCCAGATAGGAGATGTCTGATAATTACTAGCTCCAAACATTTGAAGCACATATGTGTACATCCTGGAAACATTATATTTGTACTTTTTATATTAGGTTATGGATTTTCATATCAAGTTAAGGATAAGCAAGAACTTTCTCAGACACCTGGTAAAAGCCCAGAGAAAATCTCCAGCAGCCTCCTCTGGAGGTCATTAGTAAAAAAACAAACAAACCAGAAAGCTATTCCCTGTATGTCTGAGACATGGCTTACTAATAATGATGATGATGATGATAACATTTGTCCTTCATTCTGGAAAAAGACCATGACAAAAGGGAGGTGATGGTATGACAAACATGTGAATTAGATTTGAATGGAGTGCTGCGCTAACTCATCAGTCTCACTCCTTCCTCCAGAGTCATGAATCAGGATAACAGGAGATGACTCTAGATATGAGGTAATCAGGATTAAGTGACTTGCCCAAGGTCACACAGCTAGTAAGTGTCTGAGGCTAGATTTGAACTTCTGTCCTCCTGCCTCCCAGGCCAGTGCTCTATCCACAGGTACCACCTAACTGCCCTAGACTGTTTGATTGTATGGTTTGGTTGAAATGTGAAGCATATTCTGTTAATGAAGTTGTATACCGATTCAGTCATTCTGGAGAACAATTTGGAGCCATATCCAAAGGGCTCTAAACCATGCATACACTTTGACCAAGCAATACTATTACTAGGTATATATTTCATTCTCTTTTTTTTGGCAAGGCAAATAGGGTTAAGTGTCTTGTCCAATACCACACAGCTAGGTAATTATTAGGTGTCTGAGGCCGGATTTGAACTCAGGTACTCCTGACTCCAGGGCTGGTGCTCTATCCACTGTGCCACCTAGCTGCCCTAGGTCTATATTTCAAAGAGATAAAAACCCAAAATGTTAAAGGATGTATATGTACAAAAATATTCATAGCAATTCTTTTAGTGGTGACAAAAAATTGGAAATTGAGGAGATATCCAACAACTGAGGAATAGCTGAAAAAGTTGCTGTATATGACATGGAATAATTTTGTGCTATAAGAAATTACTTTCAGGATGCTCTTAGAAAAACAGGAAAGACTTACATGAACTGATGCAAAGTGAGGGGAACAGAATCAGGAGGATATCATATATAGTAATATTTATTATATAGAAATAGAAGATTTCCTGTGAAAGACTTAGTTTTGCTCAATAATACAATACCCTAGTAAATTCTGAAGAAATTATGATGAAAGGTGACATATGTCTTCAGAGAAGGAACTGGTGGAGCCTAGATGTATATAGAAGATACTTTTTTTTTACTTTTTTATTTTTCTTGGGGGGGGGTGTCTGTTTTCTTTCATAGCATGCCTTAGATAGAAATGTATTTTGCATGACTAGACTTTTATGCCCAATATCTTCCCCTTTTTTAAAAGATTTTTTTTTTGCAAGGCAAATGGGGTTAAGTGGCTTGCCCAAGACCACACAGCTAGGTAATTATTAAGTGTCTGAGGAAGGAGGAAGTGAATTTGGAACTCAAAACTCGGGGAAAAAAAGAGTGCTAAAATGGTTTTTACATCTAATTGGCAAAATATTTTTTTTAAAAAACTAAATAAAAAAATGTGAAGTACACAAAGTACACACTTTATAGAGTAAATGTACACTGAAGTCAGACAACAGAAAGTCATAAATGCTAGTCTAAGAAGATTTTGTGCTACTCCAGAAGCAACTGGGAGTTACTGAAATGTTTTGAGAATAAAATAATATGATAAGAGCTTTACTTCAGGAAGAAAACTTTGAAAACTGTGGAGAATGGTTTGGAAGAAAGAAGACTAATTAGGAAGTCATTACAATGGTCTAGGAGAAGAAGTGACTAGAATTTTAAATAAGATGAATATGAGTGGAAAAAGGTGATGTAGCAGATGCAACAAGGGTAAAATCATCACGATTTGACAAGTGATTGAATATGGGAGATATGTTGGAGGAAAAAGTCAACAAGATTACTCTCAGGTCAAATATGGGGGTGACTAGAATGGTGGTGGTCCCCTCAATGAAAACAGGAACTTTAGAGGAGGTACAGCTTTCAGGAGTAAGACATCATGAGTGCACGTTTTGCATAGGTTGAGATCAGTATTCAGTTGGAGCTATCCATCAACTTCAGGCAAATGGGAAGATGTTATAGAATTTGAGTCCTTGTAGATTGGTCAATGGAGATCTCGGTTTGTTTTGGTTTGGTTTAGTTTCTTTTTCTTTCTCACAAAATCATAGGAATTTAGATTTGATGGTGGCTTCTGTGATCAGCAAGCCCAGGGATTCTAAATTTTTTTCTGTCATTGAGATCCTACTTCCCCTCTCCACTTGGCATTCTGGAGAAGTTTCTAAGCACCTTCTCAGAATGATATTTTAAAATACGTAAAATAACCAAGTATAACTGAAATTCAGTAATTAAAAAATTAAACAAATTTGTGGACCCTAGGTTAAAATTCCTGATCTGGCCCAACCTATTGGTCATCCAGGCCTCTACTTGTAAGAAAAATGAAGTCAGGACAGCTTAATGTTCACTCAACAGATAGTTCACCTAACAGTTTATCTTAAAAAACCTATCATCCATCATGGTCCATTGCTATCGGTCAAATATATTATGTGACTGTTAACATCTTAGTTGACATAGATACACACACATATTTAAGGCAATACATCTGGTTGCACAATGTCATATCATCACTGGTCCATTAGAAATCAGAGACTCCAGAGGAATCAATAACAGTTTTTTCTGACAGAAGTGGCTACTAAGTCGAACAGTGTTTCTTGAAGCATCTTTCCTGTTTGCATACTGGGTGTTTTGTTTCTAACTGGAGAATAGTTCTTTAGTCGAGCAGGTATAGTTTATAGTAGAGACTCCTAAATCATCAAGACTTGGCCACCTTACTTTCAAGTCCCACAACTATCATCACAACCAGAGGACGTCAATAACTAATTGCTAGAAGATATAAATCAATAAGGCTATTGCATGAAAACTGGTTAAGAGTATCAGTACAATAGAGTAGAAAATAGAACATAAATTAAGGACAAGGAAAAATAAATTTGAAACTGCATTCAGAGATGGTAGGGAAACAATGTTTAAGGAATAACCTCATCCTCTGTTTCATGAGGCACTAATCTTGTTCTTGGTCAATGTGAAGAATTTTTCACATAGGAATATTTAAGGTACTCATTTAAAAGAGCCTATTTTCTAAAAGGGCAGCTAGGTGGTGCAGCAGTAGATAGAGTGCTAGAATCAGGAAGACTCATCTTTCTGAGTTCAAATCTGTCCTCAGATGCTTCCTAGTCATGTGACCTGAGGCAAGTCATCTAGCCCTATGGGCCTCAGTTTTCTCATTCGTAAAATGAGTTGGAGAAGGAAATGGCAAAAGCACTCCAGTATCTCTGCCAAGAAAACCCCCAAATGGGGTCACAAAAAGTCTGATACAACTGAAAAGTGACTAAACAATAATGATTCCCATGAAAATACACAGAGAATTGTGCCACATTTAATTATTTTCTCAATTTCCTCCCTTTAACCATTATTTCTGTGTATAATTTGATTGCAACAAAAAAATAATGCATATAACATATGAGAGAGAAGCAGCCTACTCTAAAGGAAAGACAAGAGACTGCTATACAACAGTGAAAGGAATTACTCAAGAAGAGATTCCTACATTAATGAAATTGCAGGTGCAAACTTCTCCTTCTGAACTGGCCCATCCCAAAGGGAAAAAAGGCAAAACAAAAGCAGACAAGGAGTGTGTAATTTCTTTGGTCAGCGGTACACAACTCTAGGCTCAGCCTGAAGATGTAGCAGCTGAGAATAGATATGCTCTGGGCCTGAGTCTAGAAACGAGGTTATAATTCAGCTTCATTACTAAAAATCTTCTCTTTCTTTTAACTTTCAACCAAAAAGGCCTGAGGTTTTGCCTGGAAAATGAATTCTGAACTGTAGCAATGGCAAAATCCATGCTCCTAAAGTATCTTTAGAAACTGGTGACAATGACCCAAATGTTATGGGCTGTTGGTGAAGATTAATTTGAAAGAATAATTCTTGTTAATGTTATCTAGGCTATCACTGGAAACCATCTATATTAATTTGCCCATCCCCTAATTAAAGAAATAATATAAATTCTTAGCACCTTTGTGGGGCTGAGGAGGTGTAACAGATTTGCAGGAACATGGGAAAGAAGGAAATACACAGAGGTTTTGTCTTGCATATTAAACAGAAATTTGAAGGAAGTTGGATTTTTGCCATATTCTCTAACTCTATTAATAGTCAATATTCTGCATGATTCAAAATACAATCATTAGAAATTAACACATAAACTGTGTATTGCAGATCTGAAGTATATCTTTATAAGATGTTGTCTTAAAAAATCTAAAAAGTTTGCTCCACTTCACTGTGATTAATAAAAAATGGAAAATTAAACAAAGTTTGCTTCCTTCTGTTCCATTTTTTTTTAAAGTTTTTTGTGATAGGTCTACAACTCAAGAACACGATGTGAGCTTCATAAAGTTCACCAGACAGCATTATCTTCCTGTGAAATACTTTTGTTCTCTCTGCTCTCCAGGGATTTGGGTACCACCAATAATAAAAAAGAATCACATTAATGTTAACCTATCACAGTGAGAAGTATAGAGATCACAATTCTAGAAAAGAAAGTTATTTCCATAAGAAAACTTCTAAGTAAATATGATGGTACAACCTCAATTGATTTATCAATTTAGTGTCATGCCAAAAAACATTGCTTTTTAGAACTAGACAAAATAAAACCAAAAATCATCTGGAAAAAATAAAAGGATATAGATCTAATGGAAATTTTTTAAAAATAGACATGAAAGTTTCATTACCAGTTTTAAAACTGTACCACAAAACAGTAATAATTAAAACACTGGCTTAAAAAAAAACAGAAAAACTGACCCACAGAACAGACTAAACAAAACCCAAAACCTAATAAATACAGTCATCTATAAAACCAAAGACTGCGACTACTGGGGCAAAAGAGTTACTTCAATACTTTAAAACAATCTGCCAGGAAAACTGCAAACCAACCTGGCAGAAATTAAATTTAGATCAATATCTTATAACATATTACAAGCTACATATACATATATGTAAATATATAAACATACAACACAGCTACATTGAATTTAATACTTAAATAAAAAAGGATGGGCCTGACAAATAGTCATTGTTCATAACTGCATTTAGGCTAGGTTGGACAGGTCTCTGGTTCCTTCACAGGATATAACATCTCTACTGGTCAGGTTGGGCACACTTTCTGATGAGTACCTGATCCTTTATGTAGGCAAAAGCCTCTCCTCCTCAACTTCCTTAGTCTCATATCTGAAGTTGATCACTCTAGGCAGGAGCTGGGAACAATTAAGCCTCACTGGCTGGACAGCGCTTCTGGATTAGGTCATGTTTGCCCTAGTGAAACATGGGGATGCTACTTTTATTTATAGTCATCAACTCAGTTACATTTCCCAAAATAAGTGGCTCAGGATAAATGCATGTGTGATGTATGGGCAAATTTATTGTTTCCTGGATTTTTTGTTAGCGTTGTCATTCAGTTGTTTTCAGTTGTGTCTGACTCTTCAAGAGTATATTTGGGATTTTCTTGGCAGAGATATGTATGGGAGTGATTTTCCATTTCCTTTTCCACCTCATTTTACAGATGAGGAAACAGAGGCAGATGGTGTTAAGTGACTCGCCCAGGGTCACATAGCTAGTACGTATCCAAAGCTGGATTTGAACTCAGGAAGATGTCTTTTCCAAATCCAGGCCTGGCACTCTGGCCTCTGTAAGTACCACAAACCTGTCCCCCCACCTGTGACACCAACTTGCATATGTGAGTTATTTAAGTTTCAAACCCTTCTGAAGGTGTGAAGTGTTTCTTTTACAGCTAAATGGGTTTCCTTTTTAAATTTCAATGTCTCTTTCTTTTGATTGATCCAACCTTTAGCTTTGCTGAAGTCCTAATTTAAAAAAAAAACTGAAAATAGAAGATGATACCTTGAAATACGATTAAGGGAGGAATTCTTACCTGAACAAGGGAAAAGATAACTGGAGTTGAAGTGAACAGTTATTATTACATAAAATCGAAAGACTTCTATATATAAATAATCATAAAGCACATGGAACTAGTGGACCAGTCAAGTGAAAATATGTTTGCCATAAATATCTCTGATAAAATGCAGATATCTAGGATTTAGAGGGAAGTAAGGTAACTCCATAAGAAGAGTCATTCCCCAAATAGGAAGTTTTCAAAAGAAATAAAAGATACCAATAAATAAGAAATTTTTCTTTTTTTAACTTCAAATCACTAATATTAAGGGAAATACAAATTAAAATAGGTTTGAATTTGACAGACCTTTCATATTGACAATTAAAATAAATATTGGAGGGGCTATGGGAAGACAGACATCCTAATGTCTTGTTGAGAATAGAGAATTTGTGCAAACATTATGGAAAACAATTTTGAATTATATTAAAAGGTCAATCAACTGTCACACCCTTTGATCTAGGGATGCCTTTAGTAGGCAGAAACAGAGATAAAATTTTCTTTTTGAAGTAGCAAAGTAGGTGCCCATTGATTGGGAGAATAGCTAAATTATGGTATAGGAACATAAAAGTATTTAACATAAAAGGGTATTCCTGTAAGAAAAGGCAAACATTCTCTCAAGATTTCAGACCTTCAGACTTTATGTGAATTCTCCAGAACATTATCTGAAAAATTCCGAGAAACTTGGAAAGACTATATGAAATGATGGAGAATGAAGCAAGGAGAGCAGGATAGCAATTTGTACAGAAACCAATATCAAGTAAAGGAAAGCACTGAAAGTCTTCAAAACTCTTGATCATATTCTAAGGAAATTACAGGTCTGAGTTTTTTTTAAATGGAATAGATTAACTCTCTAACATGTCTTCCAGGTCTGTGTATCTGTGTATCTATTTGTTGCTGTTGTTTGGCCATCGTTCTCAAAGAAGACCATAATAAAATGATAAAAGAAGCGAAAAAATATGACTTTAGAGGATTTGATAGTAAAAGCATTGTCTACCATCCCTCATGAGAGATGTGATATTCAATAGATGCAGAATGATTCAGAAATTTTCATTGACAGAGAATGTGCTAATTCGCCTTGCTATCAGTAAAACATTTTTTTTAAATTTTATTTATTTAAAGGCAATGAGTTTAAGTGACTTGCCAAAGGCCACACAGCTAGGCAATCACTAAGTGTCTGAGGCAGCATTTGAACTCAGGCCCTCCTGACCCCAGGACCAGCTCTCTATCCACTACACCACCTAGCTGCCCCTTATCAGTAAAACATTTTAAAAGAAAAAGTAATTTAAAAAAATCAAATTGAAATCAAACTGTCTGTCCGTAACAATGGGACAACCACAGACATGAGATACATGTCTGTGGAGTAAAATTTTAAAAGCACCTTTTCTAACTGCACAATTGAATTATGAACAGGAAATACTGACAGTAGATTATGAGTGTCTCTCAATTGCATCCATATTTGACCACCTGTACCTAATTTTGAGGGAGTACAATCTAATTATACTCAAACCTTAATTGAAAATTGGACTGAACTGCATGAGAAAATATGAATTATCCTCCATAAATGTCAAGCACACCTCAACTGTATTCTATTTTATATTTTTTTAAAAAATCCTAAAGAAAGTGAATTTAAGGTGCACATGAATTTAAAAAATCAGTGGAATGAATAGAAAAAAATTGGTCCATGGACACTAGCACCTGAAAAAGGAATGTCTTTTGAGCAGAGGTGTCCAACCTTTTAGCTCTTCTAGGCCCCATTGTCCAACAAAAACCAGTCAAGCGCTGCATACAGATTTCAAATCCCATTCATAACTACAATGCAAGGGGCAGCTAGGTGGTACTATGGATAGAGCACTGGCCCTGGAGTCAGAAGGATTACATAGGATTACATAGAACTACAATGCAACCCACACCACCTACAAGCACAACAACCAATGTGGCATGTGGCCTGCCAGCCATGGGTTGGACTCACCTGCTTTAGAACATGGCCCTAAGTATGCCAGTTTTCTAGACCACTTGACACATGAAATTCCACATTTACTTTACAAAAATATGGCAACATATGGAGTTTCTCCAGTATACAAGAATATGATCCAATCTGTCAAAATGTGATTTAGAATCCTTGAAGGAACACATCGAAAGCATAGAGCAAAGGTCATCTGAATTATTTATGAAAGTCTGATACAAACTTGAAAATCTTTAACAGTTGAACCATAGAACATAAGAGCTAGCAGAAACTTCAGTGAGCATTTTGTTCAACCCTCTCATTTAACACAGGAGGAAACTGAGATCTAAGGAAGGGATTTAACCAAATGCAAACTGTTATTAATAGTAAACATAACATTCAAACCCAGATCTTCTCATTCTTCATCTAGTACTCTTAATAACACAACAAAATGTTGTTTATTATAAACTTTCACACAGTAAGTATTTAGTAAAATTTTTGTTACTTTGAACTTAATTGAATCAAGTATGCAGAAAATAATATATGATGGAATAAGCATGATGTAGTGGCTCAATGTTTTTAGAAAAGATCTCTGAAAGAAAAATAGACCATCAAAAGACATACAGATATTTACTACATTTCACCATAATTAAGGTAGCAAAGTGATCCTGTATTGGAGAAAGTTGCTAGGTGACTCAGTGGAAAGAGAGTTGAGCCTGGAGTCAGGAAGATCTGAGTTCAAATTTGACCTCATATGCTTACTAGTTATGTGACCCTGGGCAAGTCACTTTACCTATTTTCCTTATTTCACTAGAGAAGGAAATGGCTAACCCCATCCAGTATCATTGCCAAGAAAAACCCTATGGACAGTACTGGTGTGCATGAGACCAAGAAGAATTGTTCATGATTGAACAACAGTAACAAAGGAGCTCTGAATATAGGTGGGGTTGTAATGAATAGTACACTGGGCCTGAAGTTACATGGACCTCAGTTCAAATGCTGCCTCAGACATTTGCTAGCTACATGACCCTGGATAAATCACTTAACTATGATTCCCTTAGTTTCCTCATCTATAAAATGAACTGGAAAAGGAAATGGGAAAATACTTCAATATCTTTGTCAAGAAAACCCCCAATGGAGTCACAAAGAATCAGACACGACTGAAAAAAAATAAACAACAATAAAATGGAATACTTAATTACTAATTTGATTTTTTTTTATTTTATCCAAATTGGTATTATATAATTGTCTAGAAGCACTAGAACATAATGAAAAGAACACTGACTTGGGAATTAGAGGACCAGGGTTCAAATATGGATCTTCTATTTGATGCTTATATATATTGTCAGACAAATCTCTTCCTTTCTTATCCTCTGTCACATTAAAGCATTGGTATTCTGAAAAGCAATTTATAATTCTGTAAAAAGTTCCCTCTAATGTCCATGCCCTTTATTCTAGAGGTTACATGGCTAGATGTAGACATCAAGGTCATATTTGCAAAAAGAAAGCTTCCATATACATAGAAATATTTCTAATACCTTTTTTGTGTAGCAAATAATTGGTAACAAAGTAGATATCTATAAATCAGGAAATGACTAAATTGTTGTACATCAAATATGACATAATAACTAACATAATGAATACACAGAAGTATGGAAAGACTCATATGATCTGATATAAAGTCAAGTAAGTAGAGCCAGTAAAACAACGTAGATAAAATGGAAATAACAACCACCATAAGCCAATCCAAACTGCATGTGAAATTATAATCAACAAACTCGGCTCCCAAAGAATGGATAATGACAAGATACTTTTCCCCATTTCTTTGTAGAAACTGAGGTACATGCATATGGAACACTGTCTTTAAGTTCATTTTTTAAAATATGATCAGTTTAGCTTTTTTGTCTTTTTTCACCCATTTTTTTTTCCTTTAAAAAGTGTTTCAGATAAGGACTGACACTCTGGAAGGTAGAGAGGAAGAGTAAGTTGGAACGTTAGATGACATAAGAAGAAAATGTAAATAAAAGATATAAAAAAATCTTCCCCAACTCTAAATCCTATGAGGCCTATATCTCAAAATCTCAGCCTGACAGAGCAATGCTGCTTTTTTTAAACTTTGTTTCTTTTTTTGGTACCTGTGTAGATCTCTGAAACTCACCCAAAATACCTGCATCAAATCAAATTCCTTTTACTCCCAGGATTTATGTGCTCAAAGGACTTGCTCATTTGATAGGATGCTGTGGCCTTCCCACCATCTAATGTGCCATCTGAATGCAGACATTAAAGTTACAAAATGAAGAACAGCACTAACAATAGAACTAACCCAGCCTGAATAATAGAGCAGAGGTAAAATCTGGGACAAAACAGGAAGAATTGAAAAGACCCAGAAGCAAATGGGAAATTTATCATCATACCTGTCAACTGTGCAGTAGCCTTTATGAAATGATTCAGTGATTTCAGTCCCACTCCCAGTGGGCAGATGTTCAGATCATTACAATCACTGTGGAAACTGGAAGCTTGTTGGGGCTCTCAGGAAAGTACTCAAGAAATGAATAGGCCATGGAGAATCTACTCCTGAGAGGCAGATCCTCTAGTTTTTAGGGGCCAGAGGTAGAGTTTCATGATTGTTGTCACTGGGATATTTATTTCCTGGCTACAGAGAAAATTCTTACTTCCATGATTCCATTTCTGAAATAAATGGGTAGTGTGTGTGTGTGTGTGTGAGAGAGAGAGAGAGAGAGAGAGAGAATGAATTAAGAGTCAATAAACTTGAGGCAGCTAGGTGGCACAGTGAATACAGCACCTACCCTAGAGTCAGGAGGATCATCAGAGTTCAAATCCAGTCTCAGATACTTAATAATTACCTAGCTGTGTGACCTCGGGAAAGTCACTCATCCCCATTACCTTGCAAAAACAAAACAACAAAAAGAGAGTCAATAAGTTTATTCAACTTGACAAGACTACAGCCTCATAATAGTCTTCAAAGATATTAGTACTTTCAGATTTCATACCTTAGTAAGACTGAAGGTGTGAAATGCAATTTACTAGCAAGGGAGCTGATATGGGACCTTTACAATTCTTTAAAAAGCTACTGAATTGATAGGTGTGAGTATTAAACTCTTGTAGCCATTCAGAGAGCTGCTTAGAATTTCTGCATTTTATGTAAGTTTTGAGGAAGGGCTGGCTATAAGTTGTAAAGTTTTGTTATTTTGATATGGAAGGGATTGGAATTCACTTATCAACATTCTTTGCACTTTCCTCATAAAAATGCTTGAGCATGGAACAATAAAAATAACACTTCAATTATTGGCAAAATTGTATAATGTATTACCAAAGAGGCAGCAAGGATGTACAGTGCATAGAGTAAGTACCTGCCTGTGGAGTCAGAAAGGCTCAAATTTGAATGTAGCCTCAGGTACTTTTTAGCTGTGTGAACCTGGGAAAGTCATTAAATTTTGCGTCACTTTCCTCAACTATAAAATAGAAATCATATTGCTGCTTACCTCTCAGGATTGTTGTGAAGATCAAATGAGACAACATTTGTAAAGTGCTTTGCACATTAAGTAAGCCCTTCCCCACTAAAGTAATCATTAGGGAGCATCTCAAAAGGAAATTGTGATCGTGAAGAATAAGTGTAGCTTCATTAATAGCAAATCTTACCTGCCATTAAAGTTTTTGGTGGGCTTCTAAACTAGCAAACCAGTGGCATGACATATATATGACTTATTTAGAATTTAGAAAAGCCTCTGACAAAATGTCATAATTTTTATGGAGAAGGAATAAAGATGTGGGCTAGACAATGTACACAGTTAAGCACATTCAAAACTGGATGATGTTTAGCCCCAATGGTAGTTTCTTATTGTTTGATGCCAATTTAAAGGGGGGGAGATGTCAATAGTGCTAAGATATCTGTTTATTAATGCCTTAGATAAAAGTATAAACAGCATCTCATGAACTTGGCAGATCCCTAGTTATTAGAACAAAAAACAAAGACTATACTACTTGTCAGTGTAAGCTTGAAGGCAGGTATTGTCCTCTGTAGCGGACACTTTATCTAATGAATTGTAATTTTTCTGTTGATATGTGCTGGACCATAGCTACTGAAGACCAAGACATTAAAATTCTTGCCACCAAAGTCCTCAGGACTGCCAAATGGTAGAGCATTAGAAACCTATGTGATTTTGCCAGTGGAAATTACATTCAAGATGATGCATTACCATCTGCTTTGCTGTTGCATTGTAAGAACCACAGAACCCTTCTATCTACCTTGGAGCCGAACCCTCCAAAACATGTCATTTTCCCCATTAGAATGTGAGCTCCCTATAATCAAAGGCCATCTTGCTTTTCTGTTTGTATTCCCTATAATCAAAGGCCATCTTGCTTTTCTGTTTGTATTCCCAGTATTTTACACAAAGTTAATACTTAATGAATTCTCCCTCCTACTCTTCTCTCTCTCTCTCTCTCTCTCTCTCTCTCTCACTCACTCACTGTGCCTCTCAGTGTCTACAGAGTCATTGTGAAAATATCCTTTCTTTTCTGTCCCATATTTTCAGCAAAGTGACGCAATTTAGCACATGTGAAACAAAGTGGAACATGCATGAGGTTTTAGCAACGCAGGAGACTGAAAAGGAATATGCTCCTTTTAAAGACTGCAACTATTCAAGATGACAAAATATT
Organism: Macrotis lagotis; assembly: GCF_037893015.1. Taxonomy (NCBI): domain Eukaryota; kingdom Metazoa; phylum Chordata; class Mammalia; order Peramelemorphia; family Peramelidae; genus Macrotis; species Macrotis lagotis. The sequence goes on from NC_133666.1 coordinate 21,718,580, forward strand.
TTACAAATATAATGACAAGGAACCAATAAACAAATTTGGTAAGACAGTCACTGACATAATTCAGAGCTCTCTTCCTTCATTTACTTCTAAGAGGTATTTCAATATTGATTTTGCTAGAAATTTCCAACATTTTATAACACTTTGGGCTCTACCTACATACAAAATAACCCAAGGAACTCTTCTTATCTAAATATCATATGATTAGCTGGCTATTAGGTAGATTTATCTTCTAGAATCTATCAATCCAAGCATTATTTCCTGAAAGTTGTCTAATGGTCATTATGTTCCATAATTTTTAGTTTACTTTCAATAAACATTAAACTTTAAGCAACTTACTGAGTGGGGAAGTGACTACCGGGAAATACGGTCAAGCAAGAGGTTACATCTAAACCAAGATTTCCTTTTCCAACTCAAAAGAGTAACAATTGTACCAAATATGAACTATTTATACCAAATATCAAGGAGGAAAATTTTTTAAAAGTAGGAAATGGATTGAGAAAACCTTTTCACATAATAAGAAACATAGAGCATTCATTTATCCTGATAACTCTAGGAAACATAGCAATAGAAGGGTCCTTTTTAATAAAACCAAAAGTTGGCATTACTTGCAAAGAGGGAGGACTAGAAACATTCCCAGGGAAAACAAGAATAAAGCAAGGCCGTACCAACTTCTCATTATCATTAGACATAATTCTAGGAATCCCATAAATAACAAGAGAAGAGAAAGGAATTAAAGTCATAAATATTGAAAAAACAAAGACAAAATTATTCCTTTCTGCAGATCATATGATTTATTCAGCAAACTTCTGAAGACCAGCAAAGCAGCTAATTAAAACAATAGTTTTAAAGTCCATAGATCTGTGGATAATGAGTGACTTTCCACAAACTTCGAAAGTAATTGCACATTAAGAAATCTTACAGAGGATGCAGAAGAAAGATAAACAAAGGAAAAATCATATTTTCCACAGACCAGCTCCTTGTATGACTTCTACTCATAGGAGGGGCCAACACAGACTATCTCCTTTCAGGACGCTGTTTTAATTTTGAGCCCCTAATAAAAACTTATGAAAAAAGATTCCTTTTGACTTTTTAGAAGTACCAACCAGACATTATATGGAGAAAGGTTCCCTTTTTCAGTTTTAATTCAGGACCTGCAAGTGTGGAATTTATTGCAATTAATTAATCAAACATGGCAAACTGGAATGCTGGACTCCAAGCTTCCCATGACTTGAGGTTCTAAGTCAAGGACTTCATTCCCTACAAATAGAACAAAAAATGAAAGGATTAAAACCCCAAGCCTATTTTGCAAAACCATACAGGCTAACATAGAAGGGTACAAGGTAGCCTCCTTAGAACCTCCTCCATTTCTTTGTGTGGCACCCTTTACCACAAGACACAAAGGCAGAAAAGAAACACATTGTGCTTAGTAAGGAAATTTAAAAGATACAATCAGGATTAGCTCTTTAGACAAGAGAAAGAGGCTGTTTCTCATCAAATGGCAAGCTAACACAGAATGTTCAAATATACGCCAGTTCTCCTTTCTCCCAGAAGCAGGTAGTACCTTGCTGGGGTTGACTCCAGCTTAGATGATCTGGACATGCATCAAATCCTCACTGCTCAAGTACTGAAAACTCACTTTTTGTGCCCAATAGTTGATTTAGATTTTTTGTGTGAGAGACACAGACTCTTAAGAATTGATAGTTGACTCCAAGCAGCTTTGCTATCTAGCCTGGGAGAGAAGACAATTATGTAAGGAAAACCAAGAATAATAGAAGAGTACAAAATCATAGGCTAAGAATAGTGTGCCAGCACATTCTATAGGTCTATCAAACCATTGTTCTTTATACTCAGGGGAACTAAGCTGTACTTAGTTTGTAAATTCATTTGTTTATATAATAAAATATTAACTTTCCTTAAGACTAGAGATGCTAAGAGTTCAGAAAGGAAGAGAATAATGTGAGTTGGATGAGTTGATAAGAATTTATGGAGATGAGACTGGATTTGTGCTTTGAAGGGTGGGAAGGATTTTGATCTAGATATGAGGAAGAGGGCAGTTTAAGAAGAACAAGTGACTTCTGGTCATGGAGGGTAATTTCAATGTCATCAGGATACCGTAGCCAAATGCAAACAAGTATGACAGTCATCAGAGTCTAGAAAACAAACGTGTATCATCAGAATATTAGAACTGAAAGGAACTTTAGGAATCAAAGGGCAGTCCATAGAGGAGAAATAACTCCATTACAGTCACACAACTAGCAAATGGCATAACAGAGTCAAGGACCCAGATCTGATTGGAGCCTCATCATCCTTATATACTAATCAAGTAACCTCCATAACTGAGCCTACAAATCTTTCTTTAGCTTTTACAGCAAGAGGTATACAATTAATGTACATTAATATGCACTTTACCAGAAACTGAATCCTTGTTCTAGAATAGGATTTCTTAACTTTGGGTTCCTGAACTTTTGTTTGAAAATGTTTTGAAAAATGTATTACATTTCAGATGGTTTCCTCTGTAACTCTAAACAAACAATTCTGAGAAGGCTTTACCAGACTGCCAAAGAGGTCCAGGATCCAACAAAGGTTAAGAATCTTTACTCAAGAGCAGCAGATATCTCAAAGTGTGGTCCAGAGACCACTGTGGGTCCTTGAGCCTTCAGGGGATCTGAAGAATCAAAATGATTTTCATAACTATACTTACATGTTTTAGTTTCTTTTATAGCAAATATAGATAAATACTAGCAAGATTAAGAAGTACTTCTTTGGGGGAGAGTCTTCAATATTTTTTAGGATAGTAAAAGGATTCTCAGCTTGAGAACCATTGCTCTAGAGAAAGGGGTTTCATAATGGCTTTTAATGAATATTCAAAATTGGCTAGGGACCACAATATAGCATCCTCTACATTAACATTAAAGATATACATATATACCTCAATCTAATAAGTAGCATAGTTGATTTGATAGAATTACTGACCGAGCCAGGAAGACCTATGTCCAAGTCCCACTTCCGCTTCTGGGTGAGCTGAGAAAAATTATTTTATTTTGCAGTAATCTATGTTCTCTAAGAATTAGTTGCAGAAAATGTACCAACATACTTGTTAAAGGGCATTTCCTCACCCAGGAATGCTACAAACCAATGAAATCATGGATTCCATCCCTATTCACTACCGATGAATGTTTTTTAATGCCCAAATCCTTGGTGCAAAGAGCTGACTAATTCCTACTCTGGTGGCAGCTGAGCTGAAAGAAACTGATACTACTGACATCTGGTTTGATAAACCACAGAGCTGTAAGTAAGCTTATAAATTAAATTATTTAAGTGCCTCCATTTGATTTTGTTACACCTCAAAGGACTGGCATGACAAACTAAAATGTGTCGAACCAGAAGAAGCAACCCTTCATTTTTCTCAAACATCACAAATCCTAAAAGGGAAATTGCAATGAACCCCAATGATACAATTTGAAGTGTTCAAATAGAAACCTTACATGATAGCCCACAGAAGTATCATTTAGCAAATATGGGTTTTCTTAAAGATTCAATTATT